>NC_140087.1:75591046-75948546 GCF_964237585.1 Gallinula chloropus | reverse complement strand
CAATCAAGCTGCAACTGTTTAGAGAAACAACAAATATGTTAAGAATATTACTTAAGACAGACATTTAGGGCAGAAAAATATAGCACTTCACAGAATTACATGTTACTACCAATAAAGTACTTTAGAACATTAATATACATAACAGTTTAGTGCCACATACGTGCATATATTGTACACTTAGTTAGCACATACAGTATACACACATACATGGTATTTTCTTTACCTTTATCCCTCCCACCCCAACCTCAAATTTAACTGTTGAACTACAAACCTCCTACCACATCACCAAGAGTAAGCATGCAATTTCCTACCTATTTTTTTACTGCCGCTTTCACTTAGTAAAACGTGGCATGACATGCAAGATGCCTCCACACAGTGCATAACCTTTACCTGCTAACAAATTTACAGCCCACTTTTTAATAGAGAAAAATAAATAAAACATTTTATTTTAATTAAAGAGTTGCAATTCAGTTCAGGTAACTCATATCCTGTGGAAAGCTATCAGCCTTGACTAACACAAGACTGCAAGGGCACACAGTTGTACTGGAGAAACACCTGGGTGATACCTACAGTCTTTAAAACATCTAACTGAATCTGTCTCAGACAGCTGCTTGCCCTACTACTTTCTAGATATGCCCCTGCTCAAGTGTGGCAGGAATATCCCTCCTTGTGCAAATAAAACGCTAATCAAATGCCTGCTAAACATCCAATGTCACACTATGCAATTTCAAATCATCAAGCATTTACTCATAACAAAAGCCAGTTATTCTTGTATCCATTGTACTGTTACCTGACGCAGATTCCTGGTTACTTTCACATCATGCCAGGCATTGTCATTAAATTTTCCATTCACAGGTTCCACCAGCGCTTCAAAGGCCCCTGAGCCCAAATTAATGACCAAGGAGACAGCTCCATTTTTCAATGCAAGATTGACATAATCAGCCGATTTTCCTGTGTGAAGCATCAGTCCGTTCCTCTGAAGTGTTTTAAATGACAGAGTTATTTCATCACTGCTACTCTGTATGGGATTCTGAGATAAATCATAGCAGAAGTATTCTGATCCCTTGAACGTCGCAATATACTCTTCTTTTCCTGGCAAACAAAAGGAGAGAAACAAACAAATAAATCACTGGCACATAACTAAAAGCAACTTGCATGCATTATTTTCAAGGCTAATTCAACAATATTTCTGTAAGCACTATATAAAAAATTTATTTAAAACATTTAAATTCCATGAAGAAAAAAAGATAACTGTAAGATTTAACTGAACATATTTTAAACTATTTTCTTACAGAATTTTCAAGGGTATGATTACACTTAGAAAATATACTTTATCAGCAATCACGTCAATGTTATTTAAACAATTTGATCTGATCTGGAACACATTGAAGTACACAACATTTCAGTGGCTGTGCAAGCCGAAGCATTATTCCAGTGAAAATCCAGATCTTTTCCTTCCCAACTCTCAGTAAAACCATGACATCTCAAAAACAATCAATAACCTACATATCTCAAAGTGATTTGGCCTAAGTTCTTGAACAAACTAAAACTATAAACCACACACTTAAGACTCTACCTCATCCAAACCTGCACATAGCATCATGCTGGAGAGCAAGATAACATGCATCAGTAAATGGTTCTTTCCCCTGATGTACTTTTACTAGCCAGTACGTGCCATACAGGTTATTCTCTTAGTTTATACCAAAGGTGACTAAGCAACACACATAGCAGAATCTTAAGTTTTCAGTTTCATTGGAAAAACAAGTACAAGACATACAGAGATTATGATTTTCTCCTTAAGTCCAACAGATGAACATGTACACTGACCTCACACTAAGTAGAACAAGGTTATGTAAATTCAGGATTTATCTGTTTAGCTAACAACAAGCACTAGCAAAATTTCAACAGAAACTCACTCATGTTGCTGCAGTGTAAGGATGATAGTATAAAAACCTGAGGATGTGAAATTTCATCATTCATAAGAATAAACCTAGTGTCCAGAACACATCTGTGTACATTAGTCTGATAATATTAGCAAAAAACCCAAAGAGATGTATAAATACATATAGGAACCAACAACAGTGTGGATTTAAGAGACCAGTGAATGCCAGAGCATGCAAAAAGCATGTGTGACAGCACGCTTTTTTGAAAAGTCCGTGGGCATATCTGCCTTCTGTGGTTCCAGATCATCTGCTTACAGCCCCCTGCAGTAGTCTATATATCAACACTGATGCTAAATATTTGCAATGCTTCTCTTCAGACAGGAGATCACATTAAGTGCAGGTAGTACTGCTAAGTAACTTCAGAGAGAACTCCAGACAGTGACTGCATTTTGACTTCACTTTGCTTTTTAATAAGAATATTTAAAACTATGAGTCTGTATTTTTAAGTTCTGTCTCACATATTTGATGCAGAATTCTGTAGATTTTACTTTTGTGTGTGTGTGCCAGGAGCCAAATCATACTACTCTCTTATATGAAAAAACTACAGAGCAACTGTTTATCTAATATGCTCTGTATACAGCCCAAAGCAGGCTTCAGCAGTATCTTGCCACAAATGAAAGAGATAAGTTTGTAATAGGAAATCCACAGCTGGATTTCACAGCCTAAGCCTATTTTGCAAATAAACATTTCATAAAAAAATAAAAAATCACCTCTTTGAGCACCCTTAAGGATGCTTTTCCCTGCTATCTGCTGATAACACCTCTCACAAAACACAAACAAAACCAAACAAAAATCCCGAGTCTCCAGTTTCAGATTAAGCAATGTTCCTCTATTACAACAAGTAGTTGATCACACACAGCACAGAGACTGCTTCTTGCATTGACCATTCGTCACACACAATAAATAAACCATAGGAGCACAGGTATCATCAAAAAGTGCTACATCCTAACTAGACTTCTGTAGGGCTGTAATATCTAGATAGCCGGTACCTCCGTGGACAAAGCCAAAGATCTTTCTGGGAAGGAACTCATAAATAGTGAGGCTTATGAGTACAAGGGGTTGCGTGGTGAAAAAAAACTACAATACGGTGTCTCACCTTCCTAGTTTCAGCAGAACAAAAGTCTCAAGATTTTTGGTTTTATTTTTAACATGGAATTCCATTCTGGACAAAAAATGCATTCTTAAGGTGTTCCAACGAACGCTTAACTATGGGGGAAAAAAACATTTAAAAACAAATCTAGTATTTTTCCATTAGATCACTTTTATCCAGCATAAGTTTGTGATGCTTAGGATAAATTTCACCCTTTGTTGAACCTGATTGAGATATGAACTAGATTCCATGTGCATAACTAAGGCCAAAAATTAGCCTACTTAGTCTATCCAAAAGTCTTTATTTTTCACCTTTGACATTACCAGTAGAGAAGCAAGAAAACTTGTCTAATCTGTTTACCATTCCTAGCCTATCAGGAACAGCAGGTCAAGAGACACTGCAGATTGCACTAAGGAGACACAGGAATTACTGTACCCATTCTCCAGGTCTTAAATCTTCCAAATCCATTCTGCAGGCAGAACAACACTACACTAATAGCAACATGTCCTGGACCCTGACAAACATGGTAGAGGAGGAAAATGGCAATTTTCCTGGTTTTCAGTGCACTAAGCAACAGACTGCATGAATACCATGTATCTCATTTAATGAATGTTTAATAAAATCATAAAAAGCTCAAGAGCAAATTTATTTGGTATGGATGCTTACTGCAAATGCATACTAAAACAGCATGAATAACTACAACACAGAGATGATAAAACTTAAATGTAGCAACTTAGTATGTGTAGTTTTGTCCTATATATTTAATGACAATAGCACAAAAAGATGAAGGACATAAATGAATCAACATGCAAAATATTTACATGTACATATTATGCACTGTAAGCTTCTTCTGTAAACCCAGATCATTTACACAGAAATAAAAATGCATGGCAGGCACACATTTTTAAAAATTATTCCCAAGGAAGGGCCCAAGGAGCATTCATTCAGGTAAAATTATAATCTCAAAAAAAAAAAAATTATAACCTCAGCTATAAAGAGGGCCACAATTTACACAGACTTGAAAAAGCCTTGGCCAGCTGCCCACCTAGCCACCCTCTCACTCCCCTCACAGGGCAGAGGGGAGAAAACAAGATGAAAAAACTCACAAGTGATGATACAGGCAGGGAAATGATGGTTTGGACTAGATGATCTTAGAGGTCTTTTCCAACCTTAACAATTCTATGATAAATTACCAATTACCATCACATACAAACCAGAATCAAGTTGGGGAAAAAATGATTGCAATAGATTTGGGTGGTGAGAAATCACATTGAAAACACTTTCCCACCACCACCTATTCCCCAGGCTTAACTTCATCCTTGTTACTCTTTTAATTCAAGCTCCTCTACCTCTCTCTACCCTGAGGAGCAAAGAAGATAGTAGCTGTGGCTCCTTCCTATTCACACTCCTCCCACACTGCAGCATGGGTCCTTCCCATGGCTCATCCTTCAGGATGAGCCTGGTCCTGTGTAGGCTCTCCACGGGTGAGGAAATCTCCCTCTCCCTTGCGTGTAGTCCTGCATGGACTCCCCCATGGTCTCCTCTCCACAGGCTGCCAGGCAGTCTCTGGTGCCTGCAGCACCTCCTCCCCCTACTCCTTCTCTCACCTTGGTGCTCACAGGGCTGGTGCTCACACCTTTTCCTATTTTGCCCTTTCTTACCCAGGCTTTCCTTCCCAGAGGTGCCTCCCTTGGCTGAGGGGCTTGGCTGTACCTTGCAGTGGGTCTGCATGGGGCAGCCCCGGCCCCTCCACAGCTCCTAACACCTCGCCACAGGCACCCAATATAAGGGCTAATATGTTGATGTCCATCACTCCATAAATGCAAGTATTCAATGCTAAAACTTTTTTACTTAATTGCATTTTCCTCCAGGGAGAAAAAGAGAAGGCTAAATCAGCAACCCTACACTTCTTCATCGGGGAAAACAAAAACATCACCATACAAAATAAACAACAAAAAAAACCCAGTTTGAGATGTCATCAGAATGATGAAGTCAGCATCCCTATGACTAGAAAAACATCTGTTTCATGTGGATCCCTGTGGATGGCCCTTTGGGAAAACCAGTAATAAAAAACTCTGATCTCCTCTTATGCAGGACCTTCCTTACCCATGCTATGCATCCCGCAGTGTTCACTTTTCATTTTCCCTATCCTGTTCGTTTTATGATCAATAATAAGATCTATGATAGTCATCAATGTCACCAATAAATATCAGTACTGGTATGAACTTCAACAATCTTCATACAAGCTACCTAAACAAATGTTAGAGAAGTTGTAGCTCTTCCCTCCCTATTACTGGCAAATGAGCTGATCAAAATCAACATGTGCATGAGGCTTCCCCCAGATGATGGAAGAGACCCATTTTCTGGAAAGAATTAATGCATCTGGGGTTTAATTTGATTGTTAATTTCCACAACAAAACTCTACTGAAAGTTTTAATCTGAATTTTTGGAGTTGAGCGATTCTCTGAACTACGCTGAAGAGTTCAATTTTTAAACAGATTACTTTCCATTAAACTAGCATCCATTTGTTTAAAAATTAACTTTAAATTGGAAAAAAAAAAGAAATGCCAAAACTGAGTATAACATTTTACTTTGGAAAATATTTTGATTGAAAAACTGAACACTGTGAATAAAACCTTTAATTGCCTGCTTTTCCTGCCAACTATTTTTTTCCTCACCTGCCAAACTCAAAATATCCATTATTTGCTATTTTTACACTGTAGGACTGAGTTTCAAGTATTCAGTGTTCAGAATTCATTGCAATAATAGGATACAGACCCTGTACCAGGGCTGCATTAGGGTAGGACACTGGTGCATCAGAGCACTGAAATTGATCAGGTAGGTCACATCCATACTTCAGAGAACTGGGAGAAGTTCTGATCTGACAACAGTACACTCATGGGCTGCAGTATCAAGAGATGAATCCTCCTGTCTGTGGGATTCAAGACATCAACTTCCAAACTTCTAGTTGCACAACTATAGGCACCCTGATGTCATTGAATGGCATCATTCCTGATCTGGATTGGCTCAATTTCATCCATTTCCTTTGCCATTTAGACTTTTAGTAATGATGAGCACCTAAAAGGCTGCCTGAAGACCAGCTCACAGAGGAGCAGAGGGACAACTAAGAGCTCAGATGTCATGTCTTGTGATTCTCGCTATCTCAAAATCTCATTTCTGAAGAGAAATAAAAATTTACCAACAACTCCTCCAGGCAAGCTCCAGGTACAGCAACAATTCCCTTTTTCTCAGTAGTTACTATGTTTTCAGTAAAACTCATTAAATCGAGATTTCTGATGTAAATGTCTTTTAGGAAGCTAAGGCTGAAAGTGCTGAAATGATTCAGCAACATTTTGATATACTAGAAAATTCACTTCTGGTATCAATAGTTAAAAAGAACTTTGATTCTGATGAGCTCCACTGCAAGAGAAAAAAAAAAAAAGTCTGACAGACAAAAGGTCACAGGGCTTCGCTGAGCAGCTAATGAGATAGTCTGAATACTCAACTAGAGAGTCACCTCATTTTCCAGTAGGTGCTGCCAGCTCAGAACTACAATACTTTTCTCACAGGCATCTGACAACTGAAAACACACTTCTTGGCATTACAGAAGAATGAGTCCTGGAAATTGATGGTTTCAAGCAGCTGAAGGAAGATTAAGTGTATATATCTTTTCACAGGAAGTATCTCAACATTAAGTATTTCCTCATAATTTGGAGATATCCACGGCATGAATTCAAATAATATTTACCTTGGCAATATTCTAGTTTGGCCAAACTGCACAGAATACATTAAATTATTTGAAGGGAGGGAAGATAGTGATAAACCATCTCCACATTTCTCCAGCCTTTGGAAATAACACATTCATCACCAAAAAAAAAGTCCCTTCCCATAACCACTTAGATGCCACCTCAGACATCTTTGCCCTCAATACAGCATTGAGATTTGGAAAACGATTAGACACTGCAACTGCAACGCTGCCTTGCCATTCCCAGCTATGAAATGGGAAGATAGAAGGTATACCAGCCACAACTCTGCCATGGTATGGTTTCAGTGTAGGCCAGCAAAGATTCAGAAAACCCAAGAACAGGCAACCAGGTTACGAAGCTTTATTGTGTTTTGCCATTGAAAACCAGGGGCATTTATAGCAGACACACAGCAGGAGCCACATATAAGTCAAAATATTTCATCAACTAGGCACAGCACAGAAAAGCCATGAAGTAATATATTGGTGACTTACATATCTCTGTATCAACTCTTTAATGCCGAGCAGACGTACTTTCCTTGACAGGAAAGTCTATGTTTAGAATGGACAGACTGAAAAAAGTATATAAAACATTCAAATGTTTTACATTAAAAGCTGTTATAATCTATTGCTACATTCTGGGCTGCAACTGTCATTGATTTAAAATGTGAATTAAAAACAGGCTTTATAAGTAACCAATTGTGTATACTCTGGTTGTTTGTTTATTTTTTCAAATTATCATTTAATGACACTTAGAGAAACCATTAAAAATGCATGGCAGTCATTCCAGCCAGTATGAAGTGTTGCACTTCATTTAATGACTAAAATGTAATTACCTGCATAGAAAAGCACAAGATAATATAAACACCAATAACTGAATTAAACATGTTTTTATTCTGAATTTTGAATACTGTAATTACTGTATGTTACTGCAGTTACAATCCTGAATAATGGGATATGCAGGAAAACAGACACATGATCAATTTGTCTTGAATCCATTTGGTGACACAAGAAGCATCTTTTTAAACCACTTGAGAGTACAGAAATGGTGTTTTTCCTTTTTTCTTAGAAAAAACAACAGTTTTGATATTCACTTCTTTGGAAATTCATTTAAGTCCTTAGAGTCTGATCAAAAGGCCAGAAGTAGTACTTCCACAGGCCTTAGCAGATTTTGCATGCCTACATAAACCCTACATTAAGCTTTACAGCATATTTAACTTCCTCCCTGGAAGTTTTAAATCATAGAACAGGTCAAGCTTATTCCATAATGATGTGATCATATGCCCATGCCTGATTTAAATCAAATGTATATGATTGGCTATTGATAACTCCAAAGTTTTTTTACAGTAGAAAGCAAAAGCCTTATAAGTTTATTAACTAAATTCCAAGGACCTCTGTTATTATACAAACCAAAAAATAGTAGAGTGCTGTCTATTTACCCACCTACCTACCAAAAGGATTATTTTCAAACAGAAAACAAGCTGACAACAATGACACACTGAGAGCCAGGTTCTTCCTGTACAATCTTCAAACCTTTAAATACAGACTGAATAAAGAAATTATGCCAAACCAGAGACCAGGATGTTACCAGATATACTGTTTTGAGCTCTGTGTCATAGCAATTCAAAGTTCAAACGTCTATCCATTATGCCATCACCTTATTTTTAAAAGTCTTTCGGAAACAGTAATACAATCAGGGAAAACTACTCCAAACCAGCATGGAGACAAAACCATTAACAAGGATGACTGGAACAATAAAACAAAACAGCCCGAACCGCTGCTTTGTCAGTAAACATCAAGAATAGAAAACTTTGCAGTAATAGCAAAATGCTGGCTTGTCATTATGTTCAAGGCAAACTCTGTCTACATAAGGTGTGTATCATTGAACCTAGATCATCTCAGGATGCATCGCACACAAAGCTTCCTAGCATACTGTTCTTTTAGAAGGCCAATGGATCTTAAAATGTGAAAAGCTATAAAGTATTCCTTCAAAATTCATACCTCAATTTGACCTTGTTTCCCCAGTTACATAAAATAGGCTTACTAGATTGCATACATAGACATGCCTTGCAGACACGCAAATAAGAAAGCAAATAACTATTGTTTGCTTAAATTTAAGACTTGCATATGAAAACCAGAAAAAAGATGGAATTATTATAAAGCTTAATGTGCTGGTTGGTGCCGGGACAGAGCTAATTTTCATCACAGCAGTTACTACGGGACTGTATTTTGGATTTGTGCTGAAAACAGCACTGATAATATCAAGATGGTTTTGTTCCTGCTGAGCAGGGCTTACACAGAGGAAAAGCCTTTCCTGCCCCTCACAGGCCCCTCCAGCGAGTAGGTTGGGGGTGTGCAAGGAGGTGGGAGTGGACAACTGACCAAAGGGATATCCAATACCATATTACGTCATGCCCAGCATATCAAGCTGGGGGGGGGGCTGGGTGGGGTGGGGGGAGAAGGAAGGGGGAACACTGAGAGTGATGCCATTTTGTCTTCCCAAGAAACACATAATGCATGATGGAGCCCTGCTTAGCTGGGGATGGATGAATACCTGCCAGTGGGAAGTGGGGAATTCATTCTTTGTTTGACTCTGCTTGCATGCACAGCTTTTGCTTTACCTATTAAACTGTCTTTATCTCAACCCACCAATTTTCTCACTGTTACTGTTCTGATTCTTTTCCTCATCCTATCGGAGAAAGGGCAGGGAGGAAGGATGGATGCCGCAGTGTAACCAAGTGGCTGTGTTTTACTTAGCTGCTGGCTGGGTCTAAACCAGGGTGCCTAAGAAATTCTTAATTCAAATGGAGTACAGGTGATCTGTCAAGTTTGAATTATTTTTTAAAAGTACTGTTGTTGCTAGACACTATCAGCTTTCTGTTCCTATGTCACTCAGATTTTTTAGTTTATTTTAATAGAAGAATCTTCCATTCTTTCCTCCCTTTCTCACATTCTGTGGTTCCTTTCCAGCAACTATTCTTTCTTTTCCTCTAAACAAGTCTTCACAGAAAATCCAAGAGAAAAATTTCGGGAGAACATGAATCAGGATTCCAAATTCACAATTAGGAAATATCCACTTGTTTCTTTCCTTTTTTTTCCCCCCCTCCCCTTCCCCTCCTTCCTCCACATCATATAAATACAATTCCCTGAATTTCCTGTCTCCCTTCCCTTTTAACGTGCTGTATGCTGCAAAGAATGCAGCATGCTGGAATAGCTTCTCTAGTAAGGACTAAAATTGCTTTTCTTGAGAACTTTATTTGACAGTATAACCAGAAATGCATTGTGCAATTCACTGTTGTAATATTTAAGCAAAATGAGTAAGAAGCAAGGTAAGTCTTTATTACATGTAAATCAGCAAATAAGGAAAAGTTGTACTCGCAGGATTTTCAAAACAAGCAGCTACACTGTGAATGGGAACTTTTGGCCTAAGAAAAGCCAACGTTATTACAGAAAGATGAAGATGCAGTATCACAAAAGCAGCAGTTACCAGCTCTAGAAATCATTATAAAATGAATTTCAATTTTAGTGGTCACATTACACTACCTTTCTCCTCTATTATTACGGAGTAAGTCCATTATGTGATAATCACGGCTATCGTAACACAAGAACAAAACAATTAAGACAATGAGCAACTTGTTCTGAAGGAGTCAGGAATCTTTTCTTAAGGTTTTCTTATTATTTTAATGGTTTAGGGTTGGGGTTTCTTTTTTAAATCTTATTTTAAATTTCCCTTTTGCAGAAGTCTGTTCATTCTAGTGAACTGTTTCAAGCCCTTCTCCAGGAGCAAATGCAGCACTAAAATAGATGACAATACAAATAAAACTTTGGTTAGCCATTTTTTTGTGCTTTTAAGGGGCAGAGTTCTGGTGGGGAAGAGGGGGGCTGCAGGGGTGGCTTCTGCAAGAAGCAGCTAGAACCTCTCTGCAGGCCCAACAGAGCAAACACCAGCCAGCTCACAGCCGGAGTCATTGTTGACCAAGGCCGAGCCCATCATCAACAGTCACAGTGCCTCTAGGAATCACATTTAGGAGAAAGAAACACACAAGCAGCTGCTTTTTGCCACCAGAGAAGGGACTGAGAAGATGTAAGAAACTATGCAGACGCTAAGGCCAGTGAAGAAGAGAGGGGAGAAGGCACTACAGACACGGGAAAGAAAGATTCCCCTGCAACCCATGAAGATCATGGTGGAGCGGGTGTCTCCCTGCAGCCCACAGATGACACGGAGTAGAGACCCCACCTACAGCCTGTGGAGAAACCCCATGCTGAAGCAGGTGGAGGTATATGGAAGATGCTGTGACCTGTGTTGGAGCAAGCCTCTACCAGCACTTACAGCCAGTGGAGCGAGATATGGACACAGAAAGAGACCCATGCAAGAACAGGTTTGCTGAGTGGGGGGGTGAGGGGGCTCCAGGTTGGAGAAGTCTGAGTCTGAGAGACATTCTGTGAAGTATCACTGCACCTCATAGCAGCAACACATGCTGGGGCAGCTGGTAAAGAGCTGATGCCCTGTGGGAAATGTCTCATGCTGGAGAAGTTCATGGAGGAGACTCTACCGTGGGTGGGACCCGATGCTGAAGCAAGGGGAAGAGTGTGAGGAATCTGCCCCCGCACCAGCTAATAAGGACAGCAACTTTTGAGGAACTGATTGAAACACCTATTCCCTCATTCCCTACCTCTGCCCAGTGCCACTGGGGGAATGGGGGGGAGGGGAGGGGGAGGAGGAAGAGAAATAATAATAATGTTAGAAAGTCCACATTCGGTACACAGTTTACCTCAAAAAGACAGTACACCTGCAATCCTGGGCACCAGGTCTGCGCTACTTGCGAGTAGCTACTTGCAAGTGTGTGTGTGTGTGTGTGTGTGTGTGTGTGTGTGTGTCAGAAAACTAAAGTGCAAAGTCACTCAACAACAAAAAATTAACCATGTAAGTGATACAAAGTCACATATAAAATCATGCTGCAGTAGCAGAGGAGAAATCTGGAAAAGCTTTTCTTGTTTTCTTTCGCACAGAATCATTATATTGGTTTCCAATTACAAGAAGTATGGACTTCCACAGTGTAAGCTTCTGATCCCTCCCTGCCATCTCAGGTAAGAATAAAATGATGATAGTTGCCACTCATGATAAATGACTTACAGGAACAGTAGATAAGTGATAAATTACTCCATTTCCCTAAACAGCAACTTTAATTCATTTCTAACATGGCTAGACCATGCAATTTCCTCACTAATTTTCAGTTACTTAATCACAAAAAGTATGTGCTTCAAAAGCAAATTTGCAATTGGGGAGGGAAACTAAAGCGAGCAGGAATGATGCCATCTTCACTTACATTAAATATTAAACCGCTTGAAGGTCAAACTAAAGTGAAGATTTTTTTCCCCTACAGAGTCGCATCATGTAATAATTGATTAGAAAGTGCTGAGGCTTATATCCTATATAATTATATATCTTATATAATTACTCAAAAACCCCAAAGTTTGACATCAAAATTTTAAAAGCATTCTTGTTAAATTAAGAAGAAACTGCAAAGTGCCAAATACATAGAACACTTCGACCAAAACAAAACCTCTTTCAACCAACATTACTGTTGCCTTAAAACTCAAAGAGGAATTTTGGTTAGATGTTGAAACACCAGGCTGGTATGATACCAAAAATTAAATACAGGCTTCAGTTACTCCCCCAAGGTAAAAACTGTGCTGAAGAACTTACCGAAGGCCTTTTCCAGGCCTCAGGGCTCCTAACATCTTTGCAGATAAACTGAAAACTACAAATATTCAGCTTTCAAAGGAGAAGGAGCTCAGAGACTTTCAATACCAGAGTGCTTGTAGATAGCAGAGTTGGTAGAAAAGCTGGTATTGCAAGACTAAAAATAACATTCCTAATTTTTCTCTCTGTAACTATAAAGGTTCTGCAAATGCAAGTTTTAAAAATGCATCTGGTTTGAGTGATGACACAAGAACGTTGTTCCCCATCCTGGACTGGCTTTCTTCTGCCTGCATCTTACAAGCACACAAAAAACCAAATCAAACCAACCAACCAAACACCCCAACAAACAAAACCAAGCCAACAAACAATAAAACCCACGCATTGAAAAGTAGGCTGTGTCACACATAAAAAAATAAAAATCCAATTTCTGGTCCACCCCTTGGACAAAGCAATACCACATTATGCCTTATTGAGGATTTTCCATAAGACATTTCATTTTTGCATTATCATATGTAAAAATGTGGATTAGCAGAGGAAGAAATACTTACGATTGCTCTTTGTTGTTAATATATTTAAGGTGCATTTCAAATGAGATAATAAGAGACAAAGTAAGAAAGATAATAGTGCCAAACGAATATATTACATGAACAAGTCTGTCTACACATGATAAAAACTACTTAAATGACCGAGTAAAAAAAACATTTCCAATGCTAATAAGAAGCCTCTGAAATATCAGCTGAACTCCTCTCTTAAGGTACCACACAGCACTGCAGGATTAGGACAGCATGTCCTGGGGTTTGAATGAGGGAAATAAAAACCAAACACCCAAACCAAACAAGCAATTTTCTGGTCCTAATATTGTTAAAAGAACCTCACATAGTAATATGTTTTCCAGAGATGAGGAGGGCCACTTAAATGGTTTTATATGCATCATGAGCCAGTTTCTAAAACCAGTTTTGCACTAATATCTGAGAGATACTACATAAATATGCAATGTTTGTCTCTGTAGTTTTAAAAGCCACAGCAACAGTCCGGAAAAGAGAAACCAAAACAAACATCTTTTAGAGGCTACTACACACAACTGTCACAGTTTTTCAATCTGTGCCTAAGATAGCATCATTGAAGAAATGCTGACATAAAAACACTGGGAAAAGCCAACAGGATCTCTGTGTTAGTCTTCTATGCCTGCTTTGGCAGGGGGGGTGGACCGGATGATCTCTCGAGGTCCCTTCCAACCCCCATGATTCTGTGATTCAAAATGTGCTTGGAAGAAGCTGTGTACCACTTTCAATCTTCCTATGAACATAGGACATTAAATATAAACCCCACATTTTCTAGCCCACTGAGGATACTATCAGCTAACAGAGTTTCTCTCGTAGTTAAAGAAACATGTTTTCTAGTTACTGAGTATAGGATATTTTCACAGAATGTATTTGTCATAAAGCAAAAAGAATGACTTGTAAAGCTTAACTGAAGCAATCACCTGTTTAAGCTAATGAGCAGAGAGACGTGCCTATCACCTGTTGCTACCTGCTAGAAACTTTTGATCTAAACAAGCAGTTCCTGATATTCCACTAGAACAATTTTTTCTTTAAAGGAACTATTATGTTACTTGCAAATGTTAAAAGGACTTGTTTTTGTTGTTTACACATTAATTTCTGGATATATGTAAGAACGTCAAATATTTTCAGAGACAGACAGACCATTACCCAAAAATGCTATTTGACCTTTACCATCTTAATTCATTCTAATGTGGATAATAAATCAGCCAAAATGGAATTTGAAAAGGAGCAACAGGAGTGTATGTCTCTCTCTGGTGCATTTAGTATTTCTTTTCGTACCTAGTTGTGAAGTTGTCTTCAGGAACCATCAGCAACTAGATCAAAAGTGTCCAAGTGAGCTGTATGATCAGAATGCTCTTTCATTATTTATATAAAACAATATACATAATATGTATCCATATATATATCCTATCAATAAATCCCCAAAAATGGACTACAAAAATATTCCTATGATTCCTCTTTTTCTTAATTTTCAGGCTAAATAAAACAAGTATTTGCACTAATGCAGTATCTTTATTAACTCTAGCAGTAACTTTGAAATTTGCAGTGTTTTTGCAAGTTAGAAAAGCTTGTAATTGTAAAGAAATTGAAACTGGACTTGGATGGCACACAAATCTTGGAATAATATCTGGTTTGTGAATTAACACACTGTTTTGTTTTCCCATTCTTTCATTATTAAACCCTAAAAGTTATAAATAATTTGTAAGATTTTAAGAAACAGGTTTTTTTTCTGAAGGAGGGCAAAGGTTGAAGAATTTCTCATTTAGTGAGCAAAAGAATATTGCTATTTTAAATAGGGTTTTTTTAGCAATTGGTATTGAATCCTAACATCTAATAAACTTCAGTGAAAATTTCAATTGCCTTCTTCCAAATGTTGAATTGAACAATCACCACTACATTGAGTTATGAAGACTGTTTTTAATTTCCTTTTATGAATGCAGCTGGTGGACAAAACAAAGGACAGCATGCAGACTTTTAAGCACTGAGCACAGTAAAGACCCATCTTGATTTGGGGTAAGGACAGACAACATTCTTACATAGGTGAAAATTCTTTCGAAATATCTGGATGAATAAAAGAGACACAGAAAGTATGTAATTTAAAGTGAAGGCAAATGAAATATTAGTAGTAACTATTTGTATAACAACAGTGACACCTGTCAAGGTCACAGCCATAAAGACAGCTGAACAGTCTGTATTTTACAGAGAAAAACAGCCACAGACATTTACAGACCTGAAACCCCTGTATATGTATTGTAAGAAACCATCAAAGGCAAATCCAAAGCGTTTGTATATAACCATGAAATTATTATTTCAAAATCCACAGAAAACATTCAAATGGCTTCTCAACATACATTAGACCTCAATGGTTTTGATAGTGCTGTTATAATAAAATCTTAAGGCTGTGATGGTCCTTCCCAGAAACAGTTAGACCAATTACTTAAAATTTTCTAATTTTTTTCCTGTTCTTTCAAAGCTGCCCTCCACTTTTCTTCCCTGTATCTTAGCTTTTCTCCTTCAGAGATGATTCTTAATGCCTGTAATTCCTGCTGAGACGCAAAGGTGGGCTAAGCTGTATGATGCTCAGCATTCTGGCTAATCAGCAGGCACTGGAAATGCCCAATCACATCTGAAGATCAGAATATGCCTTAGAAACAGCAAAAGCTCTATTTCCATTCTGCCTGCAGCAGCCAGATATAAAAACAAAAATAGAAGTGAGGACACGTTGAGAATATAGGTAAAAGGCCAACTGAAATCAAAGTAATTGAACGTGTTTTATCTTGGAAAAGATACCAAAGCCTGATGAAATCTACAGAAGGCTGACAGATAATATTATATACTGATGTATTGTAGATAGCATTTTTTTTTCTGCCTGGCATACTTGGACTGGTTTTACTGTATTTAGGAGTTATTCTAACTTTAACATTTTCCAGAAGACAGATTAGTGTATTGACATCATTGTTTATTTGTAAATTAACACTCGATTACCAGGACAATTGTCCTGATTCTGGCCAGGCCAAAGGTAACCTCCCCAAGCAGCCAGCACGGGTGAGATGAGTCAGACGGGGCTGTTTCCACACCCCCTGACATCAGTCCCCCATGTAAGGGGCTGGTCGGGGAGGGGTACTGCTGGGTGCCTCTAGGCCAGTCAGAGTATGGCCGGGGTGTTGGGTCAGTCCTTGCCGTGCAGCAGTCTTATCACTAGGTGTGAGCGAAACTTGCCGCGGGCTGTTATTGTTCTCCTTTCATAGTCTTTTTTGTCAGTAAACTGTCCCTATCCCAACCCAGAGGCTCTGGTCTGTTTATCCTCCAGGACTGAGGGACCAGCGTGTGGTGCTCAGCCACTGCTTGGGGCTGGACCACCGCGACAATAAACAAAACCCGCCCAAACCCATGTGCAATTCTTTTTGTGATAGTTTGATGAGATACAACTGCTTTTTCACAATCCCTCCCACCCCTGCCCTCAATCAAAATTTAGGTCATGGTATTTTGGTAGAGAGCTCTGTTGATGTAAGCCAAGACCTATGTCTGGAGAAAGTAACACAGGCGTTTTGTGCAAAAAACAGCCACAGATTTCACGAGTGGTCTCAAAATCTGGGTTTACCCAATCGCCCAGTGAAAGAGCACAAGCTTTCGCCCCCGCCCTCCCTCCCTCCCTCCCTCCCGCTAATGAGCGGAGATAACTACCAGTGTAATTTACATTAAGCTATAGAGGAGCAGCAGCAGCAGCTACCTAAAACCCAGTGATTTTTAGGCAAATGCCCTAATCTGTTGCAGAGGGCAGCCACTATTGCTACAAAGCCTCTTTGTGAAACAAGGCTGCTTACAGAGGTCCTGACCCTGAAAAGCAGCTTCTTAAACATATTGCAAGAGATCAGAGTAACACAGAAGCCCTTCGAACCATTCCCTCACGCCTTTTCCCGTGATTGTCTAAAGTTTACCGCCATAAAGAGATAAAGGAGACAATTTAAAGAAGCTTGATTAAGAAGTTTTAAGTAACCATTGTAAGCTTTCCTACAGTAGAAGACAATTCTATCACTTCCTCAAAATACATGCCAGAGTTTGAAAATAAGTACTCTTTAACAATGCTTAATTATGTTCTAACTTACTGCCAGTAAGCTATGTCAAAATAAGGCTTTCAAGACGCATTCTTGATACCACTGTGTTTTTTTGAAAATGAGACTTTTTAAAAAGTGGTAAGTAGGTTTCTTGGCCTGAACATGTTTCTTAAATTGTATTTAGTAACATGCACTGTTTTATTTTCAGCTATGAATATATAAAAGATCTCTCTCTAAATTTAACTTTAAAGGACCCTTTCAGTATGTATTGCAAAAACAAATGAAGTCTTATTATCAAATCTGAGAAAATCCAAGAAAAAAATTCTGCAAGTAGCAGAATAATCAGTATTATGTTATGCATTTATTTTTTGAAGACTGACTAGCTTTCTTCCATAGATTCAGTATTACCTACTGATCTTTACTTTTTCAGAAGTCATAAGTCTTTGAAAATGTTTGATAAGGAGGCCTCCCTACTGAGATTACCACTAGTCTTTTTATAGAAGCCTGAAGTAACACAGTAAAAGTGAAAAGATTAGTGGAGTATAAAAATAATTGGACTCTAGTACTATAATGACATTTTAGAGGAAAGATTTGCTGTCACATCTGGGCTAGTGAATTCCACTAAATACAGCACCTTTACACCACTGATACTTTATCCATTCTTTATACAATAAATACATGTAAAATTTAGAGCATTATTAGATAATTGGACATATTTGCATTATTACATGCCTCTAACAAAACTGAAGCTCTCATTTCTCCGGTAACAAAAAGTGTAGAAAAAATATAGATAGAAAGAGTGACACTGTCAGAAACATTGACTCATCTTTGAAACATTAAATATTAACGAGTAAATTCACTCCTTTGAGAAACTTTCTAAAATAACCGCTTAACATATTTTGATATTTATTATTACTGTATTGGAGCTTAGCATTATTTACAGCCTCACGCCTCATGGATATGAAGAAAAAGCGAAGAACAACAACAAAGTAATCATCCAAAGAACGTTTACATAAAAAGCCCCACACCGAAGAAAAATGCAACGTATCGGAGAGAAGGTGAGATACTCTACTGGCAGGCATAGCACGTAAGTTTAGGAGTTGGCAGTTGCACGCAGGGTCTAAGATTTCTATACATATCAAGGCACAAAGATTGGGCTCACCACAGCTCCTGGTACTCCACTAATGTCTTCTGGAGGAAGTAAGGAAGGAGGAATGGAGTCTGTATCCTTGCTCTAAACTTTTTGGCAACTGGCATCTATTCTGTACAAATTTCTGTCTTATAACCAATGAGGAAAACACATGTAGGACAACGTGTGAACAACACCAGGAGTTGCAGGCTAGTGCCTCCTGCACAGCTTGAACACAATTCTTGGTCCCCCAAAAAACTGCACAGGAGTGAGGAGCCAGAAGTATAACTGGATTGACTAGTTGAACACAAAAAACCCTGCAGTGTAGGAAATACTCTACGCAAGCTCTGGGTATAAGAACCAGCTTCCATTCCCCCAGAAGAAACAAGTTTTTGCTTTTCCCTATAGCAGAAGACAACTAAAAAATTGCTTCAAATCATCATTTGAGCAAAAATAGTCTTACTAGCTGCTTCCACTTTCTCCCACTCCATCCATGCCTCATGGATCCCCTGTAATTACTGCTCCAATGTTTAGACGTACAGCCCCAGAAGCCAGTTAGGTCTTACATTTACTATGTTAGGAAACACCATGGTGCTGCAGCCAGAGTGACAGGATCACTATACATTCAGGAAGTGTTGCACTATGAGTTCTATAAGCTAGTAATTCAAACTTGCTCTACAACCTAGTCTTTTTGTGGGATTGCTGAACAAGGCTGTGCTTTCTAAACACTCCCTCGATTTTACAGCACCCTGAGAAAATGAGGAAAGCTCTTTATGTAGAATACACAAGGCATTTGCTTCTCAGCACACGTCATTAAACTTCCAAAGCCATTTGATGACTACCCCGGATACCTTCAAATTAATTAAAATTGAAGAGTTCTTCACAAAATACACTGGTACTCATCACTGAAACATCAGGTCAGTTATTATGTTCATGAAATTATTTAAACCTTTCTGAACTTCCAGGGAAGAAAGGGAATTACTGTGTCTGTCAAACAAGAAAAAAAATCTGTTATTGTTATCTATATTTCTCCCCAACGTTCCAACTCCCTGCAGGTTCACTAAGAGTTCAGAGAGCAATCCCTATAGCTTTCAGGTTTGGTACTAATAGGAAGCTGTGTTTAAATTGTACTAGAATCCCACCCCTCAAAGTACTATTGAGGTAACATTACAGCTCAGTATTTAAATGAAACAGCTGTGCAGTTGTAAATGGTTTAAAATAAAAGCCATGACCATCATTAAAATTTTCCTTAATTATAATTAAACAAGAAATTTTCAGACTAGCTGCCCACTCTTTTCTAATGCTCTTCTACTTACTTTCATTTTCATTGGATTCCTAAACTGAAATTTAGAGGCAAGACAGAGTTTAACTCCAGGATAATTCAATTATTTTATTATTCAAGGATTATTAGTTTGTACATAAGTCTGGAGCTATGAGACAATATGGAGACAATGCCTAACCAATCTGCTAACCACAAAATTACAGCTGTATGATGTAAACAAGTCATGCAGCTCTTGTTTTGTCTTGCTATGTCCCTCTCAGTTATTACCCTATTGCCACAGCGCAGTAGGGTAATATTGTTATTATAACTTTTCCATGCTGCCATGAAAGAAATAGACTGATTGATTTAGGCAACCTTAGTCTACCCATTTTTATTTTCTTTTTTAATCTTTCACTTTTTGACCCTGTTTGTGCAGCCCCAAGCACAACGGCACCACAGCCTGCACTTGCTCCTCAGAGTACTGTAATAGAAACAGCAGAGAACTCTTCTTCACGCATTACTGTTGGGGTTGGTTTTTTTGGCAAGTGTATTCCTATCATATTAAATGACCCATTGAATGACTAAATACATTTACCTCTGCAACACCAAAGAACTATTTCAGAAAGAAAGAAAAACCACTGATAAAATTCTATCGAAATTCAGGAATTTACCCTGGATTTCCAAAGCAGTTTCAAGAGAAACTGGATCTTGATCCATTTCTAAAGATGCAATAATCTGCATCTAGATGATTTTCCCTGGCAAGTGAGAAGTGCTGGGCAAGATAATTTTGAACATGCCTGGGCTTCAGTCAAGATGCCCTCTTAATGTCATCAATAATTAAGTCTGGCATTATGTTTGGAAAAGCTTTCATTCTGTTAACGCTCTAGTAGTGCCACTCACTACAGCAGAGTAGCTTTCACCTGACCTACCAGATCCTGTGCTTGTTCATTCCATTCCAGTGCTTTTGACGTTTTTTCCTGTAGTCACATCTGATGATAGATGATGAACTATGCACCAAATAAACCTCAAATCCCTAAGTGGGCAAATGCAGGATAATTCTGTATCTTGGCTCCTATACACCTACAGCTTTCTTTCATTAAATGAGCTGTAACTTGAGTAGTGACCCAATTCTGTTGTATCTTTTATTGTTAGAACAAAACCAATTATGAACAGCTCCCAACAAAGCTAAACCTTTTCCACATTTTTCTTAAAACACTCCACTCATTTCTCATACACTTAAATTTAATTCAGTCTCTGTAGACATCCCAGTGCCTTGAATGTACACAGATGAGTGTAGAAAGATTAAACATTTTCTTACAGTGACCTACAACAATGTGCTGAAACTTTAATTATTATGTTAATTCAAGCATTGGGCCCAGTGGATTTATTATATTCCAGAAGCTAATACAACCTACTCTGAAGCATGATGTGGGTATTAGTTGCATCTAAGTATTTTGTGTACAAATATTTAGGCAGAGAAACGAATGGCTATGCAATAAATAAAATATTCTTTAAATCTAATTATGGAGCATTGTCTTTACGTAGAGGAGTAGTTCCTCAGAAAAATACTGAAGACGTAGATGCCCGTAGGAGCAAATGCTTGTGTCCTGGCCAAACATTATCATCCCCAATTCCAATCTTCTGCAGCAAGGCTGATTTTTATTAGACAAAGATACTTATTATACTTGTCAGAACTCTGTATCTTTTGCAGATATATACTGTTATAGAATGACATTTGGGAAAAACAAACATAGTACTTTTTTTTTTTTCCACTACATGACAGGACTGGGCACTGCCCACACTATGTTAGGGAGCAAAACAAGAACACCCAACCCTAAAAATAGTGCATTTAGAATGTAGATGACTTCTTATTAAAGAGAAGAAATTTCCCAATTCTTGCTGGTTTGAAGGACCACACCTGGAAGAAATATCTATCACTGAAAACTGATGGTTGACCTTTTTCCTGATAGACAGTAGAAGCATTTATGATCAACTATCCCTCACTTCAAATTGTTAGCCCCAGATTTGTATCATTCATCTAGATTAAAAAAAAAAGTGAAGAAACTTGATGGGGTGAACTTTTCAGGCATTCAGAAAACCAGTGGAAGTTTGCTGACTACAGAAATCTTTTTTTAAGCAATGGAGCTGGAGGTAGCCTATGCAAGTCTTATTTTAATGGAAAACATTCTGATGATGCAAACCAAGGAAAAGTATCACAAAAGCACCTATGCTGAAAGTCACATTGCTGCTAATTACATTAAGGGATAGTTAAAAAAACAGTTTAATATAATAAAGGCAAGCAGAAATTATTGCAAGCTTTCAGCTTTATAGTGCCAAGTAAGCCAGAGACTTTGTCCTCTGCTCATTTTTTATTACATATTTTAATTGCTTACTAACATATTGCCTTGATAGCCATCACAAAGATAATTCCATAATTAGGAGATGCAAATCCTTATGTTCTGAAGAGAAAAAAAAAATTACAAAGCAATTTTTATCAGTAATTTCTGAAGGTGATGTAAATAAATTAGGCCAAAAGCTTTCAAGCTGAGAAGACATTGAGATCATGGATTGCTTTGATATAATACAAAAGTATACCTAAGCTAAATAGGCACAAGACTGTTTGTTTCCTGCACTGCTTTTAACATTTCCCAAACAGCAGGACCACATTCAAAGGTTTCTTACATACTTCTACTCTACTCAAGTCTTACTCTTAATCTGTCAAGGACAGAGGCAGCACACCCCTCACATGAAAAAAACAGGTTTATTAAATAAAGCACAGCTCTAATACAAAACTGGGGGCTTGTTTTATTTTCCTCTTAGATTCTTTGAGATCTGAATTGGATCACACTACAAGAATAATCTTTGTAATTCACCGGACCTTAAGAGTTTAATTTATTATATAATTCCCATTTGTGTATACATATTAATATATATGGTTTATAACCAGGGTGATTTTCTTAATGTATTTTAATTAAGTCAGTTGCTTCCATTTCAGTATTTTTTTAAGTAACTAAAAAAAAAAGCCAAAGCATTTTAAAATAATTGTTTTTCACAGAATCACACAATAGCAGGGATTGACAGGAGATCATCTAGTCTATCCCCCTGCTAAAGCAGGATCACCTAGGACACATTGCACAGGATGGTGTCCAGGTGGGTCTTGAATATCTCCAGAGAAGGAGATCCCACAATCTCTCTAGGCAGCCTGTACCAGTGCTCTGTCATCTCAGCATAAAGTTTTTTAAACTTTACAAGCTAATTTGTTATAAATTCTTCTTTTAAAACCTATGGTTGGTTTTTTCCTGGCTCAAAAAAAAGAAACACACTTTTTTCTTGATAGTGATGCTTTCTCCACAGTTAAAGAATTAAAATTGCTGTGGTAACTAAAAAGAAAAAGGTGACTCAGGACTCACTCCCAAAGGCCACTGGAGCACAAAACAAAGTACAACCAGTAAGAGGTATTAGTATGACTTTTACGGTTATTTTAAATATACAGAACTAGTGAATTCAGTGTTGGTTATTACAAACAAATGCTAAAAGTATACAGCTTGAAAGCTCACAGAGAGGCTTATTTAGGTCAACTGAAGTTACACAAATGTAACAGAATATTGAAAATGTGTTACTGTATGAATCTTGTTATACTAACGTTTCTCAGATAAGCATTTGGTTGTCATTAAAAGGTAACGTAAGCAACTTAAGTTACCTTTAGTAACTTAAATTAGAAACTTAAGTGACACTAAATGTAATTTAAGTTTCTATCTTAAGTGATGCTAAATGAAGCTACTCAATTCAGTACCAGCCCTTGAGTCTGACAACTTAATACAGCAAGTTAGCAAAGAAACAGCTACTGTGGTAATTGTGTGGGAAGATAGAGCCCAAGTTGTTACATGATCTCAATACACAGATTCCATAGATAATAATTATCCACCAGTACCATACTAGTAAACCATCACATAACCATATATCATTCTGAAAAAATAGAGCAGCTTAAGTTAGGCTATGTGGATATGAGCTTAATACATTTCCATCAGAGAGCTAGAATTCAAAGATTAAAAAGATGCTCATTTTAGCCTATACTTCATAAGATACTTTAGTATTTTGGTCCTAGTTTGAAGACCTTTTATGATTTGTATGCCAGTCATGTCCAGTGCTGGCAGCATATAGTAATGCAAAAGTAAGTCACCTCACCTCAGCAAAACACCTAACCACACTTCTGAATTCTGCTGTCACTCACTCTGTGGCACCTGAGTCATGTTTGAAGTATGCGCGCACCAATGCCAAGTTTGCTTCTGGGTTTTAGAGCTGGATTTACCTTCTTACTGAGAAGAAAGGTTTGAAATGCAAACTGCAGGGGCATTCTAGCTACTTGATAGCTTCAGCACAACCTTGCTCACATGAACTTTTATATGCTAATACTTTCAAGATACAAAGTAGAATTATCCACCCAGTTCCCTGGAAGAACACTGTTCTTACATTCAAGAAAGAAGTTAATTTAAGTAACGTATTAAGTTATGTTTCAGCAATCCTGAAATAGTTAATCTCTGGGGATTTTAGTATTTCTTTTTATATTACATTATACTTAGTTATTATCAGAGCAGATGGGAACATAGTGAGGAAGCAGTTACATGCCACAGCACATCTTCTGGTCCTGTTTCCTTAATAATCCAGACTTGGGACCCATCTGGACCTCCTGGAGCTACATATTACAGTCCATGTCCTCAGATTTATTTCCTCCTTACATGTTATGAGAGAGGACAGGAGATGGTAGATGCCTAGTTCTCACCCAGCATGGAGTTAAGATAGGACTGAATCATCCATCTAGACACAGTCACTGAGAAAGCTTTCCAGATCTCAAACTTCAGATACCAAACCCAGAGCTTATTGGTAAAATATTAGTCATATGAAAGAATATTTTCTGATATTTTCTACTGTCTTTTTTCTTCCAGCCTTAATATCCATAGATATCCTACACGTAGCAAACACACTAAATTTAGGAACTGAATTCAGACCTGGTAATTTATTCTCAGTGCTTTGCATTTCACTTAGATTTGAAAATTACAAGCTGTTGGTCCAATTTTTGTCAACATGTTTTTAATTAGTTCTGAATTTATGACAATTAAAGCTCACAGTTGTTTTTAAAATGAAGTTACTGAATTTGCCTTAATTCGTTTTCATTGCTCAGCAATGTGTGCATTTTAATTCACCATGGTAATATTCCATCCTCTCTGCTTTCTGCAGGAAAGGAACTACCATCAGCGCTATCATCATTTTTTTTTTTCCTGTGAAACTTATTGACTAGAAAATAGTCTGAAAGTAACTCTTGGGAATGATGGCCATGCTTCACGTATGACTGGCTCCATCTGTGTCTCAGCTGACTCAAAGACCCCAATGTGTTCCAAATCTTTAGGGGGAAAAAAAAAAAAAAAAAGAGACAGAAAAAGAAAGAAAGAAATATTGCACCATAAGACTGATTTTATAGTCCTTGTGTCAGCAGCTATAGTTTTAAGCAAATCTCATCTATTACTCATTATTCTAGGGCCACGTACAGCACAAAAACAGTAAAAGCTGCAACTCCTTTAACAGATGAGACACTGCAGAAAAATTAATTGGCATATCTTGGGAGGGGTGGTCACAGACTTGGGGAGGGGCAGGGTGAAGAGGGTTGCAGAATGATTGTCACCCTAATGAATAAATAACTTCGGAAAGTTCTTAGATCCTCAACAACGAATGACAAAATTCTATATGTTAGCAAGGTTTGTTCTCATATGCCTCTTCTCCCTTGCTTTCATTTTCCAGCAGGAAAGTAATTTTCTCTACAGAGGTCCTCTGTGAGTTTCTATTGTTCATGCACCATTTCTTCCACGAATGGCTGCAGACTGATCTGTACTTTTATGAGTATCTGCAGACTACATGTCTTAATCTGAAATCGCAGCAGAATTTTCTTCCAGTAGAGTGCTTTGAAAAAAAATCTGCAACAGTATTTTAAATTAATAATATAGAATGTAGAAGTCTAATAACGTGTCTACTAAATATCTATACAAATATATATAATATATTGGATATGTTAGATATAATAAATAATTTATATGTGGGTATAAAATATATATATAATGAATTCTACCAAAATAATTCTTTGTAACAATTCTAAACTCAGTTTGGTTGTGGGGTGTTTCCTCCCCTTTTTCACTTGTTATATTTATTTTCTTTTAAAGTGAAATTTATGTACTGTAACCGTAAAACAAGAGCTAAACACTCTTGAAAGAATTCAGATATTATAATTAACAAAAATAACATTTTTATTAGAGTATTGCTTTTTTAGTTTAACTATTAATATTTTAAAAAGGCTTGCTCTAATAACTAATTAAATCACTAAATAATAGAGAAAGCTGAATGAATTCCTCAGAGCCCAACTGTATCGCCATGCTTAAAAAAATTGCCATAAGCAAATACCTAACAAATCATGGGAAAAAAAATCAGATATATTTTAATTTAACAGTAATATCTGTTGCTTACTTTTCACTGTGTATGCTCAATTAGGTTAGAAATTTTTTTGCTTTTTTCTGCACAAGTAGGTTCTACGTCATTGTTCTCTGCTCATTTTATGCTGCTTAAAGGTTAACTCTATTACTAAGATAATGTCTTGTTTGCTATGTGCACTCTATTCATACCAAACCGACAGAATTTCAGAATCCTTGTTAAAAATGAGTCTGTTAACTTCTTACAACTGCACACAGACTTGACGCAACTCATGAGCAATCCCTCAAAGCATGAAACATACCCATAAAATAATCATACCCATTCCTTTCTTGATAGGCTCTCATTCACGTATTATAGGTCTAGCAGAGCCTTTGGAATTGATTTGCAATTAAATCCCAACAAAAAAATGTGGTAACATCAATTTTCTTTAAATTTTCCCTTAACATAACAGTTCCTGATCACTCAAAGAGGACTGTAAAGTTAGCAAAGCGCTAACCACAGCACATATCCATATGGGGAAGCCTCCTTCCCAAGAGCATTACTGCCTTTTGTTCATGCCTGTCCTGTAATTGGTGCAGTCAAGTCAGAGTAATGTGCTGGAATTCTGTTGTTCTCTTCAATGCCTCTTATCAGAGCCAGACTTTGTAATGTGTTTGAAATGTGGATTACTTGTTCAGAGAAGGAGGCCAAGTGGAAGCTGAATAACCCTGACCTTTCTGAGCTTGGAAAATCAAAACAGTCAAAAAAAAAAAAAAAAAAAGAGACACACTCACAACTGGAATGGGATCTTCTCATCTTTTCAGCTGCACATTCAGTGGACAGGGTATGGTATAATTAAAATATAATCAGAAAATTGGTAAACAATTGTTCTGTTCCAAATACATTGAGAAGGTTGCAAGACTTGGAAAGCAATGTCAAGGACAACCACCACTGATAGAAGAAAATTTGGCAAAGGATGAGCAGGAAATACTTGTACATCAAATCTATTTGTAGGGTTTTCAACTTCACAGAATTTTTCTTTCACCAAATCATCTCTGAATCACAAGTCTCCTTTCACAGGTTTGACAAACATCATCTACGTACAGTAAATCCATATTCCTGTCCAAAAGGTTCTATTCTAAGGCTAACACCTGGCCCACATTTTTCTGACAACTAGAGAAACACCTTCAAAAAGAAGCTGTTTGCTCCCAGAGTTGAATTCCCTTGTGGTATGAACCATACCTTTGTTTGAGATTACCATTCCTGACCTGCTCACTAAACAGCTTGCAATACCCCATTTACTTTCTCCACTTCTCTCTCTAGGAGAACCTTTGCATAACCATCATCTTCTGGTTCTTAAATAATTCTCCTCTACAGCAATGTGCACACACACAATAAAAATCAATACTTTCTTAAAGGGGAGCAAATGAAAAATCTATTCTGACATGTCATATTCAAGGTTTGCCAAAACTTGTTTTACCATCTTTGTTGTCATCACAAGATATTCATACCATTCCAAGCAAATAATCTACAAAATCAGACCTGAAGTTGACAATAGTTATGCACGATACTGAGACTACGGCTTCATATCCTGATAGAAGATGACAAATAAATGAGAAGAGCAAATCTATCATACTTAAAATAGAAAGCAGTCTCTATCCCAAAGAGGTTGAAACTTGTAATTATGCATGTCAGGAAAAGGGCTTGTAATCCAATAATAGTATTTCTGGGTACTCCAACAACACAAACAATAACAACATTAACATAAAACATGACATAAAATCAAGACATGATTTCATAATATCCCAAGACAAGTATAAAACATCTTATTCTGTATATAGCTGATGCTGGCAGGCTCTTTATTTCCACCCAGTAGCCCTGCATCACTTGATTTCAAAGTTCCTCATTGAAACACAACGTACTATTACAAGGAGTACTTCACTTTGTCTTTCTCCCATTTCCCTCCAGTCTGTCTTTCATACAAGAAGGTACTGCTGACCTTAGCTACTTAAAACTATAAGAAACAAATTTGTGTGGGTTTTACCCCCCAACAGCAAACATAAGCACAAGGCTTATTTTTTTAATAGTTTGCCTTGATTTTATTGGTGTGCAGTCACAAAGAGCACGCTGCACCCATTTATCCTAACACAGTGATTTAACAAGGTGCTGTGACCCAGGGTGCTACAATATCAGTCTTCCCTTCCCAGAATGAATAGTATTGTTAGGCCTGTTAAGTACCAGTACCAATCCAGAGCAATGACAATGCAAGTACAAAACCTGAGGGCAGAATTGGTCTTAATTCTGAAAATCAGCCTTCTTCAGCTTGTATCAAAATCAGACATTACTCTGGCACAGTTAGCATTTATAACTGCTTTTACTATGTATCAAACCAGAGGTAAAAAGTTTAAATAAAAAAAAAAAAAAGACTAACAGGCATGACACACATTATTGCCCTTGTTACTGGGTTATAACACTACTGTATTTCTGTGGTATGGCAGGAGTTGTCACTTCCCCTTGCCATTGCTTCCAGTTACTCTGGTCTGATGAGACATGGTGCAAGATCACATGTCACATCTCTTGAATTGAAACACTAGTGCAAGCGATTTACTTAATGCAGAAACAGCTTCATAAGGAAATCTATGTGTACAAGAATTTATTTTCTTGAAGGGTTGGGAGGAGGAGAACATACATATGTCTGATCTAGACAGGTTTTTGTTAAACCACATAATACTGAGATGGCTTCATTTGAAGTTTCTGTCCAGTGCTCCCTAATTTGATTGGTGCCAACAATATACAGTCAATTTTCTGCATTTATTTGGCTGTTTGAATTCAGAACACACATTTGTGTCAATTAAGCAAAAAAAAAAAAACCCAACAACCAACCGATTTTAAAGCTGTAAGAGTTATTACAGAATCACAAATTGAAGAAATTTTATTTCCTTTCTTTCTGAGATATGAAAAAGTCTTTCTTTAAATAATCTTTGCAAAAGTAAATACAACAACAGGTTTTAATACTACAAAGATATTGTGTTCTTTTAGAATCTGGTCAAAGCACAGGTATTTCAGCTGACCAGTACCATGAAGGTTACACCTTACTGTAATTCCACAACATCAAGTTCTCTGCCTATACCTGCCATGTGCAATAGCAATCTCACTTCATGGTTTCCATAATGCATAAAGAGTTCTGCTAAGACAAAAGTCCACATTTCCAGACCAAATTAAAATCCTATCTATTTGTCATTTTATTATTTGCAATTCTTCACCTTTGAAAGAATTACATACATTCCACTAGCAGAAACTACAGCTTTAAGCACTGATTTTCAATGCCCCAAATCTCTTCACCTCAAGATTGCTTTACATACTACACAAATGAAGCAATACATTAGGGAACAAAGGATTTAAACCAAGAATTTCTGTCTCGGAAATTTGAAATTACACCATAAACAAGAACTGGTATTTTCAAAAAGTAAACCAAATGCTAACATGGTCACAGACATGAAGTCATAGTCACTCTTTGGAACTTCCAACAGTATTATTGTGGAAAGGCAACAAAGTAGCAGATGACCAAAGAGTTAATAGTTAATAATGCTTTAATGAATGGTTTTGACAATTTTGCAAGCTGGCACTTTGGCCTAAGTCCTCTATTAGAGTGCTTATCTAACCTGAGCAGAATGAATGATGACTTTGCACTGGAAATTGTATGCAAAACTAGAAAGTTTTAGATACATATCTGTCTTATCTAAAATTGATTCACAAACCATAAGAGATCTGATCTTAAATACAATTGATTTAAGTGCAAAAAAGTCGCAAGTGCAGAGATGCTAATGCACGCAAGCTTTCTAGTTAACCTACAAGCCATCAGAAACATTTTCCATTTTGTGCTGTATCTGTATTTTCTATAAGGGTAAATGCTATAGTGGCTGATGAATGTGCATTGTCAGATTTCTTGTATGTAAAACCTTCTCAACAAGAATACTTTTATTCTATGGAGTTATGAACAATTTTACTATGTACGTGTTCTAACTATTTAGTCTCTAAGGAGTTAACTGTGAAAGTAAATTACCTTTTTGAAAACAGAATATGTTGTGAATCTCTCAAATCACTGCACACCTAAGAAACCCGCCAACAGCACAATTTGTTCTTTACAATTTAACAGAAAAATAGATTTATATTCTTTACATCAGTGTACCAAACATCTCTGAATCAAATAAAGAGAATAAATGAAGTATTATTTTTCAAATTTTCTCTTGCTTTAAGATAGAAGAATTAGCATTTCACAGCCCCTAATGGATCCTGCAACAATCATGCACAAGTTGCAAGTTCTCTGGAGGAAGAGCCAAGACTGCTGTTTTCTCTGTGCTTTCAGATTTTAAGGCAAAAGGTAGAGAGATATTACTGTCAGAAACAGATTGATATACTACCTGTATCAGGAAAATATGCTATAATTATGCTGAAATTTGAAAATGTTGATCCATGAGAACAGACTGAACGTAATACCACTAGTGCAGTGGATGCATTCAGGGTTTCATCACTGGGATAGTATCTTTACCAAGGACAGTAAAATATTAGCATATACAAGATGAAGAAATATTCTATTCACTTAAATACACATGCAATCATTCATCAATAGAAGTCCAATTAGCAAGAAAACAATGTTCTTTGTCAAACACTTCCTAAGGAGCAAGTATTTTAGCACTGACAGTTCTGGTGTTTTTATGCCTCAGACTGCTGCCTGAAGTTATGCTAACTATTTTATTATTTTGTGCAAGTTACTTATTTTTAATTTCTATTTAAAGACCATTTGAGAATTTATTCTCTGAAGGTTGCACATTAGCACTGCCTTTATTTTAATCAACAGCCCATTGTTTTCTGTGTAATACAGTATCCCACTTTTTCAGGTGCACAGATGCTACCCAAGAAATCGCTTTCATCTCCATGTAGCAAGATAAAATTTTGCAAAACAAAATTCAAGTTACTTCTTTGGCCTCTGTTTCTTGCCCATGAATCGTTTTACTTGAGATTGTAAACAGTCTTTGTCTCACAAACTAAACACTGTATTATATTTAATAAGACAAATTATTATTAATTTTTGCTAAAATTATAAACCGTGCATGCTATATATCCCCAGTGACATTAACTGCTTCAGTCACTATATTTAATAAGTGATTCTTTTTGATATTTGAGCTTCAGGTAAGCAGCCAGGAATAATGATTAGTGAACCGTGTTTACCTTTGGGAACTTCTAAAACCAAAGTGATTCTTACACCTGTAGGAGACAAGTTCAGACACTCAACCTGACTCCCCTTCTTTCTAGGAAAGTTTAAACATTTTTGCTCAATTTCTACACCAAGCAGTTTGGAGATGGAAGTCTGAGTCAGTAAACTCTAAGTACTAAAAAGCTATCACCCAGACAAAACAGATGAGCGGAGGTGAAAAGGAAAGAACACTTAAGTGATCAAGAACAGTCTCTTGCTAGGTCTTCCCAAAATGTTAGAATGAAAAGGGGGAAAAAGGTATTAGTCTCTAAGACACTATACACTTAAAAATAACTACAATTAACATGCTGTGACTAGGTTTTATGCAGGAGTCTAAAACTTGCTGTTGTACTCAAGTGTTGAAAAAACAGTGCAGAGCTGTGCTGCTTCTCGTTTAAGAAAAAAAATAAAGCTTTGTTCCACAAGACATTCCCTTTAAATTTTCAGTGACCCTTACCATACAGATAAATTAATTTAAAAAACAGTCTTCATAGTAAACAGGAGTTGATTTCAGATATTGCATCTCTATGATGCTGTAATAGAAAATGGCAGAGAAGAATCCTTACTTTGTTTGTACAGGACCGTAGTGTGTGTCCAGCATCAATATTTAATATTGTATTTAGGTAAGATCACTCTAGTATCCTTAATAACTAGTAGTGCTCTATTCTAAATAGCAGTCATGATTTGTTATTAATGTTACTTGCGTTCCAGTCAGATTCCAAGGAGCAAGAGAGGGACCAGCCGTAAAAGCTCAGGCCTATGACCTCTCTCCCTTGGTATCTCAGGTTTCACTGTGTGCAGTCTAGTGTAATAAATTAGGTAGTTTGCTTTCCTTTATTCTGTGTTGAGTTTGTTTTGCTCGTGACACTGATTGCGAAGTGATCCCTCTCTGTCCTTATCTCAACTCCTAAGCCTCTCAATATATATTTTTTCCCCTGTCCAGCTGGAAAGGGGAGTGATAGAGCAAATCATCAGCCTCATGCTGACCTGGAAAACCTTCCCATTACAAACTCATTCAAGAGTAAATCTGTTGTGAAATACTGTTGAGTAATGATGATATGATTGATTTCTGACGTGAAGTTACCTGAAAACACTACATGGCACAAAAGTCTATATGGAACGTGACAGAAGCAACTTTTTGCATTAATTCAAGTTTCATAACACTACTAAATCCCATTTCATGGGAAAAAGACTTAAGTCCTAATATTTAGTCTGAAAATTATGTTTAAATACTTTTTTGTTAGAAACAAGCTGCGCCTTTTTTTGCATAACTATGGGGGTAAACTTAGTAATGGGATATAGGCTGTATAAGAACACAGCAAGGCCTGGAAAAACACAGGATTTTCTTTCTAGAGAGACTTCTGAAGATAACAGTACAGGGTTCACAATTATTTAAGAGGTATTATGAAGATAAATTGCCAAAAATAATCACTGATTTGAATTTAAAATTTTGAAGTAAAACCATGAAGAATCAATAGAAAAGTGCCCTCCAGCAAGAAGAAAATTCTTGGCAGAGTATTCACTATGCCATAGGAATATTTACTTTTACACTCACTACCAGAACTAATTTGGTATTTATTCAACACCCACATTTGCAAGCAAGTATTCTGTGTTTATGTCTCCATGATGTTTTATTACTTTCATATAGCTAAAGTATTTTAAGATTAACCATTACAAAAGAATTCTATCTTTAGCTTTAGCATTAAAAACACTATAAAAACTTGCGAGGAAGTTTCTCAAAATCAGAATAAAATGGACAAGTTGGCTTTCTGCCCATTACAGTTTCACAGCTACTTTGCAGCTCCAAACGCAGATCCTGGCTTCAGACATTTCCTGCTCAAGGAAGAAATAGGTTTTCAAGGGCATTGTATGTTATTGTACATGGGGTTTTTCCCTATGTATTATCTATGCAGTTTTTTAGACTTCTATGCTGAATAATGTTCTGGAAAAGAACACACTCATTGCAGCTTCTGGTCTTGTGTTTCTCTATGGCTCTTTTGATAGTTATCACTGTTATTGAAATTCAGAACTTGATATATCATCCCACAAATGATTAAACTCTGGAGAATCCATTACAGGAAGCAATGGATTGCTGCAGACACTTCTTACTTAACGTGTGTAGAGACACATATATTGCCTGATTTGATCAGGCAAGTTATAGATGTTACCAGTGTAAGGTTTCCTGAAGAACAAAACCAGCTAAGTAATATCATGGCTTAACATACTAAAAAATAAACATTTGCTTTAAACCTAACACCACTGGCAATTCTGATCTAAATATGAAAACCAAGTCGCTATATGGGGACAACAATATTCTACTGAATGGGACCAGACACTGCACCAGCTTGAGATATTTGCAAATAGGTGCAAGAGCTACTGTAACCAACCCAGTAAATCCAGACCTGACCGCTCAAACCTTCCGTCTTCAAAGCCAATAATGACATTCTGCAGTATCTCCTCCATTATCAACACAAAGATTTTCAAATAAAGCCTATTAGTAAAACATATTGATGATAAAAGATGTACAACATTTACTGAGCTCTTATCTCTCCTTTAGTTCTTCAAAGGAAATAATATTTTATTCTACAGAGGAGAAAAACCCTGTAGAGAAATGTACTTGGAACGAAACTGTTGCTTAACCACTGTAGAAATAGCTGCCTTGTCACTTAATACTGTTTTGACTAGAAGATGATATTACAGACTACGAGGTACATATCTGCTGGTGACATCAACCACACTAATTGCACTACATATTGCACTTGTCTAACTTTTTAAACAACCTTTCACTTCTCACCTGTGTCTTAAGTGTTATAACTAGTAGCATAAATTCAACAATGTTTTTACCAAAACTTAAAGACAAACTATTTGTAGCTTTCAAAGATTGTACAAGTGTGTATGGGAGAAGTTAAAAGCAAACAGTAAGGGAAAAGTCAAGAATATCACACTGTTGCCATATACATTGTCACTTTAACAGCTATAAAGAAAATAAGTTTAAATACCTAGAAAATTTGATGCACTCAGAAGCTATCATCTTAACTGGTCGTATGCAATCCTTACAACGGTCATAATCATTCTCCCTGTTTTACATGCTGTTTTCTCAAAGACAATCCCCACACATAATGAAAAATGCAATGTTTGAATAATTATCCCAAGTATCATGTTCATAGAATTATAGAATATCCTGAGTTGGAAGGGACTCTGTTGTAGGAGTGTATTCTTTCCTACCTAAAATTCTTATTCAAATATTTAAAATAGTTAAGATGAAGATCAGATAAAGTGGTTTTTTATGACTACACCATGTATATGAAATAGTTTAGCAGTTTGAAGACAGGAACAACTCCTAAAGAATATTCTACACAATGTACCACTCCCATCTTGCCCACTAACCAGATGCAAGAAATCAGATGTATTTATCACCGTGTTTAAATTAAGATGCTCTTTCCATGCATTTGCTTCCCAATTAAACTGAGTTTGTGAAGGAAAATGCTAAATGATAAACCAAAAGAACTTTTTTAGTCCCCTCTGAACTAAAACTTAAAGAAAAGATAACCTATACATACATATTAATTCTACCTTGACAGCCAAATCAATATGTTTGCTTCAATCAATATTTTACCCCAAGGGACTCTCCCTATTTATGACTTTATGAAATCAATATATGCTTGCTCACAGAGAAGCATAGGAATAATCTTCATTGTAACAATAAATTTAAGGCTGTGACAGTTTTCTTTGTGTTTACTGCAATAGAGCTGCTCCTCATTTTGGAATCTTGCATTCTTTGCAGTAATGGCAGTAAAAAGTATTTCTGTGATATAGTACACATGTAACAAGATGCTAAATTGGAGTAGTTAGGAATCTAAAACAATCGTTACAGAAATATTTGTAAATGTTTCACAAAATATTTCCAACTGCCGTCATTTTTAATTGCTGTTTATAACAGATTCAAAATAAAACTTTGCCATCTTTAAATTATACATACTATAATTTCTTCTTAATAGATCTACACACCTGACTACTATGAATATAATATTGCCTTCTTAGCTACCTGTTTATTTTTTGGTTTTGCTTTGTGAACAATATTTTGTGTTAATAGCAGGATTATTTTCTATTTTACACTTGCTTCTGGTTTAATCTTTTTCAAGGTCAAAATGTTCTCTCTAAGAAGCTGCTCTGGAGCCTTTTCTGAATGTAACTATTTATTCTTTCTTCTTAATTCCCAGGCATGTTTAAAATTCTAATCAGACTGTGAAAAGCCAGATCCCAACACAATCTAACACACTGAATAAAATTCACCCATCTAACAATATTTTGTTCTTGTTTATTTTATGAACCATCCACAGAAAGTTAGTTTTGCAAACAATCTCATTAGATTTGCAAGTAATAACTACCAAAGATAAGAAAACAGAGCAAGATTTATGCTTTATGATCTAGCCTCTCAGTGTTTTACTTTAAACTACTACTCATTATAGTTTGTTCCTGTGTCACACAGCCTGCTTAATGCTTTACAGTAATTCTAGACAACTTTCTTGTACCTAATTCAGTATTGTGCTTTGCCACTATGAATTTTTGGTGGAACTACCATTATTAATAATCTAAGGCAGTCAGAACAGTGCCAGTTCAATCAGTTAAGATTGCCAGTCCAACCAATTTGGAAATAAGGGAGACTGGTCTCTAAATCCACAATATCATTTCCATTAGCTTCTTAAGAATCATTGTTTCCTTTCTGCAAACCACATCCTGGCATTTCTTGTACTTTTCCTTTAATAAAGCTCCTGTTCATGCATGCACTTTCAGAATATCATAGTAAGTGCTGAACAACCTGCTAATTATCACACTCAGCTCCCCCTCAGAACCAGATCACTCCAAATATACACTGCACATTTCCAAGAGCTGTTTGACCCCCTTATTCAGAAGCTAACTTATATTTACTGTTCAATTCAAGGGTCTTAACAACATGCTCAAAAAATCCAGGTGTGTGTAGGGAATCAGCAATGGAAACACGTCACTGTGGTACAAATATTCATTTCTCTTATTGTCTCATTCAAAATAACCAGATTGGAGCATGGTTTAATCAGAAGCAAGAGCTGTTCTTTAATTTCAAGCACCAGAATAAAGACGTATTTCTCCAACCAAGAATTTATCTCCCTACCCACGCAAATACATTTCCAATCTATATATCTTCAGCTAATAAATGTAAAACCCAGCACTAAGAGGGATTATTTAACTTTGTGACACTTATTTATTATCCCTTTTAAACCCCATTTCTCCAGCATAACAAGTGATCAGGATGTTCTATCTGACCAAAAAAGTATGTAACCCATGATAATCTACCAGTATGAAAATACAACCATTTTGAGCAAATGAAGATTCATCTGCAAAAGTTTTGAGCAGCCAAATACACTAGCATCATTTAAAAAGAAATTCCTACTTCGTTTAAGAAATCCAGTGTGTGAGAAGATGGGACATACTGAAAGCTCACTTGAAAATCTCAGAGTTGCAGGTGGCACACTAAATACAAGTGAGAACACCTCGTGGCAGATGGCCTGCCTCTCAATCAGCAAAAGAAATTAATAAATATAAACCATTTCAGCAGAAATGACATTGTTCTTTATGTAACTTTACCTGATTTGCATAGGATTTAGTTTTTGTAAAACTGTAAGTATCACAGCCAGCTTCTATATACAACAGGGTTTTATTCAGTTACTTTATCCCAGGTTTCTCTAAAAAGGAAGCTGTGTGACTACACTGTTTATTTATACAGACATCTGCCAAGCTAATTTCAGAAATTTTTGAATGTGTGTCACCCAGTTCACATTAATTTGATGGAGATCAGAGGTCAAAGATACTGATTTCTTACAAACTCTGCAAATATTAACTGCAGAGGAGGAAGTATCACTACAACTTGAATGCAGTCTTCCTTCACAGAGGGTTTGTCCCTCAGGTAACCTTCTCACACAGGCACATAAGCTCAGTCCTGGACAGAGTATGTGACCTTTTCCCAGCTGACAGGTGATGCAGAAATATTCAAGCACACACAGCAAGATCACGTATGGAGGAAAAATGGAGAGGGGTAAAAAAGTTAGAGTCATTTTAAGGAATAACTAAGGTTATTGTGGTGCAATACCATGTGTAATGTAGGTCTTTATACAACAACACAGATGAGACAAACAATAGAACTGCTATTTGTGAAATCTCACAGTATTAGAGCTAGGAGGGACCTACTGAAACTGGTATGAGACTGAACAGCACAAGTTCTCCAGTACAATAAACATACAGCCCCAATGCTTCCAAATGCCTTTTTGTTATGCTGCACAAACCCCCAAAACTCTCTTTAACATATTCAAAATAAGCACATGCATGTTCATGGTCATCTTTACTTGTATTTTTAAGCTTTTAGCTCATATTTTCCTCTGTAACTAAATGCTTAAAACATAGTTTGCACAATGAAGATGAATCATACATGAAACCATCTGACTTCAATTCCCCAGTGTCTACAGTTAAAGTCAAATGTCCATCCTCCATTAATACTTTTAAGAACAAGTCTTTGCATCTGTTCTATACTTAATGTTGAGAGAGATATAGAAGAAAGGATAGAAAAATGGTCGGAGGCATCTGTGGCTACATCACTTTCAAGTAAAACACCAACAAAATTAGATTTCTTCCAAAAGATATTATACACCCTCTTCATTGTGCTCAAATCAAATCTATTTAGTCCGGAACAGACCATATACACACTAGCCTGCCCTTTTAAAAGGGCCTATATGCTGGTTACAGAAATGACTGAAAAGAAGTTCCTAAAGTAGTTCACCATAAGCAGACTGAGTATAAGTATTTGTGTTTGCTGTGAGCACCCACAAAGAGAGAAATATAAAGTTTTCCAGGATGTTTGGCATGAGAAGTTTTCTTTAAGACTCACAAACAGCAACAGAACTTCTTAAATATCTTCTGCATTAAAAGCATTTAGAGATAAGACCAGATCCATAGCAAATGAAACCCTTTTTGTTCATTGTAAGCAACGTATATATTAATAATTAAAAACCAAGTCACTGATTTCACAATTGGCCTCTCAGCCATTCCCTGATGCACGTGAACAAGCTTTACCAGGTCCTCATTCTTACTTTGCAACAAAAGCAAAAAGTTTCACAGTAGTTAGAAGCAGTTTCACATTTATCTTAGCAAGTGTCACTATTTCTGGCTATCTTCTAATTATATGAGGGGAGATCATCTAAGGAACCTGAAGGTGCACAAGTCCATGAGACTTGATGAGATGCATATGCAGGTCCTGAAGGAACTGGCAGATGAAGTGGCTAAACTACTCTGCCGTATCTGAGTTGTGGCAGTCTGGAGGAGTTCTCACTGACAGGAAAAGGGAAAATATAACCCTCATTTTTAAAAAGGGAAAAAAAGGAAGACCTGAGGAACTGCAGGCTGGCCAGTCTCACCAGTGCCTGTGCCTGGCAAGATCATGGAGCAGATCCTTTTGGAGACTGTGCTTAAGAACATGGGAAGTAAGGAGGTGATTGGTGACAGCCAACATGCAATGTGGCTCCAGTAAGGGCAAACTGTGCCTGACAAATTTGGTAGCCTTGTATAACAGGGTTACAGTGTTGGTGGATAAGGGAAGAGCAACTGATGTTATCTACCTGGACATGTGCAAAGTATCTGACATTGTCCCTCATGACAACCTTGTCTCTAAATCGGAGAGACATGGATTTGATGGACAGACCACTTAGTGGATAAGGAATTGGCTGGACAGTCGCAATCCAACTAATTGTGGAGTAACAGTAAAAGCTGGTAACAACTTAACCACACCTTTCACCCACATCTCTCAACTGCTCACTCAAGAAAACCCTCCCCCAACTTTCTGATTATTACTTATTCTGGAAAGATAAATACCCTTCCCAGTTAAAAATCATGATCCACCTTCTAGTGTTTTGGATAATTACCATCAAAAATGCTAAACAATTGTGTCAAACACTAGAAAATAAACTCAAATGTATTTGCAATAGAACAGATTTCTGAAAGTGGGGTTTGTACCTCTAAAATTAAATATTAATGAGCAGATCACATTACATGGGTTGAAAAAGTAGCTAGAATTCTGCATAAGAAGGGCTCCTGAGCACAATTTGTTGATATGAGTTGCCCAGAGTTACGATCTTTTTTTTTTTCTCAGACAGAACACCATTTTTTAAAATACAATTTTACAACAGGATCTATGTCCTGGCATGATGCTGCAAGTCTGATTTTTCTACAGAAATACAGTTTTTAGTGTCCTTTTGCAAAGCTATCAGGAAGACTCATCTGCATCTTACCATGCATATAAAAGGAGAACAAATACATTGGCATTATTAGGAAAAAAATATCACTTGTCATTACACACTGCTTTCAGCATTTGACCTCAACCTCTTGTTCAGACACAAAATATGTTCTTGTTTGCTTAATTTTTAGATTCTAGACTTTACATTTTACTGATTACTTTTGTGAATTCTTGATGTTAGTAAATTAACTCTTGTACACTTAATATGGCAGCTACATTGATTACTGCAGACTGCTTTCTTACAATTAACTTTTAAATATTAAAGATTTTATTGCAAATCCGTGGAAACTCTAAGTCAGAATTCCATCTGACACAACATGTTCTCTTAGCTAGACATGCTCATTAGCTGGTAACTATCTGATTTTGTGCAGGAGTTCATATCCTCACTCTTATCATCTTTAATAGAGCTAGATAATGATGCAAATGGTAGACTTCAGGTTATGCAATGGACATGAAAGGATTTTAGCAGGCCTCTAATAAAAACTGCATCAGGCTTGACATCAGAATCATTATTTTGCCACATGCTTGGCATCAGAACCATTACTTCTCCATGAACATTTCATGGGAGAACTGCTAAGCCACAATAGTAGCCATTTTCTGGGTGAAATCTTGCCCTAATTTGTCTTTTATAATTTTTGTTCTGCTCTCCTCAGCTCTGAAGTAGCCCCCTCAAGTTACACACACCACTAACTGAACTCTCAGTTCTTACCACAAGCACTTTACAGAATTACTTTAAGACACTGTTCTATGCTGTGCTAAGCACATTCTGGCTCAGGTCCAACCAAGCACATCAGAGAAGAGTACTCCTTTTAACAGCAACATGGCACTCCATTAGGACCAGCAAGCTCAGCACTAGGTAATGTTGACCAACAGGATGGTTCTGTAAACCCCGCTTTAACTTGCAGCAGGTAACTTTTGTTAACTGCTATAAATTAGAAGGGTTTTTTTGTTGCATGCATTTTGTGGGGGGTTTTATAGGGGTTGATTTTTTTCTTTTTTTCTAATATTTAAAAAAACAACCACCAAAAAAATTTGTCACAGATAACCTTCGCAGTAGTTAAATATCTCCCTTACTTACCCCCAAGATATTAAATCCACTAAACTTCATCAAATTCAAGGTCAGAATAATTTTAGGGTAAGATTTACACAAGAGTGAACAATTCCTGAATCTGCTTTTCAAGAAAGCTTTAAATATAGGCATACCTTCCAGATAGCTGTTTTGTAGCATTCTGACAATCATTTATTTTGACATAAGTAACAAAACCAGTTTGGGACTCTCCTACACTTGTAAACTATCTTAGCCTGTTCTTTTGACACACAGACTATTTGAGTCCCAGATCTCTGCACAGGCTTGACAAAGTGTTTCTTACTCAGAGGAGCAAGAGTGGGCAGAGGAAAAAGAAATGACCATTACTTTGCAAACAATACTGCAGGTTTCTCCCAAAAGCTCTTTTCCCTACTGAGTTGCTATAAATAATGAAGCTCAGAGAGTCAACAAAACCTGCAACTTCATTTAAGGAGGTATTACAACATGGTTTATGCACATACATGTGCCTATATACAGACACACACTTTTACTGAGAGCTACAACACACTGGAGTCCTCTGCATGGGTGCACCTGCCCTCAGGACAGACTTTGCTGACTATACTCCAGTTAGAAGAGACAGGTGTGCAGCAACTCGAACTAAGCAAAAACCATGTGCAAGCACCTTTACAAAATGGTAATTTTTTTTTCCCAAGAATATAATTTCTACCTGGTTACTGCTATCACCTCAAAAATGAATAATCTATAATGTTCTCATCGTGTTCTTTTAAAGCTAATTACCTTACGTGCCTTCACATACACAAGTCTACTACAAAGTTTTTTGCTGACATCCTTACCAGGTACAAAACATTAATAAAATAAAAGAAATTTAAAAGTAGGTTGAAGAGCTACTGCATTGCATACTTCTGAAGCTAAACAGATCATTTAAAGAGTGCTTCATTTCCCAAGCTAGAAAATCCAGATTGGAAGACAGCATCAACGCACAGAAGTTATCTAAAGATATTCTTAGCATAAGTCTGGTCAGCTAATTTCCAAATACTTCTCTATTCCACTTCTACTCTGAGCCAGCAATGTTTGTGTAGCTTTAATTGTAAAATTACTTTTCCCCACATTCACATAAAGACATTAAACAACTGAAAGCAAGGCCAATTAGTCAAAGACTTGTCATTCTGGAAAAGATGTCAAACATGCAAAATCAACAGTGAATTTTACATTTGTGTTTGGGAACAGAAAGCATAATTCACTTTTTCACCCTATAACTCAGAAAAGCAGAACTTGTTTACTCAGTTCACGACCAGTAGGCTGTTTAGATGCCATTCAAGAGTGTGTGCCTAAATATCTAAGTTCTTGCTGGTTTATTCAGTTACAATATGTAACTTGAGAACAGAACAATGACTTTCAAAATATCACACTACCCTGTTTGGTGGGTTTTTGTGGGGGTTTGGGTTTTTTAAATTTTAAATTTTAACTTATTTAAATAGTTTTTTTCCCAGTGCCATCAGTTCTAGATTTTAGTAGAAGACTAAAGTTCTTAGCACTTTCCAGTACTTGAGCATTGCTCTATTTTGTCACATGGTCATCCATGCGCCCTGTTCCCCCCCTGCAAACACTGAGATACTAAATCAGATAACCATTGAATCTGAAGCAAACAACTGATTTGTGACATTTAAAATACTTGGCTGGAAGAGTCTGACAAATAGAGTTTTTCATTTAATTGTAAATAAGGTGGTATTTTACCACAGTGATCAGAGATAAATCTTTACAGACAATTTAAAGGTCTGTGAGCAATATTACATACCACATTATGCACGAGAAAATGGCATTTCTCTCCCATCTGTCAAAAATACTTGTTAGAAGCAGATGCATATGAAGATTGTTGGAACACTGGTGGGGAGGAAAATTGACTTCTCTCTGATAAGAGCAACTTAGTAAGATCCACTTGGGCAGTTTCAGGTCTGTCATACCAACAAATAAAGGTTTAATTTGCCCCCAAAAATCTTTGAATTTATTTTTCCCTTTAAAAATAAAAAAAGCCCCTTCATTGCAACCCCTTGAAAGAGATAATTATTCAAGTTCCTGAAACAACCAAAATACAATTCTACCCAATTATGATAAAGATTGAGGTAGTTTCAGAATATGTAATACATTGAGTTTAAGAACAGTGCTTTCTTATACAAAAGACCCTTGTCTTCTCTGGTAAATAATCTCATTAATATACTATTCATATATTCTTCATTACAAACAATTCTTCATGCTAGTAGAATCAGAGTATTTTAAAAGGCAAAAATCAGAAAAATAAAGCAAAATTGCACTATTAAAGATGATGTTGACAGAATGAGTTCAAAATGGGAGTGAAATAGAAACCTATCACTCCCATAGAAGCTCTGGTGTTCAACTCATTTTTCTGAATCTCAAACTTGCAGGGGGAAGGGCTCATCTCTTCCCAGCATATGTATCTAGTATACACTCTCACTTGCACGTATAGGCATATCCATAGTGTCAGACTTCATGTGTACAAGCTCCACAACCCCATTACATGAGTTTCTGTTATAATTTTAGGAGAAGATGTAAGCTTTACACTAACATTCACAATCCTGTAACGTCTACCAGAAGAATATACTTCTATAACTATAAAATACATAGCAAAATGTTCTATGAAAGAAAGCACTGAAATATCCAGATCAGAAAAGTTAACTCTGATATAGACTAAATCTTAGAAAGACTGAAAGGTCTTTATTAGATCATAACTATACTCTGGGGTGAAACAGGACCCTGTGGTAAAATCTTAGGATCTGTTATAGTTCACGATTTCTGTACAGTTAATGTGCTATTTAGTGTGTGTGGTGGGGGTTATAATTTTATGTTGCTCTAAGCAGATCTTCTTCAATTAAAGGAACATAATCAATTCAATACACTCGACAATCATTTACATTGTCAGCAAATGAACATCGAAAGCAATTAAACTGTAATTTTAGAACTAGAACAGCACCCCCAAATGCAGTATTATGTATCAAGCTGCATATAATTACGATGGTCACGCGTACGCGTGTGCACACACAATACAGAAATATTTACTAGTTACTAAAAAGACAAAACAGAGATAATATCTGTTATGTACACAGAAGCAGGACTGCAAATGTACCTGCAAGAGTATACTTCAACCTTTAAATTCTCACTTTAAAAAATTATGATCAGTGGGACAGAGGTAAGCTTTTTCTTTCAACTGTTTTATTTACTGAAAACTAATGTCTTGAACATAGTATTTAGAAGCAGTAGAAAGACTCTATTGGCTATTCAATAGTTTAGGGCAGAAAGCATGAATTTTGGGATCAAAACATTTCCAGAAAAATCAGTCTTGAGATCTGCAAGGACACAATTCAAATCCTGCCAAGAAAAAAAAAAAAAAAAAAAAAGAAACCTCACACACTTTACAGCACAGTCTACAGCTTGAGTTACACAAGTGTTAACAATATTACAAGTGCTAAATTGTCTCAAATCAAAAATTCTAACTATTTATGATATTAAGAAGATTGTAAGGGTATGTGGAAGAAGAGTGTCTACTCATAATGCTTTTTTTGTGAAGGGCCTTTTCAATGCAAACTGTGATGAGAGAGAGGATACCATAAGCAAGAATATACTAGACACAAACCTGTTGTAAAAATAAGTGGGTAGAAAAGAAAACCAAACTCAGTCAGTCACATTAACTGTTAAGGCTACATGGGAATGTTTATTTCAGTAAGATTATATACAGAATACAGAGACACAAACCTGACAGGCAGGAAGCAAGCTTGCCCTAACTAATGGGCTATCAAGAGACAGCAGTCATTGCAAGGTTTAGCCACCCATAAGGGCATAAACTTGAGGGTCTGTGATATTGGAGGATGTGTCAGTGAAGCTATGTAAGCTAATTGAGACATGGAGGGGAAGGGGAGGAACAGAGGAGGCACAGAACAAACATGACTGGCCCCATGTAATGCTTATACAACAGTGGGACTGGCCTTGTGTTAATACGGTCATAGTGTTAAATTAGTAGCCAAACTTCCAGAGGATTATACACCCACAAACAGGACCTGTGCTAGTGAATTGGAACAAGGGATTGAAGAAAAAAAGTCTTCACAGAACATTAGAACAGGAGGAAGAGATATAAAGTATTTCAAAGCTGTATGTCTCTGACCAAAACTTGTAGCTTGTGGCATAAAAAAGGTGCATAACAAAGTATATGTAGAGGATGTGTAATAGACCCCTCTCACTTATCAAACTGGTGACACGGGCTGTAGAACAGGAAGAAATCTGAGGGAAATCAGCTTTACAAACTGAATCTTCAATTTTTTCAATAAAAAGCTATAAACGGGAAAAAGCACAGTTGCAAAGGAACAGCCTCAGCTTAGAGAGATTTAAACCTTGTGAAGCTTAATGGTAGGACTGAGTATTTTTAGAGAAAATCTGCCAACCATGGGGGAAACAAACATCACTGAATTCAAACACATCCAGTGAAAATGCAGAGCTCTTGTGGTACCTGGCCTTAGGCACACAAAGTTCATACTTAAAGTTACCTGCACTGAAGGATAATCCTTTAAGAAAAAGGCAATATAGGGTTTTAAATAATGCAGTACATACAAATGTTTAACCTAAAATAAAGTTCAAGTCTAGACTGGCTGTGATACATGCTTATCAAGAAAAATGTAAACTTATTCATGAATATCTGAATTTATGAGTAAATTGGGCCATGTCACACATACTCACAGCAGTTCTAAATACAACACATACCATACAATAGTTTAGGAAATGTTATACACTAACTATTAGCAATAAAACCGAATTACTAGTATTTTCTAATATTTCAATGACTAGTATCAAAGGCAAGCTTTGGACATTCAGAGTGTTTAAGGCATAGCTGAGTCAAAAACTCACACATGGTCTAAGCAGACGATGCTATTAGAAAACAAAGAACAAGATGATGTTCTTCCGTGAGGCAGAACATCTTCCATGAGGCAAGGATTTCCAGAAAACAAATAGTAAGAAACAGCTTGAGCCTGAAGTATCAAAGCCCACAACTTTTGTGTTAGACTGGATAGCACGATATCTTCATTTAACTACTTTAAGTATTTAATTTCAAATTTCTGCAAGCACAGGGTCTGTACTCTGCTCACCTACCTCTGAAGATGTGTTCACTCAGCCACCATTTGCAGATGTCCAAACACGCCCTGAAATTTAGCTGCTGCACTCTAAGATTTTGACCTAACAAGTAATTCTCTATTACTCTTTCTCTACAATGAATTCTAATCATTCTAGATACATGACTTTATGCATGTTAGATTTTCATTCTATATTTTCAGAATGAGACATTTTACTTCTTCAAAGCATGCATGTAGTAACATGTGCCAGCCATGTCTGTAGTATAAACTGTCCTTTATTCCCTCTATTTCATGCTCAAGTTGTTAAATACTTTTATCTTACTACCAGGAATGTCTGGTATTTTGATAAATAGTCAACACTTGGATATTGTCAATGTTTCTTAATTAAGAGTCATGTAAGGTTTTGATAGTATATAAAACTTTAAACCATTCTTACTTTCATGATGTCTTGGGGAGTGATGCTATTTCTTTGGAAAACCTTGGCCCAAAAATATTCCCACTTTTGCTGAGTTGTTTTGCATTGTTTTGTTGGGTTTTTTTGGTATCACAGTATCTACTATGTCTCTATATTTAGTATCATATTACTGTTTAGTTAAACACTAATTTATTAAACTCTAGCATGACTATAAATTCCACTGCTATACTGTAAAGGTGATTAATCCCAAGCATCTTGACAAGTATTAGAGAGCCATCAGGGATCTCCTGTTTACAAGATGAATTCTTTAAAAATTCACTTCAGGGCTGTGTGAATTCCAACTAGTTAAAAACACATTCAGAAGAAAGTGCAGTTCTGGCTCTGGGCTGGAAAAGCTGCATAATGCCACATACCACCAGACCTCTTTAGGAGGTTCTGTTTCACCTACTTTAATTCCAACAGGAAATGGGGGAGTTATCTTGGCCTCACAGCTTTATTTTGATAACTATATAAAAAAGTGCTCTTTGACAGGATTTTTAATAACATCTCTAAGAAACATATATTGGATTCAGTCAAGCTCCTCCAGTCTTGGAATGCTGTGGTATGGTTGCTATATCTGGGTAAAAATGTAGCTAATTATTCATATTTTATATTCATATTTTACCACCTTGCCAAGAAATTTCACCCTAAGTAAGTAGAAGGAAAAGAAATTAATTGTAACCATCCAGAAAGTTTTGCCTTGCTTTCATGTTCCCTCCATAAAGTTTTTGTGCTGGTTACAAGAAAAGGGATATATATTATTTATTCTTCAGTTTATCATGAACGTATATCACAATAGGTTTGGAAACATGCAGAGCCTAGTGAGTTTTGCTTGTTTTGGTTTTTTTTTTGTTTAGAGTGATTTATATTAAATGCAATATCTACTCTTTTTAGAGAAAAAAGTGTTTTAGATTGCCAGAAGATGCTAGCTATTTCTGTAGTCCCTATTCCCAGACTCAGTAATTTCCAGAAAATAATAAAGACAAACATCCTATACTCACAGTGATCATAACTTCCCTTAATTTTTCAAAGCAAGCCTAGTCTGTGGAGGAGGTTTCTGCTTAATTCTCCATATGTATAGGACAAAGCAAATTAAATTTACTAAGTCCTTTATGTACCTTAATGGAAGAAGTTTCACTAGTGTGACATGAAATAAACAAGTCTAAAGGCCAGGGGAAATGAAGCATCAAGGAGAGGGTGTTCTCATAACACCTTGGCAGTGACTGCCTACAATGTTGAGTTCATCTCTCCAAGGAACTCCACACATATATTGCACCAAAAGTCGGGCTGAAACTGCCCAAATGGGAAACTTCCTCAAAGAAGGAAGTCAGCTCTCTCTGTTTATCTTTACCTAGATTTTAGTTAATTTCTTAACAACCCAAACTGACATTAGTAGATTAGATAAGGGATTTATCCCCCCAGTAAACAATGACATGGCTCAGATCTGTGTGGTTATGATGAGTTTCCCATTCCATAGAGAACTTTCAAGAAAGAATTTTTTTTTCATCTTTTCTTCCTTTCTTTCCCTCATCGCCTTCCACATCACCTTTTATTTGCTTTTGACAGGGAAGGCATGTGTCTGTCAAGTCTGTCCCCTAATGCTTTTTTCAAAGGCAAGTGGCACAGCTTCATTTAGATCTCTCTGAATGTTTCTACCTGAAAGCCCAAATACCTGTGTTCAAAATGATTCCATAGGCCATATCTGCTGTTACAGCTCTGTTTTACTTCCACAGACACCTCTGGAATAAACACCAACTGTTTTGTCACCATCATGATTCCCAGGAGACATGTTGGACTTGCGGAAAAATAATTACACCCAGGTTATGAGGTGTGAAATGTCTAAATAGTTACGAAATAAACAGCTCTGATCAGTTTTCTTCTTGGATCAGGGATCGTAGTCTTCTGTTACTCCTAAGCTTCTATTCCATGAAGTTGCTATTTATTCTCTACTTCAGACAATTCCAACAAATATTTTGGCATACATGCAAATAGAGATAAGGCACATCCCTACATTATAATAAAAGCTGCACAAAATTAATAGCCCTTCGTCCTACACAAAATTATCAAAACATCTGAAAGAGGTGTCATTCACAGAAATATTTGTCTTTTGTCTTGCTTCTATATTCATACAAAAATCCCTTTTAAAGGGATTTTAAAGTGTCCTTTACTACTTCTCTGATAAAGAAAATAAAAGACTATGGTCCACAGCATATTTCTTTGTATATAAGAAGTTATTTTCTGAAACCTAAAATGCAGGGATCCACAAGACACCTGAGAGGCAGTCTGCACTGGTTCTCTTTCATGTTTTCCCTTTCATTAACTCCAGCAAAGACTTTTTGTCAACAATCAGTTACCATATCCAGTCAACCATTTGCCTTCTCCCTTTCAGAAATCTGTGGAGAATACATTTTCTTTTTCCTTCTCCATTTCTCACTTTCCCAGTGAAGGTATTCTGCTGAATCACAAAAATAATTACATCATTCAAAAGTGTAAAACAAGAGAGATAAAAAGCAGCAAAAGTAACAAATGCACACCACAACACAAGGAATCAGCAGTGTCCCACAACAGTGCAGCATTCCAGAAGATGTAAGATGAGTTGATCAGGTTGTCTCCAATTCAACCTGTCCACGTAAGAAGAGAGACTGAGTCCTTTTCTTTGAAGGATTTAAAACACTGTAAGAGTTACAGTGAGCAGTTTCCAGAAGAACCCACCTCAGACTCCCATCAAGCATAGCAGAAAACACTTGTGGCGATAAATCAGATAAATCAGCAGCCCAGATACAGGCCCAGCACACTCAAATCAGTTCAGAACCCAACAGCAGCAGTGTGAGTCAGGCCTTGAGGTGCTCTGAAACACAACATTACATCTCTTACAGCTGTTAAAGCAACTACTGAAGATATCAACACTCAAATAGGTAAATTTTAAATATAAAAAGTCAAACACTTACAGAGCAGTACTTCCCCACAGCTACACTTTTTTGACATCCCACAATTTCAAAACTGTCTTGACTGGAGCCATTAATACCCTTGTTTTTCATAAACATAGATAAACTTTTCCTTCAAGAATTTATCTAAGCACTTCACAAGCTGATCTGTATTTGTGGTAGGCACGTAACAACAAAGCAAGATAGCAAGCTTCAATGCTTACTGGAAAAGAGAATACCTTTATTTCAAGCTTTTACCTCAGTTTTCTTTTTATGCCTTTCATTACTTGCTCTGTAAGAAACAGAAGACACATTGAACTGTGCTGCACTAATGTAGTTGCAACGTGACTATTTCATGCTTTGTTCTTTACTCCTTGCACAATTGCTACTAAAACACTATTTTTTCTTCCTTGCCAGCTGAACTTTTACTGCATATTAATTCCAGCTCCAAGAAAGTTTATGGACATAAAATTTACCTTTCCTAATATGCAGTGCTTCATGTCTATTCGTTCATTGCTTCATCTTACCATCTATGTTTTCTTATTATCTGTCATTTATGAACAGAGTTTCAGGTACCTTTTCAGTATCCAATGATGAAGCACTGAGGTCCTACCTGCTTCAGCTATTTTTTTCACTACCTGAGGTAACTTGTAGCACTAACAAGGTTTCTTATTCTTTCTCCCTTCCCTTTAGATCATTTATGATGCTGATGAGCACAATCAAGTAGTGCAGGTAGCTTGTCACCACATGGCATCTTTCTACCCTTTACTCTCTTCTCTGATCAGTTTCGTAAGATTGATTCATAAGGTTTTTCCATCATACTGAACTATAGGGATTTGGCTTTCAATAGTAATCCACATCATCAGATAGATTATTTCACTGCACAGTCAGTGATACCTGAATACACTGAAACACTGAAAGATACAGCACTGAAGGAACAAGGCAATTAAAATGTTCTACCTTTTTTGATTTTAAATCAAGGCTATTAGTTTATCTATGCTGGAGGGGATGCATTGAAAAAAATACCTTTAACCCTACTGGACTTTGCAGAAGGAGGCGGAAAAAAAAAAATCAGTATTTTTTTCTAATGAGGAGCAACAATCAGACATCAGTGAAATCTGGTTGTTTTTTTTTTTTTTTTTCATTCATTAGTATCTATGCTCAAAGGAGCTTTGTAAATGCTTTGCTATCACTGAAAGAAGGTCTATAAGCAGTCTAAAAACTATAATCCCTTTACAAAGCCAGTCAGAAATCAGAACAGCAGGTCATGTAAACTACTGTACTCAAAGTCAGAAATGTGCAGAGCATGAACAGATGAACAATTACACAGGTAAAAAAATGCACAGGTATCGATCGCATTTCAAGACAGAATTTAAGTATGTCTCTAATTAGAGGGTTCCTTTTCTATTTCAGCCAGATCGACCATTTGATGTAATTTTGCTATAAAGGGGCACATCATCTCCACACCTGAATGGTGGCCCATGCCTTCTGCCAAATACCACGGTGCTTCCATACCATGGTCCTACCACACTCCTATCTGCCAATCCAAGGAAACACAGCACTGTTCAGTGACTTCAACACAACCTTGGAGTTATTAGTAACTCACTGTATAGACTGTGAGAATGAGCTTTAACTCAACCAACACTAACTCCTCCTAACACTTACATACCTTTTCCTATTATTGACATGCAAAGTGTTTCTGTTAGCATTTTGTGTTATCTGTACTATTCTGAAGACAGCAAGTGAAAAGGGTTGCAGAAATTTGTAGTTTTTACTCTTTGACAGTGATTAATAACTCGTTATAATCATTAACTTTATTCCTCATTGTACTAAAAGAAGCCTGAAACTCAGTTCACGATCCACATAACTTTTAATAACAAAAAACCATATTTGAGACAAAAGGTTTTATCCATGTTATCTTTCTATACTCAAATGTGTGTTTATATTTAAATATGTAAGGACTTGCAAAATTTAAACCATTATGGACAGTATTTCAGTAAGAACCACTAACCTTGTGCAATAAAATTACTACAAAATCCCTTGCATCAAAATACATTGAAATACATTCCTTCAAAAATCCCATGCCTTGGTACTAAGTACTATGTGACGCTGTACTCCTTGCACAGTAGGCTGTCTAACTTCTTGCACACATGTTCAAGCTAAGGCCAACAAAAGAGAAAGGGGGAAGTGGCTTCTGGTTCCTCCACACAGGAGATTTTTCAGGCCAAGCTTATAAAACAGAGGGAGGAACCACAGGATCACCCTCTAAAAGTACTTTTCCCACAGGCATCCCCTCCCATTGCACTGATTTTAGATACTGGTCACAAACTGGCACACTGCACAGCTCCCCTGGTGCCTTCAAGGTCTGCATTTGCATCATCTGATAGAGGTACTAGATTTATGGCGTCTCCGGTGCCTCACGTGGATATGGTATTTCCTTCTGTGTCCTCAATGTCCTGCTTAAGTATAAAGGGCATCAAAAGCTTCACTCACAGCCCCTCCCTTTGCACTGCAAGAATGAATACAGGCATATAGAAATGGAAAACTGACTTCACTAAGGGAGTAGCAATTTCAGAGAAAAAGCAGGACATGAAATCCATCTGACCCCATTTTTTTTGTTTACTTTTCCCCACCCACAGACACATAGGCAATCATCACCTCAACAACATTTTGATGCATTTCTACTGCATATTGGGAAATAAATTGGAGCAAGTTAGTATAGGTTCACATGTAGCCTTGGTAACATTTAAGTCAACAATGCATTAGAAAGAGGAATATCTTTCAAAGCAAACAATAACTTGCTTTCTGAGTGAGGTCAGGTGAAGCTACTTTTTAATCATTTTCAGTGCTCTAAATACACTGAGCAAGAGAGGGAAAATGGTTCCCAAGAGCATCATACACTAAGAGAATCCATTCCCCAACATGCTGTTAATGCAAAAGATAAAACTTTTTTACCTATGCAGTAGTTATCTTTCATCATATTACCTTTTCATTCAAGTGTAACTGATCTGCAGGTTTCTAAGACAACATTCTTTCCTGGGAAGTCTTTCTTGTCCTATTGAAAGGCTTCTACAAGGTATGGCTTATAAAAATGAATAATTAGAAATGACTGCTCTGAAATCAACTGAACCAGTTGTAAAACCAGAACCACAACTAAGGAACCTCACAGAGGAACACTGATATAAGCAAAGCTAGTTTAGCACAAGTTTTCAGCAGTTTTTGCATTCTTTGCAATACAGTTAAGAAGTAGTTTTCCCAGTAAAGAAAAAAAGAGTTCATTTATGTACTTGTCTCTCAGAGGTCTAAGTTTTACTTCTAAAAGCTATACAACTATAGGTACTGGGAAACTGAATATTGGCCATTCGTCTCTGGTATTCAGTAGCCGAGAATAAACTGCTACGTATTTCATGTTCTTGAAAGGATTTAACGAATGGAGACAGTCACATTTCTAAACTTCTGTGTGTCTTTGCATATTTAATAATAAAACAAAATAACCACCACCAAAATCAGATTGCTCATTTATAAAGAGGCTAGCAAACCAGAATGAAGCATTTCTAAAAGGAATAAAAGGGGGGAATCAAACGTGCTTTTCTTCCAAGGCCATAAGATAAGTTCGTGTTGTAATGACTCAGAAAACCTATCAAAGCCACCTGGGTAAGAGTAATTTCCACATGCTGTAAGCCTTCAAAACTCATTACAGATGTTTCAGAGACAATTCAGAATATTCAGGTTCTACCTCAGGTATGGTTGGTGTAAGCATGCTTCAAACTGCACCAGGGCAGGTTCAGATGAGACATAAGGAAAAAGTTCTTCACCGAAAGGGTTATCAGGCATTGGCACAGGCTGCCCAGGGAGGGGGTAGAGTCACTGACCCCGGATGTATTAAAAGACAGGTAGATGAGGTGCTTAGGGATATGGTTTAGTAACAGACAGGTACGGTTAGACTCAATCTCAAAGGTCTTTTCAACCTAGTGATTCTAGGATTAACAGCCAACTCAAGAGCAATCAGCCATGCCATGCCTGGATCAATTCTACAATCCTTTTTCTACAGTTTGTTCATACTTTTTCTGCACCATCCATATAAACCAATAAATCAAATGAGTTCTATCTGTTTGAAATCCAAAAACTTGAGAGGATAGTCTTGCTATACACCATAGGAAACTGGTTTTGAGTTTTGTCAACATGAAATACTGTAATTACGCTACAAAATGTACTGAATGCTGGAGTTCAACATTTTCCAAGTACTCTTCAATTAACTATATTTATTTGCAGCACCTAGTTTGCTGCAGTTACCTTGAGAGTTACTGAAAAAGACCTACCATAGAAGCTCATGGGCATAAAGTCTATTCACTAGCTGTAATCTGTAGGTTTCTTCTTTCAAAATCTGTACTTAAATCTTCTCCTGCCTGAACTGTTATTACCTTGTTAGATTTGTTGAAGGTGAATTTTGTACAAGCTCCTTTGCTCTCGCAGTCCATGCCACCTCTCCCACTTGTCAGCCAGAAGAGTTCCCTCTGAACTGCTTGATTTCTGTTTTCATTCAGACTGAGCTGAAGTGATATCCTCTTTGAGCAGCTCTCAACAAAATCCCTCTACAATTTAAGAATTTCATCTTCACAATATACCTTTTCCTACAATCACCTGCGATATTTAGTTTAGCTCATTGCTAGTTAGTCAGTTACTGGGTCCTATAATGAGCACTAATATTATAACAAACTCATGGTATTACACAGAGGATTATAATTTGTTTAGCCTTAACTACTTGTCTCAAACATTTTTGCTAAAACTGCAACATTCCCTCTTTCTGTACGTCATTAATTATAGTACAGCCTTTGTTACAAATCACTGTAACAGAGTGCTGACAGAGAAGACAAGGAAGCTTCCCCAAATGATGCTGCCATGCATAAACTTCCAATCTGATTATTACCTTAAACTTATTTTTACCTTGACTCATGTTGCAACAGAACAGTCAGAAAGCATCAGCTACAGAAAATCATTGTGGCTGCCATGAGTGGCTAATTACTTCTGGTATCAGCTTAAGTTTTCATGGATTTGCAGCCAAAGGAGCACGAAGCTGCAACTGGACTCTATGTTGTTTGAGGAGAAAAAAGTAACATGTTCCCCAAAACTTCTACAAAGAATACTGAAATCTTCCTTCCTACATTTCCTCTGCAGGTTCCAAGGTTTGTGATTTGGAAACATCAAGTAAAGTACAGAAGTCAGAAGTATGCCACCAGAAATATTAAAACCTCCATAAGTCTGAGTCTCTCCAAAGACTCAGAGAGATGATAATTTGCAGTGTCCTACCAGGCTTTATAGAGAGAACACAGAAAACCAACACAACATCTCTGGATTTCCCCTTTTCACTCTTGCCTTTCTCTTCTTTCCCCCCCTCTCATGTTAATCATGGAAAACCTTTGGTGTTGTTTTCCTGAAATAAATACTAACGAAGTAGTATAAAAGGAATTTCATTGTTTTTTAAAATAAGGTACTATTTTGTCAATACGTTTTCGTTTCAAATGCCAACTAGTTTAAAAAAAAATCATCAACACATACATTTTGGTCTTACTGCAGCTGTGAATCAGGAATTAAAAAGCAACAAGACCCTTCTTTGATAATTTACTGCTACCAATAAAAGTGTGAGGGAATGTAATAAGAATCCATCAACCAACACAACATTCTGTCCTTAACCAAAATGTCATTTAAAAATATGGCACAGTACATCCAGTCTTTAATGCAAGAAAACTTCCAGTAGCTACAATGGTAAGCATACCAACCAAGGGCCTGGAAAAAGGCCGTCTTTGAAAGGTTCCATAACTGATCCAGTTAAGATTGGTATTTCCTTTTCTAGTTGAGATTAAAAACCAGAATATCCCTTCATCCCAATTCTTCCACTTCATCCTGTTTTAAGAAAAAAAGTACTAATGCTTTAAAAAGCTGGCTTAGTTTCATACCATCTAAAAAACCTAAAAATAAGAGTAATACAGATCCTGTTGCCAGGCAAATTCAACTTCTGCTACTTTATTATAATGAAAACTTTAAGGCATACTTTAGTTGTGCAAATGTCAGTAGTTTAGAACAATTTTTATAAGTTACTTGTTATTGTTTCAATACGACTATATTGTTAGGAGGGAGTTTGGGGTGGTTTTTTGGAAGGATCTGATCTAGATACGCTTTTATCCTGCTCACAGCTGCTAAATTTGTGAATTTGGGAAACAAGGAACTGGGAAAGCTTGCTTTGGAAATATATTTTTTCCTTTCATAAAATAAAAATCAAAAGATAATCAGAAAACAAATCTATACAAACTGCATAAATAAACTAGTATTTTCTCTGCAATGACAGCAACAGCTCCATGGAATTAACATTTTATATACATAAAAAGTAAAAGGAATACCAAGAAATATCCTTAATAAATCTTATTTCCAAGATTATATTCTGGCAGCCCACCCCTTTGAGATCTGCAGAAAACAGCCTTACCAATACCCTTAGTAAAACTGAATGACAAGGCGCAACACTCACTGTTACATCAGAACTGCAGAGGGTGCATTTTTTTTTCAGGGATTTTTCACTTTCAAAGACAGAAATAAGACTTTTTTTATTTAAATCAAAAGCATTAGGCTTAATCAGGAGGAGACAGATGGTTTCATCCCTTACTTTAAAAATAATTAACAGAAATAGTTGAGAACGTAGCTCCCAAGAATCAAATACCTAAAAACACCCCCGAAAACTGACTACATTTCTTTCCAGTTTGCTCAATGTATCTTTTCTCAAACATCTACTGCTTAGCAAAATAAAATAGTAAGTACACAAAAAATAATTTCCTTCACACACACAGAGTAGAGGAGCATATGACTAAACTATAAATACTTATATAGTGTCTAACTGAAGAATATAGAACAGGATTTTAGCTTAAGGATTTCTTGAACTGTCCAGAATTCAGAACTTCGAAAGTTTTTTTTAAATACCCTGAATTTTTGTTCCTCTACTTGTGTAGTTATAATTCCTTAAGTCATAGTCATGAACAGAGTCTCACAATTATATTAGAAGATTTATTATGCATCTCTAAGTTTGTAAAGACGGAAGAGAAGCTCCATTCACTTTTTCCAGTGTGGCTAAGAAGCTGTTTGTAAAGTGACAGTGCATTTAAATCACATTCAGATATTTGAGAGGAGATCCTTAAATTTCAACAAAGACACGTTTCCCTGAAGATTATGTCCACGATGCATGCAGAAAGAAAACTCCTTTTTCTGTGACACAAGCTGGTCACGCCAGTTTGTCTGTCTTACAGAAGCCAGGGTAGGACAGTGAGAAGCTACAGGACATCTTAGGCCTTGCTTATCACCAAGTTTCAAACAGGTAAGTCATTACAGCTTCAGAGTAGGTCAGCTCCTCAAACTTAGGCTTTCTGTTTTGCATGCTGCTTGTTTCTAACACATCTTACTACAATGAAGCCAGCATTGTAAGCCCCAGATTGTATAAAAGGAAGAAATGTACCATCTTGCTGACAAGCCTGACTGTGGCATTGCAAAGCTTATGAGGGTAGGAGTAAATTAATCATGCAGAGATCCATGCTGTCATAGCTAGAAGCTTTTGGTACCTGAGGTGGCTCAATTATAACTAGTTAGAGCATATCCCTACTACACTCTGTTCTGACATGTAAGCATGCCAAGACACAGGAAAGAGGTTGCTTATACAGTAAGGAATCATAAAAGGATGCAAAGACACAAAGCTACTCAAAGCAACAGGAAAGCTTTGAACTGACCTGAGAAAAATCAAATCTCCCAGCAACACAAATTGACCTGCTATATAAAGTATTTTGTGCACCAAAACCAGCTACTGGTCTCCAGAGCAATTACAATTTTTACAGATGTGAGTACAAACCTATCACCTTGAAAAAATTTCTTTTCCTTTCTCCATCCACTTACAAAACAACCTTCTGCTGCTCTTGTAAGAGCTTCAACCAAAGGAGCACACTGCAAATGGCATGAAGGGAACAAAGGAAGAAGACATGCTCTCTGTTAGAGATTAACAAGCTGTTAAAGACTTCACATCTAAAAACAGCCTCAAATTGCAAGCCCTACAATTTCAAGGAAATAATGGTATTTTAGAGAAATAATGAGAAGTGTGGACCACTGTCCATCACACTGCTGATCATTAAATCCTACTTTTTGTGAGAATGTTTGTTTTTGCCCTTACCTGTAGATTTAAGCATTTTTGAATTTAAGCTTGACAAACAATCTGTGATCCCTCATTTACCTTAGAAGTTTTTCTGGTGTCTGTTTTCTTAGAGGATAACTTTATAGCTTGATACCCATACTCAAGTTAATTTCATAAAGGCATTACAAACATGCCATTTAAACACAACAACAAAACATAGCTCCTTTTAAAGTGACTCATAATTTTAATGAGGCTGTATAAAGACAGTGTGGTTGGCAAAGTGAGATGAAGGCAACAACCCAGCCTGCCCAAGAAGTCCATTCGGTATGTAAAAACCTACAAGCATCAAATACTACGCACAGTACTTGGTGGCAACAGCATCTGAACAGGAATAATGTCTGTACAGGGGTACGAGGGGGAGACAAGACAAACTTCAAAAAAGGATTACACTCACAGTAGTGGCCAACTCCACATCATCACTTTTGATACTTAACCCTTTCTGGAAGTCATAGAAAAGTTGGGTTGGAAGGTTCTTTGAAGATATAGTCCAACATCCCTTTCACAGACAGGGATACCATCTGCTAAAGCAGGTTTTTCAAAGCCCATACCCACCCCACAAGTCTAATCTTGCACAATTCCAATGATGGGGCATCTGTATAGTCTCCAGTCAACCTGTTCCAGTGCTTCACCACCCTCATCATAAAAAAATTTCTTCCTTACACCCAATCTAAATCTAAATCTACCTCCTTTCAGTTCAAAACTGTTACCCCTTGTCCTGTCACTACAAGCTCTGGTAAAAAGTCTCTCTCCATTTTATAAGCCCCCTTTAGGTACTGAAATGCTGCAATAATGTCTGCCCAGAGCCTCCTCTTTTCCAGCCTTTACCCCCCAACTCTCTCAGCCTTTCTTATGAGAGGTGTTCCAGCTTTGTGATAATTTTTGTGGCCTTCCTCTGGACCCACTCTCACCATGTTTAGGGACCTCAGAACTGGAGGCAATACTTAGGTAGGGCCTCACTACGATTAGGTGGCTAATGGACTTAGTCTTTGCTACAGGAATACCTCCCTAACAGACTCAAAAACCCATAAGCTTCTTTCCACTTTCATTCTTACAGTATATCAACTGGATAGCAACCCAACTCCCAAGCCAAAATTCTCTCTCACCCAACATTACAAAGGCACCAGTTCAGCCAACTTTAAAGGTTTCTGAATAATTACAAAGACACTTATGCTCCTACCTGTGAGTTAAATCCTTCATTACGTTTAAGGAGAATTCTACTATGAATTAGTTCAGCATTAATTTGCAGATATTGTACTTAAGTTTGTTGGTTTTAATCAAAAGCATTGTTTCTTGAAAACACAGCAAAAAAATACCTCCATACATTCTCTAGCTGCCTCAAGGCAGCTACAAGGCCGTTACAAGGTCCAAAACACTCTATTAATGAAAGCTCTGTAATTCACTTGTGGCAGCCCATGTGAAGCAAACAGGCTGTGAAGAAATTCCACAGCCCCCCCCCTCAATTATGAGTACCAGGTATTTAAAATAGTTCATTTGAAAAGCCTATCTTACTCCATTGGCAGAGCTCAGTGATATTAAAAAAATAACCAGAGACATAAATTTGTGTCAAGTTATACCAACAAATCAATTCCAAAGTAAATCAGCAGTGCAATCAACTCATCCGAATCACTTTGTAACCAATACAGTGTTGATATACCAAGATTGCTTGGTACTGGGCATAGACAGGTTTTAAACTTTGAGCATTAGCCAGCTTAGCTATGTTTCTGCAGTATAACCAAGTATGACCACACAGTGTGGAGACACCCCCTCAGTTAAGACATCCTGCTGGAGGAGAATACCATTCACTGAATGACTTCTGACCTGGTTCACTAAACAAAAACCTACCTCAAAACCTGTAGGAGAATCACATACACTGTCTTTCCTATATGTAAAATAAACTCCTGAGAAGCATCAGAGTTTTAGTGTTTTATGTCTAGAGCCATGACAAAGATTAGTAGCCTTTTCTTCCAGCAACACTTCTTAAAATTGCTTTTATATATTGCCCTATCATTATAGCTACACAAATCTAATTTAAAATCTATTACTACTACTACTGCAGGTCCCTTCCCCACCCCTCCCCCGCCCCCCTAGATTTACTGTTCCTTCAGGGCCTTATTTCAGTATATTCAAAGTCCAGATCCTGTAATCCTTGGGAGGCCTTTGTTTTGTTTCTCTTTCCTCATCAGTACTGTTTGCAAGAGGCTTTTTACCATCTTCTCTTGAAGACACGCACAGCTCCTGCTAGCATGGCTATAAAATTACAACTTCTCATAAGTCCAGACTGTAAAATCAGTAAGGCAGTGATCTGTTTGTTGGATAGCAAAAATTACATTTAGGACCTAATATGTAAAATTAAGACATGTAACACTGAATAATTAAAGTTATGCTGAAATTATCTCAAAGCACACGTTCATTAACATTTTACATGAAAAAAACTGCAGAAGGTTTTATGGACATCAAGGGACAAGCTTTTTTGGGGTGATGGAGAGGAAGTGTTATCTTTCTAGTCACATAATTTCTTTTATTGCTCTTGTAAAGGTTTTTCTCTCCAAAGGAAATTTAAGCAGAAAATGCTGACAATTCCCCCCCAATTAGTTTAACTTTTGGGGGAATCCTCCAAGACTAGCACTGAAGATGGCATGCCACATACATTACTCTGCCACAACAAACTGAACTTCACAACGGACACTGCAGTTGTTAATACATAACCTCCTAAGCTCTAAAGCCTCTGAGTGTGGTTCAAGTATTGACTGACAATAAAGAGGTCCTTCAAAGACCTTCAGCTTTTCAGCTATTTTTTTCTTAGCCTGCTGAAATGAAACCACTGGGGCTAAATTTGCTAGAATTATGCATGTATATACAAACCTTTAGAACGTGTGCATCATCAGCCTTTGAACCAGGTACCAATTTCCCTTTAACAGTGCTACCTGGGAGAAGGAAGGGGGTAACATAAAACTACTACCAATCCCCTACGTTCTCCGCAAAACCACAGGCTTTGTGAGCAAAAACTACTTCATACTTAGTAATAAAAATGATTTGTTATTTATATTCATACCTCTGAGATAAACGGGTATTTATTGTGTAAAGGTTAGCATCTAATGTATTCCAGATAAAAATAGTATTTCATAAAAGGGTGCCACATTCCTGGTACAGCCTGACAAAGCTTATAGACAAACTCAGTCACTTCATCATAGTGTCCAGACTCTTCTTATGGTGCCCAGGGACAGGACAAGGGACAGCGAGCTTAAACTGGAACACAGGAAGTTCCATCTCAACGTTAGGAAAAATTCCTTTACTCTGAGGGTGACAGAGCACTGGCACAGGCTCTATCACTCCCCTCCTCAACTGACTGGGGAGAAAAATTGTAACGAAAGGGTCACAGGCAGCTAGGGACAGGCAGAGATCAGTCACCAGTTACTGTCACGAGCAAACCAGACTTAACGTGGGAAAACTTAAATTATTACCAATCAAATCAGGGTAGGACAACAAGAAATAAAACCAAATCTTAAAAATATCTCCCCCCCTACCACTCCCTTCTTCCTAGGCTTAACCTCACTCCTGATTTCTCTACCTCCTCCTCCACCTCAGTGGCACAGTAGGACAGGGAAAGGCAGCTGTGGTCAGTTCAGTCTCTGCTGATCCTTCCTCCTCAGGGAGGACTCCTCACACTCTTCCCCTACCCCAGTGTGGGTCCCCCATGGGGTCACAAGTCCTGACAGCAAAGCTTCTCCACTATGGGTTCCTGTCTCCACAGGCCCTGCCAAGACCTTGCTCCAGCACAGGCTTTCCACAGGGTCACAGCTTCCTTCAGGTGTCTCCACCTGCTCAGGCATGAGGTCCTCCATGGGTTCTAAGTGGAATGTCTGCTCCACCATCATCCTCCATGGTCTGCAGGGGACAGCCTGACTCACCCTGGTCTTCTCTATGGGGGCCAGGGAAATCTTTACTCCAGAAGCTAAAGCACCTGCTCCCTGCCCTTCTTCACCACCCTTGGTGTCTACAGAGTTGTTGTGCTTACATATTCTCACTTCTCTCTCTGGGTGCAGGTCTTCTTGTCCCCTTCTTAATTATGTTATCCCAGAGGTGCTACCACCACTGCTGGTGTGCTTGTCCTTAGCCAGCAGCAGGTTGTGGTGGTTCACCCCCAGCCAGTGACTGAGCACCACACACTGCTCTCTCCCAGAGGAGAAAGAAACAGAGTCTCAGTGGGTTAAGGGCAGTTTACTGACAAAATCACTGTGAACATAGAAAAATAACAGCCAGTTACCCTCACACTCAATGATAAGACAGAGTACCTTACTGACCGGATGATCACAGAGCACTGCACAACACAAGGACCGACCAACTAACCCAACACCACCACTCAGACTGCTCTGGAGACACCCAGCACATACCCCTCCCTAACCAGCCACTTTTATGGGAAAGTGATTTCAGGTGGTGTGGAAAACAGCCCAGGCTAACTCAGCTCACCTGTGCTGGCTGCTTGGGGAGGTTCACTCTGGCCTGGCCAGAACCAGGACACAGGTTCATCAACTTCTCAAAGAAGCCACCCCTGTAAACCCCCTGCTACCAAAACCTTGCCACCCAAACACAATATACAAATTCTTAATCCCAAAGGAATATGTGAATTCTACTGTAATGCCTTTCAGATGACAGCAGCACCTCTCAACTACCTTCTTTTCCTGAACACCCAGCAGCAGCTTTTGTGAACTAAACAGTCATGTATATTTGCCAGAAACACATGCATTAAAAAAATCCAGTGTTTTATTAATTGGTCACTGCAGCAATGCTTTTTTCTCATCAGAAGACAAATATTTACAAAAAAACACCAAGAAGTTCATCAAATTAATGATGTAATTTTAATATAAACAAAAAGCATGCCTAAATTCACTATAAGTATTTAAAAGTCAGCTAGTTGGAGAAGCTTAATTCTGTATATTGAAGTGATTGCTGCAATATTCTTATAACCACTTGATAAAACAGTGCTTATTATCTTAAACACAATGTTCTTGTCTAATGTAGCAATCCTATAAATAATGCCAAGACCTCTGACACTAAAGAAGATTCTGCTCAATGAGAAATTCTAAGTGAGGAACATAAAAGCCAGACTGTATATGCAGAACAGTATTTGGAGCTATGGAAGGATTTGAATTTAACAAGTAGATTAGGTCTTCAAGCAAGGTCTTCCTGAGGCAAAGTCACCCATCCAGCCCTAAAAGAAACCCAAGACTAACCCACCATTGAACGTTCGTACTGCTATCATGCAGCAGTGGGCAGAAAACAGTATTTTCAGTGAGACTTACTTGCATATATTTGCATAAGTGTTTACATAAGGCCTTGTAGCTGCAAGTTCCACAGTTAGAGTCTGATGAAATCGTAAGATGCTGGATTTGTATCACTAGGAAGCTTGGTTACCTCACTACATTTAGACTATATTTTGCATTCATTCAAAATGTAATTCAGAAGATTATTCGGAGGAAGAAAACATGCTTTAATTCAGGAAGAAAACATGCTTAACACCTCTTGATTTCTACCTTTTGCTTTACAGATTTCTGAAGGTTACCAAACCATTGAACAAATACAATAATTAGAGAGTTAAAGTAGGAGTGTGGCGCCACTGTTTATCTTATAGCATTTCTTTATGAGCCTTATAGAGAGTAACATCTGCATCATCTGTAAGGCTAGTGCAAATGGTATGAGGGACTGCTAAGACTTCAGCCACAGCTTCTTGCCTTTAGAAAAGGGAACACAACAGTCAAATACATAACTTTGGATAACACAAAACTAATATTTGGCACCACAGAATACTCTTATCTATATCCACAAAGAGAAATACATAAAAGTAGATACCCACCAGAGACACTCAAGAATCAAGTTAATGTTTCAAGACTCAAACATGGGAGGGAAGTACACAAGAGGTAGACAAAGGAACATACCCTGTCTGTGCATGCAAAGATGTGGTCAGAAAAGCCAAAGCCCTGCGCTCAACACTGGGTCCAGTCCTCTAACATCTTGGGAGTGACATAGGAGAGTCAAACAGACACTAAAATGAATAATGGGCTTGAACATTTTTCTTACAAGGAAAGGCTGAGAGATCTGGGACTGTTAAGCATAGAAAAGACTTGAGGAAGATCTTATTAACGTATATGGATACAGGGAATATAAAAAGAATATATATAAAAGGATATATAAAGAAAATGGAGTCCGTTTTTTTTCCAGTGTTAGTCAGTTTCAGAACTAAAGGCAACAGGCATAGATCCTAAGCCAAAACAGGCTCTCCGGAACACAGGCAGTGCAGTGTGGCCTGAACATCAAGAAACACTTTTACTGTAAAAGTGACTAGCAACTGGCATAGGTTGCACAGGTAGGTTTTAGAGCCTGCATCCTTGGAGATACTCAAAAACCATGTGAACAGAGTTCTAGGTAACCATCTCTGGGTGCGTGCTTGAGCACAGTGGCTGAAGACTATGAACTTCAGAGGTTACATCCAGTCTCATCCATACCAAAGAGAAGTCTGCACAAATACTCAGTATTGTCACCCCTATTAGTTTCAGCTTTCATGAAAGCTATAAAAGCTCCACAGAAAGACTATGGTCTTTCCACACACACTGTCCTGCCCCATTACCTTCTCCCAGCTCAGTTCATTCTTGTTCAGTAGACTACTTACCAAGAAACAGTAATAAGTAATTTTTATCATATATTAAATACTCAAAGCCAGACCCACGAGGATAAATAAAAGAGGCTTGTATAACCTCAGAAAAACATTTGACATTTCAGCCTATACACAGAAAGCTCTATTATTTTTATAAGAGATCAGAACCTCTCTTATTAGGCTGCCTCCCCATGCTACAAAGAGCATCATGGTTAAGCATGCACAAAATAATGATGCAATTACACCGAAGTACCTCACTTTTAGTGACATTTTGGTCCTTTCAGTAGGAAAGGAAGATCAGACAGCAAGGCATAGATCCTAAACCAAAACAGGCTCTCTGGAATATTTTGTTCTGTTCTCAGATCAAAAGACATACTTTTCTAACCACTTAGTTCCTTCACATTTATAGTTGCTGACACTCAGCAGGATCATGAAGTTTACCATGCATAATGGTGAGGCATGCTTCTAATGCAAAGATAAGAGAAATGAATTTGCAAGAACATTTGACCAAGGTTAAATAACTGATGAGAAGACTTTTGTCATGTAGTCACCAAAATTACTTTGTTATACATTGAGATAGATGGCAGATAAATTGAAAACATGTAAATACAGTACTGATTCCGTACAGTGGATAGTTGCAACCTCATTTCCAGAGGTCAAAACTTAAGTACCACAGAAATTGTTCCTTCTGTATCAAGGATTTTATCGATTTCAGTTGCCACAATAGAGCAATGTCTAAGACAAAACTGGCTCTAAGTTAAGCTTCAGAGTTTTTCTCTCAATTTATCTACCAGCATTATGGCGAGTTAGCCATTAAATTCCCCACTTAACAGAAGTGATTCTACACAAATTATTCAAAATGTACCTTCAGTCCCTTCAGTTCAGTCATTTTTTCTGATAGTCCAAGTCAGTAATAAAGCTGCATTCCTCTAAAGGCCCATACTTTGGAATACAAACAGCTGGTCTAGCTTATTTCTCTCCACTAGGAATAATCACCTGTTCTCTTCTGGAATTTGATTTCCCATCCTGATTCTGTTCTCTGTTACAGACTCTAGGATATCAGCACCCTCCCTTTAGCAGCTGCCTTATCACATATAAATCTGCTTTGGGAGAACAGAGGCAGAGGAAAATCTTGCAAACACAGCCAGCACTGGCTAAAAAGTTAGCTTGCTTTAAATGTATGTATTTTGTACAATATGGTGTTGGCTATACCCAGAGTGATTCTTAATGACGCTGTATAGGCAAAATTTTTACCAATAAGCCCCTCTCAAACCCATGGCTCATTCACAGTGCAAATGAAGTTTTATTTCACCTTTCATATTGATAATTTAAAATTCAAAAGTTGCTCCTACTTCCACTAACCCCAAGACAAAAGTCTCAAAGTTGACCATCTTGGATGAGAAGCAGTTTTAGATACTTTCTGGACTGTCCTCTTCTAGGGGCCTTATGTGTACAGAGAACTCTTATAGAGAGAATGAAGGGAAATTACAGTAGTTATTAACCCTATAACAAAATTTGAATTATCTAGTTATGGTTCCAAAAAAACATCTTTTAATAACCTTATTTAGCCAATTAAAGCTAACTAATCAAAAAATGTCAACCATCATATACTATCAACATATTATCAGCTACTTCAATTTACCTGAGAACTACCACTGCCAACAGAACTAGCATTTAACATTGAGTATCAATAACAGACCAAACAACTTGCTACAGACTAGAACATGGCATCCCTTGCTCATGCAGTGCTCAACATATAGAGTACACATTTTCCCCTGTCCACAGTCAGATAAACTTGTAATAGAATGGTGTAATCCCATTCAAGCTATGTCAAATAATACTTGTTCCATGTTTAAAAAACCCTACACACTTGCCTGTTTCATTGTCAATTAAGTTACATCTACCCTCCCTACTTTGGCTGCAATATCATCTAACTTGCAGAACCACACAACTCAGTGTCCTGTATATATATCAATGGAAGTGAAGTCCCAACTGGTCCCTTACATTCAAGGTTTAGTGTCTTCATTATGTGCCAGCACCAAAAAGCAGCATCTGGAAGACAAATACAATAGCCTTGCCAAAATACTAAGAAGAATTTCATACGGATTTAGTGGAAAACATCCAGTACTAATGATTCAAATTCACATAGCTGATTTCAGGAGATGAATCATAACTAACCTATAAATTCCACTAATTGGAAACCCCTCTCACTGCCCACACTCAAAGGAAAAAAAAAAGTTAAAACACTTGCTGAAGCATTCTGGTCAAAACCCCCTAATAAGGTAATCATTAATTGACTTTTTGGCACAGATATAGCTACACAACCTAATGATCAGCAATTTATACAAACATATACATACACACATAATACAACAATGACTTTATGTGGCAAAAGCGCTATTAATTGTTTTAATTTCTAAGGAAATGCAAAAGTCATAAGTACCAAAGATAGCCTGGAAGAATGTAGTGCTAAGGGTATTTAGCAAATCTTAGTAATTGTGTAATTGGTATGCTATAATACAAGATAATTCCTAAAAGCAAAAAAAAATGTATTTATATTGCCAAGTTACTATATACTAAACTCAGGCCCAGTCATTCTAAGTTTTGTGGAAAAAATGAAGGTTGGACTGAATATGTGATACTGCAAGCTTGCTGTATTATATCATCACTAAGGTCCTGGTGCAGAGTTATTAATGAGTTAAAAAGCATACAGTTCAAGTGAAGGTAATTCAGACTTCACTCTACCTTTTTCCTTGACTTTTGCCAGATCCCACCTCTTTACAGGCCCGTATAATTGACCCAGCTTGTAGCCATGCTCCCTAATTCAAAGGCCATTTGCCTCACAGAAGTTCTGCCTCTAAGTTACTCTTTAGAGCACTCTATTTCATGCTCTGCAATCACAAGGACAAGAATCTTTCATTAAAAAAAAAAAATATAGGCTAATAACTCATGAGCCCATGAGTCTGGGACATAGCCAGAGATCTGTAATATGGGTTAACATCTGACCAAACTGTGAAAATAATTGCTACTTCTTCTGTACAGTAGCTCCATCCCTTCCCTGTGTGACCTGGAACATGAGTCACTAGTGACAGACCTCTCCTCAGAGTAACGTGGCATTTCAGCTTTGCCACACGCTTTAAAAAAATAAAAATCAATAGCTTTATATAATCCTTTTCCCAGATCCTATGTGTTATTACAACACCGAATTCTAACAAAGACTCCCTAAAGCATATGCATACTTAGAAATTGACACTCCCACCCCAAGAAGTTAGGTCAGATTATTTCTTCAAGTGTTTAAGAAGCTGTGGCCACATCACAATCCTTCTGAGGCTACAGGAATTTTGCCTATGACTGCACATGCAAAGAACAGCAATCCATGCTGAACAGGACCCGAAGCGGGGCTTTTAACAAGTTGTCTCCTGTTTTCTACACATCAGTAAATGAATAGCATGAGAAATCCTGAAATAATTGTTTTCTTTTTGGAAAACTTTAGAAATACACATATTTTAGGTTTAGGTCCCCCCCCCCCATATCTTGCATTGAATAAAAATATACTTGAGATCCACAACGTTCAGTTTAGAGTCTAATAAACTATGAACAAGATAGGAAATAATTTATGCCTCAGGTTTTGCGCCCTCACTACACCATTTTTAAGGTCTGTGTCTAGGCTGATACACAGACATAATTAAGGCCTTATATTCAAGTAAAGATATGATCATATGAAAATGAGAAACAAGCAAAATCAAAAGATGGTAATGGGTTACTTTTAAGATTTTAATCTGAAAAGTAGTACTACGTGTTGGTCACAAAATGATTATGGGGTCTACTCTTTGAGGATCATCAAGTATGGTTATGTCATCTGCTTGCCTTCTGTCACAAATCTAGATGAATGGCTACAAAGAAGCCTCCTGTCCAAAAGCATCAGGTGCCACACTGTTTACTCATTAAGAGAAACACTGGAACCTGTGACCAGGCTCTCTCAAGAGAAAACTGCTCTTCGGAAAAACAGTGAGAAGATATTGTGTAATATACCATCAGCAATTGCTAAATCCCTACCCTAAATCCAACTAGAATTCTGACAGGATGCTGTTAAAAAAAAAAATAAAAAAAAAAGGACAAAACCCAACAACAACTCCCCCCCCCCAAACCAAAACACACAGTCCTAGTAACTTCTTCCATACTCACTTACAGAGTCATTCAGAGATGCAATCATATGACAATCATAACTTTAGCAGTAGTTTTTGCAGGATATTGTCAAGAATAAGAAAGCCACATGCAAGTACATGGACAGCTACTGTGAAAGAACTGGATCTGTCAGCCCCAGAAATCCCACCTGGTTTGAGTTGAAAATGCTAATATACTTTTAAGCTACTGAATATTCTGATGTTTCTAAAAAGTGAAAAAATAGGGTGAAAATCTAGAGGAAAAGTCATATGCCACATATAAAACAAAGAATAAAAATGAAAACTTCTTATCCCACTCATATTGAAAGGCCTTACCTTTTTTAAAGTAACCCTGTGTACTGCTCAGCAGGTTTGGATTTGGGTTTTTTCTTAAAGCCCTGAATATCAAAATACAGTCCACTGAGCTGAAAGCCACTCTTACAAAAAGCGAGAACGCTTGCCAATAAATCACAACTGTTTTACCATATGCCACATGATTCTGCCAAGTATCACCAGCCTGTTCTACTTTTAAGCAAATTTCATTATAACATAGCTCAGAGCAATGCTCATTAAAAAGTAAACTGAAAAATGTCAAGTTGTTTTTATATTAAAAATGTGACTTTGTTTTCCATGAAGATTTCAGATTAGATTTATTGAAGAGGAAAACTTGAGAACGCTCACCTCGAACTCAGCACTCACTTCTGGGACTAAGATGATAGCCCTGTCATCAGCTCCATCACACACTAATGGCGATTGTTACTTTGAAGACTGTCCATTTCCCAGTACTCCAGTGAGATCTCTGATCTAAATGCACTCATTAAACACCCTCCCAGTTTCTGCTATTAAACAGGAGTTCAGGATACAGCCATCTCTTTGGATAGCTTTGAATACATGTGTTTATCCTTTTATGTTACAGATGTTCCCTCCAGTCAGTTCTAACAGCCTTAAGAAGTTATTTGGCCCTTTAAGCTTTTTCATGAGCATGTAAAAGGCTCAGCACCATATAATAGCTGACAAGACTGGTCTTTAACTGATGAACTATCCAAAAAGTAGTCCAAGTGCTGACCTGATTTAAACTCTGATCTCATTGGACTCATGGGGTAGAGAGAATACGCAAATCAACCCAAAATCTGGCTTTACATTCTCTTTGATTTGTTTTACCCAGAAATAGATCAACTCATGGTGTTTTTACATCTTAGCTTGATGAGTCATTGCTAAACCTATCACAGACAAAAAAATAAGCATTGGGTTTCCATTAAAAAAATATATTTTTTTCATTTACTTGCATCCAGCATTCCTCAATGACAACAGTCAATCAAGAAACATGCCTCTTTCCTGGTTCTGTAACAGCTTTAATGTAAGTTTAAAGAACACTACAAGCTTCTCTCATTCAAAGTAAAATTCAAGCTTAAAAAAAGTAACAATCAATTTGGGCTTACAGCATGAGTCAGAGTATGGAAGTTATACATGTCATAGTCGCTTTCCTTTGAGAAATCAGATTCTCATTAGATGACAAGTTATGATTTAAGGATTCTATGCATTTTAGTTAGCACTCTTATTTGAAAACTATGTTACAGTGCATGTCAACTGCTGTCTAGTGCTTACTTCCTGACATCGTTCATCCAGAAAAGCTCGTAAAATTCACCACCACAGACTCTGAAAAGCCAGGTAGTTTTAGAGATGTGTTAAGTAGCCGATATCCAAAATTCAGTTTTTGTGACTATACAAGACCAGCTGCGTCTCCTTTTCCTTGTAGTGACTATTTTCACACCTATACACTCATTTCCCCTTCAGTAACAGTGGAGAATTTCTAAATGTCTTTCTGTTCTAGACCCATAATTTGCTTTTCCTAGCTATTTTCATTCTGGTTGCCTCCTCCTTGCAGTTTGAGTTCAGTTAGCCAGATTTAGACCAAAACCCATCACCATTCTTATTTCAAGAGATATGGTAAAATTAATAAGAGATTTAAGGAGAGAGGCCATAGCCGTTCACTCAGTGTTTGTATCCATCCTCTCCACCCCATCCCTTTTTGATCCATCAGTTTCAACAAGAACACCTATGAAAAACAAACTTGAAAGTTACTTTTATCCTCCAATGCTGAAAAAGTCAAGTAAGCAATTTTAGTCTGTTTTATCACTGAAGTCTCACTCTGATTTATAATGAAACTCAAATTAGGCTGTTTAGCCCCAGATGACAATTTTTTCTTAGACTTCCTCTCATCCCAGTCAATTAACTACTACTTGTGCAACCATTGCTTCTTGGCAAAATCCAGCTACACTTAAAGTAAAAACAAAGCAATTTTTAAAATTTTATACTTCAGTAAAAAAATTATCAGGGATCTGATAAACAACCATAAACCTGCCTTCTCTCTAGCCATAATTCAGCATGTTTCCGATCTTAAACTGAATGAATCCTCAGCAATGCAGATACAAGCAGCCAGTAACCACAGGGTATAGTTGCCTGGAAACAGACCTATTGCAGCCAGCTGCTGTAAAGTACAACAAAACTCTTCCTGATCCTTCAGGATCAGCTGTCAGGCTCACTATGGCAAAAAAGAAAGTGCAAACTTCTGTCATGATTTTTCCCACAAATTAATATGTTTTAAGCTGCTCATGAATAAAAGACAAGACACAGGACAAAAAGAATCAGTACATTGCGATGCCATGAGAACCATGACACACGTATATGTACATCACTGAGTAAATGATTTACTGCAAGAACTACAGAAACCAGTATCATGGCTCACACGCTGGCAGGGGCTATGCAGAAAACTAAGTGGTGTCTACATCCTGCTGCAGTGCCCCCTCAGCTTGCAGTTACTTGCACACCTGAACTTTCCATCCACCATCAGTTCTATCAGCTAGTTTGATCTGAACATTAGTTTATTTTTCAGAATGAAGTGATTTAGCCACTAAGTCACTGGTGCAATGTAACTGAGAAGAAAAATCTCTGAAAGGATAAGGATTTATAAGAAAATACCTAGTTACTGACAGCAAAAGAAAGTGATATCAACCGCTACTTCTACCACCCAACAAATGCTTTCCTCCATTATTTAAAACTGGTGTCACACAGGCTGCTACCTTTCCTGTATTAATTTGCGATTTTGTCTGAGTTGCAGTAGAAATACCCAAACCAAACACAAAGCCCTCTGACTGCCTTTTGTTTCAACACAGCTTTTCAGCAGGGAAATGTTAGAGGTGCGTAGACTCTGGATCTTCACAAGGAGAGAGGTGCGTAGACTCTGGATCTTCACAAGGAGAGAGGTGCGTAGACTCTGGATCTTCACAAGGAGAGGCGCGTTCCTGAAGTGTGCTGTGGAATATCCAGACCATAGCCTTATTCTGAATGGGGCAGAGTTCCCATTTGGTTTGCCAGTATTTTCTCTGACATGTTATAAACACTATTTACTATTTTTGAGGGTTGATCTTCCCTTTTGTCATTCTTAAAGTGATAGAAATGCTTTCATTTCAGCATTTTTTTTAAACCCTTCCTGGGGAAATTAAGTTCTGTTTGGGAAAGTATTAAAGGAGATATTAGTTTGTAAAAAAAACCCCAAAAAATCCAAAAGGCTAAAAGAGGGGTTGCCTGATTTTTTTACAGGCCTTTTTTGTTTGTTTTTGTGTTGGGTTGGTTTTTTTGTGGGTTTGGATTTTTTTTTTCATGTTTTTCACTTTGTGGTGGGTGTTGGTTTTTCTCCCTCCAAAAAAATAGTATCTCACTGCTAAACAATACTGATTTAAGTGCTCACTACCCCAGTGAGTTCACTGAATTCCTTAGAAGTATTTATGCTGCTTCTACAGCAATTCAGTAAATCCTAACGATAAGAATATCTGCAGTGTCTTTTTGAGGAATAGGACAATTGATCTAATCCTGTAGTCTGAGGCTGAATCTCTCTACCCCTGCTCACAAGAGCTAGGGCTGCAGCCAAGAAGCCCTCATATCTTCTCATCTCAGAGCACACATGGAAGAGGCACTTCCAGATTATCTTCTCCCAAGGTATAGCCTAAAGCCAGAGCATAGTTCTGGAGTTGTACTCCATTCTGCTAGCTTGTTCTGGTGAAGTTTGCAGCAAAGCAATCAAAACAGACTGTCTGGTGGAAAGCAGCAGCCCCACTGTCCCTGACCTTTGCTGGTTGGGAGTAGCAGGATGTGAAGCTATCTTTTGGAGACATAACCAAATTCAGCATCCTAACCAGCAGGCACTAAACAGACTTGTTGCGTTTTTTTATTGTAAAACACCTCAGCTGTACTTTGACTTTGGATTCAGAATTAATTGTATGTATTAGTCATCCTTTCATTTAGTACTTATTAAAAGGAGAACTATTAATGGTTAATTCCACTGTTACCTGTTAAATTCCTTCGCACCTTTCCAGAAGTCATCCAGCAACAGTTCCCCAGTGGGGAACAGTTACTTGAATCTCAACGAATACCAAGTGCTAGGGACACTGGATCAGTTCTAGATCATACTGTTTGGCATTCTTGACCTTTCCCATGAAAAAGTTATGTCTTTTCTCACAGCCACTTTGAAAATCAAGACTCTCCCAGTAATGGAAGAAACTTCATAATCCTAGCATTTTTTAGTTGCAATTGTGTCTTTGTTAACAGAGCTTTCCCACTACTACTTAGAAGGGACACAGCACATGGTTTAGCTGTTTGTAAGCAAGGTTAGGAGAAAACTCAGCTTAGTGTGGTAGTTTTGATCAAAAGTTAGTAGTGGAGTACATTACTCTTTCTTATTATACACAGAGGCTTAAGTAACACACCAGACTAGTAGCAGCTGAGTAGTGCAACACAACAGGGAACAACCTCTGTTTGCCTGTTCCTCAGATTTCTTTTGTTGGTGATGTAGATAAGTATAAAAACCACCTGGAAATTTGTGGATGACAAGTCAATTGCTTGGTTCTGAAATACTTTTCTGCAGCACAATCTGTATACATCTCTAATGCATATATTAATGTCTTCATCAGTTACTGCCTATCACTTCATAAGGCCAACCAAATAAACAGATTTTAAGGAATGGGACTACTACTTCTACTGCACAGGTATAGGAATGGAAACAAAGAGCATGTCAATGACTTGCCTGAAGGCACAATAAACCTGTGTCAGAACACAGACAGAGAATATTTGACAAATATTAGTCTTGCACTAGCAAAACCACTAATGGAAGAGTTTATAACTGATGCTTTTTAGCAGCTGGATAACTACAGGTAAAATAACATCTGCTTACTTCCCAACTTTCACCCAGCACATAGAAATAGAACCAGATGGTGCTGGATGCCACAGGATAGCACCGCAAATATGCAAAGGTACATGCTTTTTAACTCCTAGCCCAAGGGGAATTTTCTGATCCTTCCATTTGAGGAGCAGAGGATTAGTTACTATTTCATTTTTCACATTTGTTCTGCACTAGTGTTCCATAGCCTATCAATAATTAACATCAGGCATAAACTGCAGCCAGAGTTTTAACACTGATCCCCTCCCAGGCTAAGGCACCACTCGCCACAGTCTGCCCTGTTCACAGTTGTATCTTCTCATTTTAATTGAATTAAGAACAGCATCAGGCAGATATACATGAGCACTGTTTTATACAGATAGACTTACTACAATCAGTTTGAGTCAAACATGCAGAGACTGGGTGATTTTTAGCATTAATCAAAGAGAAGGATTAAGAGAACCCAGGCTATAGACAGATGGGACAGACAGGCACTGCAGGGAGCCTCTTTGTACCAGTGTTGCAACTGTCTTAACGAAAAGCTAAACCCTACTTGGCTTTCTGATGCCAGACCTTAGTGTTAAACAAATCTAGTTCTTCAAGGGAAGTTTTACAGAGCTTTATATGAACAGATACTGCAATCAGTAACAATATAAACAGATCTTCAAATAACACTTCTGCTAGAATGCAAACACACACACTTTTGTCGATTGAGTCACACACTAGTTAAAGTATTCAAATGCCTATCTTCAAAGATCACTCTTGAAGTCCTGTAGATTAATTCTAGAAGAAACAGAAAATACTATACTGGTTATCTAATAGGTGTAGTCATGAGTTATGTACTCTGCATTGACAGCCAATGCCAACTGCCTCCTGGTCAGAGATTGTATCTGCTTTCATGTTCCAATGAAGCCAGTGAACTGATGGTAAATTACTACCAGAAATTGATACACTGAAGAAGTCTTGGAACACACTTCATTTTTGCCTCTTATGTGCTTAAGAACTCCAGGCAAGTTGTTCTCCTTTCAAGCCCATTTGGAAGCTAGTGGATCATTAACATTCCCCACAGGAAAACTTTGCAATTTATATTCAGTTTATTAGTATTTACTTGTTAAATACAAGGAGAAAAATACCTGAGAAATAATGTCTATTTTGATTTTAAAAAGTGCAATCAATTACTTTCTCTAGTAAAGAGGGGAAAAAAAAGAGTTGCCTTGCAGGAGTGACATATTGAACTACTTTTAGTAAATTAAGTAAGTCTGATCAAGTTGAAGTTAGAAAGATTTGAAGAAACAAACCTTTATGTACCAAGATAAAAAAAAAATCAAATAAGGGAATCCACAGAAACGTAAAACATATAACTTAGCCATAATGGTGAGTGAATCACGTTCTACTTTTAGCAGGACATACTCAGAATAGCCTTGTGTGGTTTACCTCTAAAGCAGAAGCACGGTCAGAAAAAGGCTAAGAGCTGTCAAACATTTAACATTTAGAACCACCTGAGAGCAGAAAAAAAAAAGCAACTTTATGATAACATTTAAGAGTATGGGATGCATATTGTTGTAGTTTTGTGTGGCTGGGCCCTGATGGAGAAGGTGGGGCTGCAGGGGTGGCTTCCGCAAGAAGCAGCCAGAAGCTCTCTGCAGGCCTGACAGAGCAAACATCAGCCAGCTCAAGGTTGGACCTGCTGCTGAGCAAGGCCGAGTCCATCAGCGATGGTGACAGCACCTCTGGGAATCACATTTAGGAATAAAAAAAAAATGCAGGCAGCTGCTTTTTGCCCCCAGAGAAGGGAGTGAGAAGACATAAGAAACTCTGCAGACACCAAGGTCCGTGAAGAGGTGGGAGGAGGCACCCCAGGTGTCGGAGAGAGAAATGTCCCTGCAAGCCTGTGGAGAAACCCATGGTGGAGCAGGTGTCCCCCCACAGCCCATGGAAAAGGCTGAGACCCCACCTGCAGCCTGTGGAGAGGCCCCACACATAAGGGGACATACAGGAGATGCTGTGATCTTGGAGCAAGCCTCTGCCAGCATTTGCAGCCCATGGAGAGAGATAGAGATACAGAGATGAGAGAGATATACCCAAGCCAGAGTAGATTTTCTGGGGGGGTGGGGTGTGAAGGGTGGGGATTGTGACTTCCTTGGGGACCAGGCTTGAGCAGTCTGGGCCTGGGAGACTGAGACATTCTATGCCTGCCCGCCACAGCAGTGACCCACGCCAGGGCAGCTGGTGAAGAGTTGAAGCCCTATGGGAAAGGACTCACATTGGAGAAGTTTGTGAAGGACTGTCTCCCGTGGGTGGGACCCCACACTGGAGCTGGAGAAGGGTGTGAGGAATGTCTACCCCCGCGCCCGCCCCCCCCGCTGCTCCCCCCCACCGACTAAGAAAGAAAACAACTGGTGAGGAACTGACTGAAATCCCCGTTCCCCCATTCCGTGCCATAATGAGGGGGAGGAAGAGGAGAGCAAAACCATGACAAAAGTTGTCTGCTAAGAAGGGAGGGTTGGGGGAGATGCTTAAAATCTGATCGTGCTTCTCATTAACCAACTCTGATGTCACTGGGAGTGCAGGGCAGCATCATAAATTAGTTTTCTTTCCTTTATCCCGTGTTGAGTCTGTTTTGCCCATGACACTAATTGTGGAATGATCTTTCCCTGTCCTTATCTTGACTCCTAAGCCTCTCTATGTATTTTCTCCTTGTCCAGCTGAAAAGGGGAGTGATAGAGTGGCTTTGGTGGGCATCTGGCCTCCAGTCAGGGTCAAACCACCACACATACAGAGTAAACCTACTTCCAGAACACATTTAGATCTAAACAGCTGTACAGTAACTGACTAGTTTAGGATAAAGAAAGTGACACATGCAATATACAACACAGGATCACCTTGTTCCAAACATTTCTGTAATACTTGCTTTTCAAAAATTAACGTAAAAAAATAAATTTATCCCAAATTTACTAAAATAAGCTTGGAAAATGCAATGCAAAGGTAAAGGTGATAAACGCTTTCTATTTGATCTAAAGCACAAAAGAAACACTGTCTTTTCAGAGAAGCAGCAATTGTAAACTTCTGTAATAGGTTAGCGTAAATCCACAAGGTTTCCTCTTATCAGACTGACCAACAGGCTGACCTTATCTAGTTGAACTTGCTTTGAGCAAAGACTTGGACTAGATCACCTCCCAAGGTCCCTGCTACCTTAAAGAAAGGGCATGAACTTTGATTTTACAGTCAGAAATCCTCCACCATGTCAAATCTTCCCAATACTGTAAAGCATAGGTGCAATGTTCTATATTTGGTGGAAGATGACCTTCTCCTCCTGTGTTAGCAACAGGAGATAACAGAGGATATAGAAGTTTCCACTTACCTTCACAGCTTCAGGTACTTGTACTCTCTTCTACATCTTTATGCACAGACCAAAACATCCTCCCACAGAAGGCTCACTGATTTAACAGGATCATAGAATGATTTGAGTTGGAAAAGTCCTTTGAGATCATCGTGTCCAACCATCTATCCAGCCCTACTAGGTCCAACACTAGATCATGTCACCAAGTACAATGTCTACTCTTCTTTTAAACACCTCTAGGAATGGTGACTCGAACAACTCCCTGGACAGACTGTTCCAATAGCTAACAACTCCTTCAGTAATTTTTCATAATATATAACCTGAACTTCCTGAGATGTAACTTCAGACCATTTCCCCTTGTCCTGTCACTAGCAACCAGGGAGAAGAGACTGACCTGCACCTCACTACAAACACCTTTTAAGTAGTTGTAGAGAGTGATGAGGTCTCTCCCTGGTCTCCTTTTCTCCAGACTAAACAATCCCAGCTCCCTCAGCTGCTCTTCATAAGACTTGTCTTCTAAACCCTTCACCAGCTTTTTAACCCTTCTCTAGACAAGCTCAAGCATCTCAATGTCCTTCTTGTAGTGAGGGGCCCAAAACTGAACACTCCAGGTGCAGCTTCACCAAAGCCAAACACAGGGAAAGGATCGCTTCCCTACTCCTGCTGGACACACTGATCCTGACACAGGCCAAGATGCCATTGGCCTTCTTGGCCACCTGGGCACACTGCTGGCTCATATTCAGCCATCTCTTGATCAATACCCCTAGGTCTCTCCCCCAGACAGCTCTTGAGCTACTCCTCTCACAGCCTGTAACTTTGCATGGGGTTGCTGTGACCCAAGTGCAGGACACAGCACTTTGCCTTGTTGAACCTCATGCAATTGGCCTCCACACATCAATCCAGCCTGTCCAGGTCCCTCCGCAGAGTCTGCCTACCCCCTGGTAGATCAATACTCCTGCTGATCTTGGCATCATCTGCAAATTTACTGAGGACGCACTTGACTCCCTTGTCCATGTCACTGATAAAGACATGAAACAGAACCAGCCCCTGTACAGAGCCCTGGGGAACACCACTGGTGACCAGACTCCAGCTGGATTTAACTCTGTTCACCACAACCCTTTGTGCCCAACCGTCCAGCTAGCGTTTCACTAGTGTATGCCCATCCAAGCCATGAGCTGCCAGGTTCTCTAGGACAATGCTGTGTGAAACAGTATCAAAGCCCTTTCTGAGGTCCAAGCAGACAATGTCCACAGCCTTTCCCTCATCTACTGGGTGGATCACCTGATCATAAGAAATCAGGTTAGTTAAGCAGGACCTGCCCTTCCCGAACTCATGCTGACTGGGCCTGATCTCCTGGTTGTCCTGCATGTGCTGTGTGATGGCATTCAAGATGATCTGCTCCATAACCTTCCCTGGCACTGAGATCAGATTGACAGGCCTGTAGTTCCCCAGGTCCTCCTTCTGCCCCTTCTTGTAGATGGGCGTCCATTCATGAGCCTCCATTAACGTGGGACCTCCCCAGTTAGCCACGACTGCTGACAGATGATGAATCATGGCTTGCTGAGCACTTCCACCAGCTCCCTCAGCACCCTTGGGTGGATCCCACCTGGCCTCATAGATTTGCGTATATCTAGGTTATGTAGCACATCACTAACCAACTCCTCATGGATTACAGGGGCTTCACTGCGCTTCCTGTCCCTGTCTTCCCACTCACGGGGGGTGAGTACCCAGAGTACTGCTAGTTTCCTTACTAGAGGCTGAGGCAAAGAAGGCATTCAGTACCTCAGCCTTTTCCTCGTCCTTGGTCACTATTTTTCCCCTTTCATCCAATAAAGGATGGAGATTCTCCTTGCTCCTCATGCACTTACAGAAACATTTTTTTATCATCTTGAACAGCACTAGCCAAATTAAATTCTAGCTGGTCTTGGGCCCTTCCAGTTTTATCCCTGCACAACCTCAAGGCAACCTTGTAGTCCTCCTGAGTTGCCTGCCCCTTCTTCCAAAGGCCATAAATTATTCTATTTTTTTTTTTTTTTTGAGCTCTAGCCAGTCCTCTCTCTTCAGCCAGGATGGTCGTCTTTCCCTCCAACTCATTTCTTGGCATATGAAAACAGCCTTCTCTTGCACCTCTAAGATTATCTTTTTGAAGAGTGTCCAGCTTTCCTGGACACCTTTGGCCTTCAGGACTGCTTCCCAAGGCACTCTGCTAACCAAGTCCCTAAACATACCGAAATCTGCTGGCCAGAAGTCCAAGGTGGCAGTTCTGCTAACCACCCTCCTTACTTCTCCAAGAATTGAAAACTTTATCATTTCACGATTGCTGTGCCCAACACAGCCTCCTACCATCATATCCCCCATAGGACCTTCTGTGTTCACAAACAGCAGGTCCAGCCAGGCACCGCCCCTCTGTTTCTTTCACAAGCTGCATCAGGAAGCTGTCTTCCACATGCTCCAGGACCTTGTGGATTTCACTCCATTTCAGGTCAGAACTCTTGAAAGACTCACACATCCTCTCTCAAACTTTCTTATAGAAGAGATAATTACCATGAAAAAATACTTTGCCAGTTTGTACCTTTCCTTTTGGCTTATTCCTCCAAATTAAATCTGAGGTTTTCAGACTTCAAATCTACATGAAACTGCAGAAACCGCTGCATTAACTGCAGTATAGCACAGTTACTGATCATATGAGTTCCAGTTCCCCTCTAAGAAAAACACAAGTATGTGCCATGACAAGCTTATACCTCCTTTATCATGTCTTACCCAAACTACCTTTGATAAAACCTCTGCTTGCCTTTTAAACAATAACATTTCTGATTTTTCATCACAAGCTTAGTACAGTAATTTTTTTCAATTCTGCAGTCCCCTAAACTACATATATTCTAGCTCATCCATCACAGTAATCCTTTTACCATCCAAATAGCCCCAGCCAATTGATTTTGAACATACCAAAACAAGCAGCTGAAATACTAGTGAAGAGCCATAGCAGAGAAAGAGACTTTCTTCTAAGAAAGAAGCACACATGTAATAAAATGAGTAATTCATTTTTATTAGAGGATTACATTTTTTGAATCACCCATAACTTAAACCCACATCTGGTAAGAACCTTGTAAAGAAGCAGGAACAAGACACCCTTGTCACTGAACCCTACTACAGAGCTGGCTACACAAGTTTCTGTCTACCAGTGTTCAATAAACAGTTAAAATCGCATTTTATAGTTAGATCTAAGGCATTCTCTTGTTATGTTCTTACAGCCATCTAGTAACCATGACAAGCATTCACACTTAGGCTTTTATAGTTTGCCCATGCACATAGTCTAAGTGCATCTTTTGTAAACCATGCATTCTGCAGTGATCCTCCATCATGTTTCATCACATTGATTAACTTTTATCTATCCACTCTACTGAAGACAACTTCTTAACAAGTAAGCAGTGCCAGAGCTCAGGAGCAAGGAGGCAATTCATTCTATATGGTAGGTATATACACACATACCTGCACCTTTGCAGTGCATTTGTGCTATTAGTGGCCAGATGACACTCATAACTACACAGGACTAAATGCATCCTGGAATCACAAAATAAATCTATGCTTTTGAGTCAGAACAACCCATTTACTCTGCTGTATACAGAGCAGAAATTTCCACATCGTGAAAAAAAAAAATCTGTTTTTTGTTTATTCCTATATTCTGTCTTTCCTCCACTGAAAGAGAATGAGAAGTCTTAAGAAAAAGCCATTCCTAATTATTATAGAGATATTTCAAAAAGTCCTAAAGGAAAACTCTTCATATTTTTTTTTTCTTGCTGGGAGTCAGGAATAAACCTCAGCCAGTATTAACAAAAAAGTCGTAATACTTGATAAAAACAACACCGTACACTTACCAGAGACAAAAATCTTATTACCACATGAATGGTATGATAAACCCTGAAGGATCATCATCTGCTATTTGTAAAGTGGCCTTGCAAATACACATTTCTAATATACCTGAACACACAACACACATGCACCATAGTCTCACTGGATTTAATGCCTTCCATAATGAAACACAAAGACACAACTATTATTTGCTCTGCAGGACAATAATCATGACTTTTTAAAACTATTAGTACCTCCTGTTTTGTATCAACATGGTACCATTGCCTACCTGCATATTTCAACTTTAATATCCAAGCCACCTTGTCTTCTACCAAAAAGCTGCAATGAGGGTAAACTGATGGAGCAGAACATTGTGAAGCCTCTACAGGAATGGACACCCACAGCTAGCATTGAAAAGTAACACAGGGAACACAAACACAATCTCTATTTTCAAAGCAATTAAAGCAACAGTGGTTTCAATTGTATCTTCACTTAATATGAAGCTGCAGTGATTTTCCACCTTATTAGAGCTGTATCAATTTACCCTGGCTGGGAATTGAGCCTGTGGTACTTCAGTGTGCAATTGAAGTAGCTTGCACTACAGCTTCATCACAGACCGTGCAAACTGCCTCCTTTTCAGGAGCATAACCTTGGAAAAAATAAAATAAAATATTTTGAAATCATTACTAGAGTTAAGGAAAGCAAAATCTCATTGTACATTTAGTCATACAACTTTGCTGCACTTAACACAGCTTGCCAATTCCTTCAAACAACTTCAACTCTAAGCTTGAAAAACATCTCTGCCTTGGGAAAATGTTATGAGGCTGCAAAGAGTCGACTTCCCAAGGTGTCCTGCTCAGAGATGGTTGTGCAGCAAGGACTCAATGCATTCACTCTGACTCTTTCTTAAAACAAGTTATACTTTTATAAAACTCGTGATACCTTCCCAATCCCATAAACACACAATATTTTTTGTTAGTGTTTTTAGAAATCAATGAACACTCTGAAGCTTGCTAGGCAAAGTTCAGTCTCAATGTATATATTTATAATGAATTCATAAGTTGCAGGTCAACACATAGCTGAATATAATCTCAATTTCTTTTCAGAGCTAAAGATGTGTATGCAAGCAAATGATTTTAAGATAACTTAATTCATAACACATTTATTTAAAACCATGAAAGTTGGCTTCCATTTTTGAGAGGTTTTTTGTTGTTCTTCCCCCCCCCGACATCAAGCAATTACAGTAACACACAGAAAAAATTATCTGTTTCCCCCCCACCCCCCTGTTTTTAAGTGCAATAGCTAGAGCCCTCAGCAAGATTTCTTCCTGACTAAAACATTTCATATTGACTAAAAACATTCACACATAACTTTGTTTTATAAAAATCCCTATCCAGACAGATGGAGAGCACTATCTGCATGCAAACTCTTCAACTAGTCCAGTTAATAGGTATTAATAAGTACTATAGGAATATAACCATGACAAAACCAACAAAATTGCTCATCCTGAGAAGGGTGACATTTCTTTAACCAATCTCTTAAAAATCCATTATCTAAATAGCCCCTCCTCTATTGCTGTAGAATTTAAATACATATATCCTTCCAGAAAGGAATTTAAAAAAGAAAAAAAAAGTCTTCCCCAAATCTTAGCAGTTTGCACAACAAAGTTATGTACAAAATATATTTTGAATACACTAAAACTTGCAAGGAGTCCACATGTCAAGTGTCGATACACTTATTTCTTAAGAAAGGATTTTTAACACCACACAAATATGAATTTCAGATAAGCAATTTCCTGTTTAAATATGACATTCTCTTCAGAAATTACAACACTCGTGAAACTTCCACAACAGCCAAACCATGAAGACTAGTCTCAGACAAGCCTCCATAAATGCTAGTGTCTGTGATCATAACACAGTGATGATGTATGAAAAGAAAATTCTCTGTTGCATAAGCATCAACAAGTTTAATTGTATTTCTAGTACTGCAGAAACTAATACCTGAAATGAACTGGTACGCTGCCACTGAGGTGCCACTTCATTCAAACACTTCAATTTTATTTTTTTTTACCAAAGGAAGAATTCCATTTTAATTTTTCATTAAGAACCTTTTTCTCAATACTGTGTCTGTTTTTCTCATCATGACCTGAGATGCCTCAAACTGGCTTTACAACCAATAATATTAGCTAAGCTGATAACAAGTGTCCTAAGAATTAAATACTCAGTTGCTCATAGAATCACATCAGTTGGCAGGGATCTCTAGAGCGTGACCAAAACTGTTCAAGGCAGATCCAGACAAGCTGTATCACTTTCTCAGCTACTCCATGATAAAATAACTACCTAAGGGCTAAGAACAAGGTGGAATGCTAAGTGCAAACTTTCTTAATTAGCTTGAACTTTGTCAAACACAGCCTGAACCTCAGGCTAAGTTTTCTAGGCACTGTTGATATTGTACATCCAAGGAAGGCAGTCAAGGAGCCTGTGAAATGCTGCTACTTGTTCACATCTGTTTTGTTGTGTTCACCCTGACAGGGCAACAGCTCTTCTCAACAACCTTAACATCTTTAGATTACCTTAACAGGTGGTAATTTGGGTTTTGGAAAAGGATAGCAGCAACATGTGCAAAGAACAAAGTTTAAATACTAATCTTGAAAAAATTACCAGCTGTAAGAAAGAGACAGAAACATATAATTATCTTTCGGATTACACTTGAGAAAAATGCTTATTCTGCAAGACATTATGAGTAGCAAAATGTAAACCCCCTCTTTCCAAGTGTTTCCAGATCTGCTGCTACTGGCTGCTGTTTTACAGAATTGGGTAATTACACTCAGGAAAAGGATACGCTAACTCTTGATTATATTACACCTTTAGATCTTTAAAGGTGCAAATTCACTAATATTTTCTACTGAGAAAAGACTCTTCTGGTTGGACTACAGTATACGATCCATTTACAGAGATTCTGGCAAGGGCACATCTCTTAACAGTTCACCCCTTCACCCTGCACAGAGTTCTGGGTTGCCATCTTGCATGCTCTAAAACATTATAAAGAAGTTGCCTAACTTGACTTTTGAGATACATTTCTGTCAAAGTAGTAACCTATTTTGCCAACAACATTACAGAATCGTATTTTATATCTTCTGCACGTGAAGTTTGACAAATACTGTGCATCAGCCACAAGCTCATAGAGGACTTTATCCCCAAGGCTGATAAAAAGTTCCTAGATTACAAAATGTGGGGACATCAAGAGAAAGCAAAGCAGTTACTGCAAACAAATTTACATAGTGCTTCACTCAGTAGGGAGCAAAGTACTGGCAGAAAGTATTTTCAAGAGCATCTTGTGAACTTGAGTGACAGCGTATCAAAAAGCTAAACTCCACAACAATCAGGTGCTCAGTTCTCTGAACCATGTTCCTCTGTTGTGACATGCTTTAAAAAGCCGTTTTTCCAAAGGAAAATGGAATCAGACTTGAACTCCTACTGCTCATATATACACACAACACCATAAGAGAGAAATACATTTTTCCTCCTTTTGCTCATCTGTGCTGCAAGTACAAGTCATCAAAATATTATTTCTGTCTCCTACAGTTAGAAACAGTAGAAGTAAATGTGGAATTTTAAGTGAAACATAGCAGGACTCCTGGAATACTGGTATAGAGAATTAAAGAAATGAAGAAAGGCAAGACACTATTTCTAGTTTACAGTTTATTAGAATAATTTTGTCCTCTTATCTAAACTGGGAGGGTAAGGCACCAAGTACTAAGGTACTTAATAGAAATGGTCTTCTCAGAGGTGATAGAAGTTACAAGTATTGCATCTATTTTGTAACTGTAAGAGTTGCTGTGTTTCAGGATGTTCTCTAATACACTTACTGCAGGAATACTAGGAAGCAAGATTGAAAGTTATTTAAAAAACAAAAGAGAATTCTGTTCCCTGCCTGTAACTACCCATTACACATGTTCCTGGAACACCCATGGGCACTGAAGGAAGGGAATTCACATTCCAAAATTTTCATTTATTTACAAAACATTTTATTGCTATCTGAAGACAAAATCTAGTATTTGACTGAAAAAACAGCTGACAATTTAATAATCATGTGAAATGCAACAGATGCAATTGTCATTGTAGTATTATATGAAAAGTTCCAAATTATTATCCAAAACCTTTTAAAAAAAGCATAAACATGAGGACACAATATTTTTTGGAAGTTCATTTCAGCTTTGCCAAACTGCATGTGTCAATATAAACCAAGCCAAAATGACACTTTTTTTTTCTCAAATGTGACTGCTCACACAATTTCTGAAAGATAGTAAAAAAAACAAGTTTCACTTTAAAACCATTAAATATTCAATTAACTTTAAACAATCATTTACTACTTTTCATTTAACCTGAGGTATCCTCTGTATCCATTACACCACCTTTCTTTCATCCAACTGCCACTGAACTATGAACAAATTAAGTGCCACTAATTAATAACAAAAAAAAAAATACACCAGCATAGTCTGTAAGGCTGAAGCACTATGAATAGCTGCAAATATTTCTTTGCTGAACACATACCAAGTAATGGTATCATTTACATGCTGCATGGCTCACCTTCATAGCAACGTGTACCTTGGGAAACCAACTGCAGATCACATACAGGCTTTCTTCAATCAGATCTGCATTGTAATTTCTAAAAATCAATTAGGCATAAGACGCAATTACCTATTTTTAAGAAGAGTATAATTTGTTTCTCCCTAACAGAAGAGCAGAACACGTGTAAACAAAGCACACACCGGCCTGACTGCTGTAAACATTTACAGCTGTGTTAAAGTGGAAACTGCGACTGCATTAACTAGGCAATAAGTTACAACCATGTGTGAAGCTGCACGCTTCAGAAGGTGAGCTGTGGAGTCTCACAGTCAACACAGAGCTCACCAGGCACCAGCCAAGCACAGAGGGCTCGCGTGCCTTCATGCTTCTATCACACAGAACTGCTGCCTCACATTAATCTAAAGCAGCTTACTCTTAAGCTACTTGAGAATTCACGATTCAGTGCAGTAGTAGTGAATTATAAAACAAGTCTCCATCAAAAGCCACCAAAACGTAGGAGAACAACTGAGAATTGGTGTCATCAGTGCATGTGAAAGTAGGACAGGTGCAGGCAAAATAAGCCTCAAATTAGGAAGACAATTCAAGACGGTGGATGCACTAGGTAGGTGATGCACGCAGCTGGTCTTCAGGAAACAGATTCCCTTCAAACCCTCCCACCCCCCAGCTGGCAGCAGTCCTGAAAGGAAAGGGAACACAATAAAAAGGCAAGGTTATGATGCAAGAATGAACAAAGATTGCTCAATAAGTCACTGTTGTGCAGCTTAATGTCATCTTGTATCCTAGGAAACACCAAGATATTCCAAACACCATCAGGTCTCATCCTCAAGTTACAATTTGGCTCTATTAATCATATCATCATTGCTTATCCATTCGAGTCTTTAGCTCCCCAAGGTTTTTCTCATCTTCAGCTGATCCGTTCAGCCACCTCTTTTCATATACCTTTCCTTTCCTCTCAGAGAACAGCTTCTCCTAGCTTATTTGTGTATGAGTATGGCAATGCACCACTCCCCACACAAGTCAAGAACAACCTGAACAATGTGGCAAAGCAGTACAAGGTTGCCTTTCATCTCCTTCTCCTATCATCAGCCTTTACTCACATACAGTGAAAGATATGTTCAACCTCTTTCAGGTCTGTGTTCATTCAACCACACAAAGAAAACCATAAAGGAATAAATAAGAACAAAACTAAGCAGAGTGGGAAAGAAAGGATCAGGGAAAAGACAAAAATATAATCACTAAGACAACTGAAACCATGAAATAAAGGTACACAAGGATAAAGGAGGGACTGGAAAACAGAAGAGAAGACAGAATGCAAGAGACTTCTTACACATATATTCACTGAAAGCATTAAATTGGGCATCCCTTAAAAGGAAGTTGTTGCTATGCTACTTGGTACTATGGTACTCTTCAAAATAAGATCCAATTGAACATATTAGTTCCAGAGAGTTGAATGTGTGACATACCACTTGAAGGGATTTGCATTTCTATTAATTTTAAACAAGTTATTACCAGCACATTCATTGTCCAAAATTTTTTAAAGGAAGACAAGTCTGCCTTACTCAAAAACCCAACACCACTGTTCCTGTGTCCATCCATCCCCCCATCCCGCCCCCCACCCCCCAGGTGTCTTTAAAGACACCAGGAAACACTGTGACATTACAGGCATGACATGAAATTCTACTATCCAAAAAGCTGAATAAAGTTTTCTTCCTACTACCAACATGCCTCAGCCTTCAGGTCAAGGGTTTTTTTTTTTTAAGCTCTCAAAGCCACATACATTGCTGATTCTCACTGATGAGTTTTGCTGGTTTTTGGCAAGGGATCATAGCATTTGAAGTTAACAATGGTCAAAAAAACCTGAGAAGTGCAGATTCAAACATTTGGTTTGAATTGATTTGCATGATTTAGGGATCAAGCCTATGTTTCTTTAGGGACTATGTACTGAATGTTTTTAAGACCACCATAAAAATAACATGGCATGTTTTACATAATGGCTTTCAAACTAGAAATTGAGAAATACTTCAAGCTTCCCCTACGAGGTCCTTCAGGTATTCATACTAAATCTAATCTCATATACCTTTCTCTAAGTGATAATCTAAACATACTTTGCAAGTGTCCACTCCTGCATTTGAAAGCAGAGCCATAACCCAAGGGGAAAAGTAGATGATACATCAGCAGCAAGACCCAAGGAACTTAAATTCCATTTTTCACTTCTAAATTTCTTTCCAAAACACTGAATACAAGCCCTAGATAACCAAAATTCACATAATACTGAGAAAAAAAAAAAAAATCCAAAAAATAATTTTGTACTTGGTTAGCAAGAGGAGTGATTTAAACCAACAAAAAAGAACAGCTGTTCTCCCCCACCTCCTTTTACAATGTGCTGCATCGTTCATTTCCTAGCCTAGCAGTTAGTTTTTCAGACCTTCTGGCAACATGATGTAAGCAGTGCCAAAAAAAAAGTACAAAGACCCTGAAGGTTAATTGGACAACAAAGGCAGAGGAATACACAAAAAAAAGTTAATGCCAAGATGAAAACTGTTGTCATAATTTCAGAGCAATAACAGGTCAGCATTTCCAAGTGATGATCTAATAATACTTTAACAGAGAACCTTCCAAGTGATTGTGCCCTAAAATTTTAAGATTTAAGCTTCCTGAATTGCTAAACATATGTTCACTAATAGAAGTCCTAATACTGTAACTCCATACAGGATAGTTAAGCATTTTTTATACCAATAAATTCCCACCTTGTTCTGTAAAATTCACATACAAATCCACTATAGCCCTGAAATAATACAGAATTTTTACATCATGATGTTTTGCATAATATCTGAATCTTAAATTACATATTCAGAGTGGTACATCAAAGTATCCCAACACCAACTAGCTTTGCATCTTATAAAGCAAATAGCTTGACTTTACTGATTCAACAGTAGGGCCTGCTAATAACAGCTGGACTTTTTGCCCCCCAGCTCAACTCTCACTAATATTAGGTATAATTCAATCAATACTGAATAAGTAGTATGTAACCTAGTATCTTGAAGAACCCTTGGCATGCTTGATTGGATTTTAACCTGTATAGTGATTCCATTAAATACTAGACATTTTCCATTTTAAAAATATTTCTTCTGTATTGCTTTTTTACAATATCTGAAGAATTTTTAGGGTACTCAAGGGAGCTACCACAGAATAGCCATTTTAATAACATTTCCTCTATGGGATACTCTTCAAAAACAGGGACTAAGTAAACTTAGAAAATAAGCTGTTGTCATACTCACTTGCACTAAAGTCACTGAACAACTTTCCCTTTTAAAAAACAGAATGCTCTCTGTATTGCTCCCCAACTTGCAAAGACTTTACTATTTTTGTAGCCTTCTTTTTAAGCTACTTCTCCATAAACTTTATGACTTACAAATCTGACAGCTCAAACTGAGAAGCTCACCTGCAGACCTTCATTACTAAGTCTGTATCTAACCATAGTTAATACTTCAGCAGCAGAAAATATCCATATATCCCTACTTAATTCTCCATAGAAGGTGGTTACAAAGGAGAGATTTCAAGTAGTAATTAGGTACATCTTCACAAGTGGGAAAAGCTAAAGTAGCACAAAGGAGGCTTTTGACATTAGAAGAACTATCTCTTCAAGCCTCAAACACCTTTTCCTTCATATCTTCACTGCAGTTCTGCTCTACGTGTACCTCGCAAACAAATTTCCATTTAGGGAAAGATAGAAAGAACTGCCTTTTAAACCCCTAACTGCTCAAAAACTTGAATACTAATAGTGTTTGCAGTATTTCACATTGTATCACATTTAGTCTCTCCTACCTTATGCTAATCTCTTATTTCAACTGTAAAACTTCCAGACAACAGCATTTACAGACAGCATAGTGATGCATTAATTTACTCTTCATTATTACTGTACTACCTATAGACTAATATTATAAAACTTCATTCCATATGGTGGATAGTATCTACTTCTATGACTGCAAGGACAAAAGAAGCTTCATGATGCTCTTCATCCTTCCGACATTCTTCTTGTGATACACTGTAATTTTCAGTTCTAATTTATGACTGTAGAGTTAAAGTTTCTGTGAAGACAAAGCAATTGAGCAATCACACATCTTTAAACCATGGGATTCCTTGCTGCAGAGGGTTACATGGTTCCAGAGAGTTCAGATGGCATCAAGAGGTGTTCTTGAAATACTCACAGATTCAAAAACCAAGAGACATTTAAACACAATGACATCTCCATGGTTCAAGATGCCCTTCCCTGAGCAATAGATCACAGACCCTGGAACCATATTCTTAGAAGCTTCGCAACACACTTATTCTTGTATTGGTCCTGGGGTACTGACACTGAACATCCTTACAGGAAATGAAACACTTAAGCTAGAGAAATTTCTGCTCTGGCCTAACAAAACCATTCTTAAATTAGAGATTGCAGCCTAGAATACAGTATTAAAAATGCTGAAACCTCTAGTGGGAAAGAAACAAAAACATGATGTTGCATGGTTACAGATATTTGTTGGCAAACAGACATTTCCACAGTCCTTTTGCTTCTACCATCTTAGCTGGTCATGCAACTATCAAGTCTCTTGCAAAATAAATCCATGTTGTTACCTTAATTCACTTATCTCCTGTGTGTGGCCTTTATTTTGAATTTATATGCACTGTGGTACTGGCACAGTTTAAAGTCCCTGAGTAATATCGCACTTGAGTTTCTGGCAAGATTAATGGGAAGTGGATTTTTTGAAAACCCTTTAAGCACTTTCTTTGTAAATGGCCACAGGATGCTTAATGAATTAAGAAGCATTTCTCACAAGTCAGCTTTTCTTTGTGGCTTTTAATACTTGGACTTGGTTAGAGGTCTAAGATCCATACATTTCAGAGGTTATATGAGGATTTTGCTTCAGAGTTCACTTTCTGCATACAGAAAATAGTATAAAATCCATTAATAAGCAGTCATATGGAAAATATTTCATTCATAAGTTTCATTTTCAGAAACTTACTTCCCCCCCAAAAAAAACCACACTAGAAGCAACCAACTCAGTCCATAAACAAACCCAAATGTAATTATTTACAAGACTAGTTTGTGATGGCATATTGAAGTTGCAAATTTACAAACTTCCCAGGGACATGCTCCCTCTGACATCAGACCCACTTTAACTGATTTAAAAAAAAAAAAAAAAACACAACAACAAAAACCATCCAAACACCTCTTTCCACTCTCCACAACTCAGAAGCAATATTTCACTTCCTTTTACTTACTAAAGTACTAACACATTTAAGAGGGGAAACAAACCAGGTCAGATTCTTTCCCTATTAATTGCTGCAGAAAGATATTTCCAAGACAGAAGAATGTAAATGATTAAAAGTTCTTCGTACATTTCTCCTGATAATCCTCTCAACGGGATCCAGAAAATTCACAAAAACACTGCAGTGATGTTGTTACAGTTACCAACAAAACCAAAACCAAAGAACCCCCCTCAAAACCCAACCAAAAAACCCACAAAACCCAAACAAAATATATACCTTGTTTTCAGTAGTACCCGGAAGTCAATTTTAAAACCAACCTCCTAATTCAGATACAGACAAAACACTTCTGGAGATAAGAGAAGGGATTGATTTTTAGGGATAAATATAAATATCTAAACAGCATTTAAGTACTGAAGTGAATCACTCAAGGCTTGAGTCTGATCTGTGGCTTACTGAATAAGACTTAGCATGGCAGGAGCATGATCCAGGGCATCTACACAGGTTTCTGTCTTCCAACAAGTGTATCTTGACACCATCCAGTGGTAAGTTACATACATCATATGGCACAGCAACTTATCCACAAAGCACATTTAACTAACAGAACAGAAAGCCAAAAATGTGTGGTTTATTATTTCTGCAGCCATCCAAGAGGCCTTTAAAAATGCAAGTGTGTCAAACTTTCTGCCTTCAAAGGAAAATTAGTTTATTTTAGTTTATATTACATTTAAGAGTGCATTTTATGAACTAATGATGGCTTTTACCAGAAGAAAATAAGCAGGCTCCATACTTTGACAGTAAACTTTCATTTGACTATTTTAGCAGAAAATATAATTCACTGTACCATGTAAGATGATATAATTGTTGCACAGAAAATAGCAATGCCAGCTCCTGCTGTACAGTCTAGGAAGAAGAGAATTAGAAACCAGTTGCATAATGAGTTTCTCCTCCTAATGAACTTTACAACCTTCAGAGTTAAATGTTGGTATTGTTGTAAATGTGCAAGTAAACCCAGTATTTATTTTAGTCTCTGTAATCACTCACACAACAGGGATGTGCAACTCAGAGTAAAAAAGAAAACCATTGGTGAAGACATTAAGGTTAGCTACTATTTCCAAAGAAAAACAGGTGCCAGATAGATTCATAATGCAACTCCAATTTAGATGATTCTGGAAGATCACAGAGTTCAGTAAATTAAAAACTGTGCAAGTAATTAATCTTGGCTTGAAACACCAGTCACCATTACCTCCTGGTACAGTAGGATTCCTTAAGGCTAATAACACACTCTTTCTTACCTACTTGCCTACTGGCATAATGCTTACTTACAGATAGATCATTTTTCATGAGCTTCCAATTTCAGACATGTAGTCAAGAAGCAAATAAAAGAACACTTAGGCTTTGTACTGCCTACTTAGTCATATAGCAATAAGATAAGCCATTTACAAACAGTCTCCAGAAGACCTCCAGACAGCCAATATGTTTACAATGGAAAACACAGAAACTAATAGTGGATACAATCATACAAGCTTGCATGCATATTTAAGAACTGCAAGTGATCTAGCTAGTCATTATGAGCAATAATACAAGTTTAACCACATTTGCACAAAAACAAACTTTAGTAGAACAAGTCTACACTCATTACTTTCAGGTGAATAACATACTGGTTAGCATTGTTAAGACATACATATCAGAAAAGCCAGGTCCTTGAAGATGTTCATGGATCTCAGCCCCAAACAAGTTCATTAGCAAACTCCCACAAAGCACAAGTGACACCACAGTTGCATAAGGTGCCTAAGTGGATTCAGCAGCTTCTGACAAGAGGTTGACCTGCCTTCACCACACACTCACACCATATTCCTTCTTCCTGTAGAAACTCTCGTCCTGTGACACAGCAATTCAGATCAACAAGAGTTCTGACCAGCATTAAGATTAAACAAAGATGAAAAAACACTATAAAATCTTTTTTGGAACTTGATCTGGTTCCAAAGCTCACCTACTTAAGGGAAACATCACAGACCTGCAGTCACGGTGCAGGGAGTAGAGGAACGTGCCTCTTTGGGAAGAAGCCCAAAGCTTAACAACTGTGGTCACATTTTAATTTACAGGAACAACCCAAGGGTAGCAGTAACTCCTGAAGTAGCACCGGCTTGTGTTTACATGGAAGGATACTGTTACAGTTACAGTAGTGAAATACTTAAACTCCCATTCAGTTAGTAGCTCTGTAACAGACACGTAGGAAGGACACGTAGGTGATTTTTATCCTTCTACACGATAGTATAATTTCTGAGATGATGGCTAGCACAGTAAAACCAGTTTACAGACTTCATATCCACTCTTTTGCGGTCTCCTTATTTTACCAAGACAGCTGACTGAGCAACTGCACAAAGCAAGTTGCCTAAATGGTCCACATTAAAGAGATGACTCATTTTTCCTACAGTAATTGCTCACAGGGGTGAGCAAACTAGATGGTGTTTAGCTTCTTGAACAGCATGAAGAGAACCATGCCTGCTGACACTTCAGTAAAGGACAGTGTGCTAGGTCACAAATACCTGTACTAGAATATAGTTTACAATCAAAGTTATGTGCAGGACAGACCCCTTTTCAACACCAGTGTCAGGATTTAAAATAAAGCACACAGATTTTATGACATTTCTTGTCCATCAGGCTACAGGGTACATAAAAACTTATTAGAAAGCAATTTTGTTTGGATTGCTGTAAACAAATTCAAGTCAAGCAGATGCAAATTAGTTTGTGAATTAAATGTACATACTTCTCCCTCCCCTCAAGTCTAACAGTCCATTTGTCCTATGAATAACCTTCTAGTCACCTCTCAAACACTACAAACCTTGCCATACCTAGTAGAAACAATTTGAATTTAAAAAAGCCACTAACATTTGCCCCTTCATGACTGACTTCTCTTGGGTAACACCTTTGCTACATTTGTCATCTTCAAACTAAAAGAAAATGGATATTAAGAACAAACGTCACTTCTTTGTGTAGATGTCTAGTAGCATCTATTTCTGGAGCAGAGAATAAAGAAATCTGGAGGAGCTAGTAAGTACCCTGCATACATTCCACAGGTACTAACCAAACTTATTTCCTCCACCATAACTTTTCCAAGTTCTGTCATCACAGTTTTACATGATGTAGCATAGAAAATAGCAAAGACTCAGTGAGCATCTTTGGAAATGTTCTGTGCACACCACTTTTCTTCTCCCAGCTAGCCTTCTGCACTGTCTATGTAAAACTGATGACTCAGCACCTAGACACTACAGTAACATTGCCTAACCTCCCTCCTCCAAGATCTCCTCTGTGCAAACATGCCTGAAGCCACCGCATCCAACTCCCTGAGCAGGATCCCTTGTGCTGCTCTGGCAGCCCCCAGCAAACCACTGGATGGAGACAGGAAAGGAGTTAGAACAGTAGGAAGAAAAAACCCTCAGCCTCTTTTCTGTAGTGATTAAAATTAAACTTTAATATTTTGCCTTGAGCTGAGGCAGGGGTAATTAAATATTTGCTTCATTTCCTAAAAATATAGTAGCTCTGTATGAAGTCACTCAGCAGTCACAGAACCCCTTTCTCTCATCCCCACACTTAAAGAAAAAAACACTTTCATCCTCAAGGAGATCAAGAAGTAACACTGATAAATAAGACTTCCAACTGAAATACGAATATTTAAGCATGTTTAATTGTTCTTCTCTTCCCTCCCGCACTGAATAATATTTAATTCAAACCTATTAAAAGCAGAATAGAAAACTTAAGTAGTCTTCAGTGGATATTTATGCAACCTCATTATCTGTTGCAACATATAGCAGTTATGAGTAGTACCTGAGGAAAAAAAAAAAATCCATCTGAAGAGAGTAGGAGGATAAGTTCTTCAGACTGTATCATAAAATCTTGTCCTGTTCTATAAACAGAACTCCTTCCATCTGTGCTTGACCACACTCAAAAGTGAGTAAATTTAATATTTAAACATGACAACACGCAGGCACACATACACATTCACACTACTACAGCACATTTTGTGCATCCTACCTTTATTCCTTTATCTTCTTTTTAAACTTTAAGGAGTTTATCAACAATTTTCTTTACAGTGGCCTCAAAAAAAATTAGGGTAGCTGAAACATCTGGATAAGAACATACAGTCTTCCTTATGTAAGTGATCTTTTAAGCATTCCAAAATCTTTAGACATTCCATCTTTATTTGGCATACATCAGATCAGCATTACATTTGTAAGCAAGTGGCTTTTGAGACCTGCACAAAACCAGTCCTTTTGGGAAGATGAAAGCCACTTAGGAATGAGTCAAATCTCTTCTAGAATTTAACAAATTACAAGTCTCATTGCAAGGAACTGTAGTACTCCTACACTTCAACTTATTTCACTACATTGCTTCCTTAAATCTAGTACTAAGTTGAGTTGGGTTTTTTTTTTTTAGTTATTACAAATGATTGTATTATTAAAAACAATTAACAAGTGAGTTTCAACTCTATCACATTATCATTCCGGAAGAGGCGTGAAATAGATAACACGGGACCAGAATGGACATCCTGGGTCTCAATCGAGTCACCTAATGTTAGAAGCAGCCACATCATTAGTCCACTTTCCTTCATACATCAGAGGAAAAGTGGAATGCACAAGTATTTATTATGACACTCTAAAAGTCTTAGCAGTTTGTGGGAGCAGGAGAATGACCATCAGTGCAAGTTTCTACTCCCTACGTGTGTCCCAGCCTTGCATTACCTGGCCTATGCATATTGATTACAAATGGACTTCAAAATGATTAAGCTAATAGAGGTTCTCATATAAGCAACGACTTTGCAAAATGTGAAGCAAATGTACATGCTCAGCCCTCAAAATCCTATCAGCTTTTATGAGTAAAAAAGAAAATGAACTTCTGGGAGTTAAAAACCTTTTTCTTCAAAGACATGATATTTGAAAGTCTTTTCCTATAAATAACCTGGCTTCTGTAAAAATTAATATTTCAGAAACAGAATATCATTAGTCATCAACAGCATGTTTTCAGTTTTCTTAAAAACAGGACTTTTAAAAAAGGCACTGCACCATAATGAAGGAAGAAATCACTCTGGTTTGCCCAGTTCTTTTCTCTGAAGTTGGATACGTGCCCTAACCAATTAAGTCCATGTCACCACTGTTCCATAAGACATTGGATAGACTGTCCTACTGTACTCTCTTCAAGTCTTCTGCCAAACAAAAATAGTGCCTGAAAGCATAAAAGTTTTCCCAAGCCTGAAGTTCATATATGAAGCATCCAAACAGCTAAGCAGTAAAAGTAACCAGCAAATTTTTCATTTTGAAAATATGGATATGTGCTTTTAAACAACAAGCAAATTTCAGAAAGAAAAACAACAACAAAAAAAAAAACCCCAACCCAAAACCCTCTTCAGTAGCTGTAAGGCAGCAGGAATTATTATTAGCAGCAGGAATTCTATATCGTTATTAATACAACATAAAACCTCAGTGTAATAAAAAAGCATGGTAAGAGTTGCTATGAAAGCTTTTTTAATATTTGAATGAGGAGAATTGTGAAAACATGACCTAGTTGAAGAGGTTGAAGCACAAAATTGTATTTGTGGAGTTTCTGCAGATTACTTTCAAGAAGTTAATAAAATAAAATTGATACAATAAGTAATGAACACATTTTGATTTGAGTTGAATCAGTAGAAGGGTTAAAAAAAAGCCGGTGAAAGCCAGTTTTCCATCTTCCTGAAACCATCTTCACAGAATCACAGAATTACGAGGCTGGAAAAGACCTTTAAGAACATTGAGTCCAACTGCTCCTGTCCTATACAAAACCATATCCCTAAGTACCTCATCTACCCTTTTTTTAAACACATCCATGGATGGTGACTCAACCTCTTCCCTGGGCAGCCTTTTCCAAGCCCTGACAACTCTTTCAGAAAAGTTTTTCTTTTTTCTAATATCTAATCTGACCCTGCCCTGGTGCAGCTTAGTGCCATTTCCCCTCGTCCTATCTTACACCTGAAGAAAAAAATTTTGTCCCCTAGTTTGTTTTTTTTTTTTCAACTAACCTATTAAGAATCAGACTCAATCTGTAAAAGCTCCTTCTTAATAAACATAGCAGCAAGGTAGATGTACGCTTATTTATGAATTTGCCTATGTGAACACTGTATAGGTATAAGCTAGTAACATACAAAATCTGAACAGTTATTACACAGGTCACAGCAAAACTGCACTTCAGATTTGCAAAACTTTTGTGCATAAGCTATTCTAGAACCATATTTTTTGAGGTAGCTTATGTATTATCAATGAAAATAAATACTAGAAATGACACTGCTTTGCATATTAAGAGGTGTATTTGGATACAGGTGCACTCAGTCCACATACAGGATTGACCCTTGTATATAAACTTGCACAAATGGGCAAGCTACAAGCGAACTTCAAGTAAGAAAGATGCACCCATTGATGCACAGAGAGAAGTACAGAAAGAACAGCAACAATGGTGGGGCAAAAAGTTTTCCAGTACAGGGAAATACATACAAGAAATGCCATCCTAGTTGTTGCCAGGCTGTAGCACAGTGCAGTGAGTTTTAAGATGCAAGTAGCAACACGCAACAGAAAGCTCAAAGTACTCAGGTACTACACACCGAGCAAAACTACACAAGGTTCCTCAAAACACTGAACTGCCTTCCTATCCTACTGTGCCCAATAATTAGAAGAATAACTTAAACTTGAACAACTGAGTTCAAATCACTTCACAATGCAAACCAACTATGCAAGCAAAAGCATTTTGAATTGGAACTCAGCTGCTTCTTGCTTTTGTATAGCTAATACCTCTATGAGAATTCAGTATCCTTTTCTTGGCAAAGGACTGTCTTTTACTGGCATCCCCTGAGCACCCTGCTAATTGTGAGGAGCTATCTAGAAACACAGAGCATTGTATCCTCAGGCCTTTTTTCAGATCAAGCCCAGGAAAGATTTGCTCAGTAACAAGAACATACTAACCTAGATGTAAAAGCAGCAGAGGCGTTCAAAGCCTGAGGCTGCAAGTGACCATACTAAATTGTCTACTCCAATTACTATGGAGATATTATACATTTTTTCCATTCAATTATTATTATTCATTTAAGTGTTTCTTTCTACAATAGTGAGATTTAAATATCATGCATTTGACTGCAAAAATTAAGGTGGAAGAACTGCTCAGCTAAGCCATTACTTTCAAGAGACATACCATCAGGCAATATTCTTCAAAAAAAAACAAGTACTTTCCAGCCTGCTTATCCCCAGCACAAGGAAAAACTGACAGGGCACTTAGTGACTGGTGGAAAATTAATTTGGGTCACTCTACAGTACGGTTGCTATGGCAACTGCATGCAAAATGTAGTAGGCACCCTCTTCATCAATGCTAATATAACATCAGCCATTCTTCACGAATTTTTAATCAATGTAAACCAAAGTATGTTTCATAACTAGATATCAATTACAATAAAACTTGGATGGTCAACTCTGCAAAAGAAAAAACGTCACCACCTCTTCCTTCTTGCATACAGTAATCCATCACATCACCTTAAACAATTTCTACATCTGAATGTCATATAAAAATGAGCACATCTGACTAGTAGGGGGAAGGGTCTACTTGAAGGAAGGTGTTTTCTTGGATGAATGACTTGAACACTGGCGAGTTGTTTCTTTGGTGGTTTTTTGTTTGGGTTTCATTTCTCTAGTTATGTGGGGGGGTGTTTTGGGTTTTTAGGTTTGCCTTTTTTTTTAAACAGTAAATCTCTGAGCTAAACACTCAGTATCACCAGTTTAAACTAAAGCAACCTTGCTTTCTTACACAAGAAACAAACACCTTTATTTGAACAAAGGCTCAGATTTTTTTTTTTTTACATGGTGCTTCCACCACTGCTTGGAGCAGTTTTTTCATATACATACCAAGCTTCTTAGCTGTTTATTTTTCAGATCATTATTTATTTTAAGGGGAACTTTCATTGTTTCAGAGTCTACTTTCTCCCTTAAATCTAAATATGAATTTAAAACTAGACTTTTCTGTCAGCTACAATTGTATCAGAGAACCAGAGAGACCTGAGCTATAAAAAGCTTCAGTATCATTGTTTCACAGACAATGTTATACTGATTTAGTTTGATATCTTACTCCATAGTCCACAGTTACACAAATATATACAACTGGGCTTGATGCTACACCACCACTCCAAAAAACAGAGGACTCTACACTCTTTCAAGAAAATTTTCTTTCCCCACTAACAGTATATTATACAGGTACTCAAACCAACACAAGACCGAAGGGGGCATTTTATTTTTCACAGTACATCTACATACGATGGCAGACTGGTTAACACAGACTTTTGCATAAAGTTAGCATCTTCAAAGCTTCCTCCAAGAACACAAACTGATGCATCAGAACACAGTAATGTTGGATTAGCATGCAAGGCTGTAGTGATGACGTGGCTTTGTGCAGCATTGTGCTACTGCAAAACGCCAAAGCACTGAGGGCAAATACGTCACTTGATGTTTTATGGGACCAGAATGTGATCTTGGGGTGTGGTAGTTTCCCCTCAAGACACTTTTGTAGAGTATTTAGCTGATTGAACCAAACAGAGATGACTCTTAAAAATGGACCCCCACCTCCTCTGGGCTGCTTTCCATGTAAATTTAGACAAACAAGCAAACTGGTTTTGAACCATGAACTCACCACATGGCTGAAGTTGGCCTTGATGCTTAAAGCTGAAAAACTATATTCAAAGCTTTATATTTGGCAGAACTATGCCAACTTACAAAACTGGAAAATGATGAAAATATAACACTTTGGTGTTATATCAGGCATTATTTTGCTTCTGTATCAAAAAACAGCTTCAAAAATTTTAATCTGGATTAAAAAGAAATACTCCCAACAACTATTCCAAGTACACTATTTAGAAATAGCTAAATAAAGTGTTGGGGGGGGGGGGTGTTAAATTTATTTTACAAAAGTTGGCACACAAGTACTGACAAGCTGTTACCTTCCAAATTCAAACAACTGATGACACTACTTATAGTTATTCCTGGTTCTACAGGATCAGACAGCCCAACTACAAGCTTGTAATTATTCCTTTTCAAATACACAAAACAAAACATCTTTGACTACATAAATTAGTTCTGTAATAAACAGCATTGAATCAAGAAAAACAACAGACTACCAGAACCTCTCATAGTATTAAAACAATGCACTTTGGTGCTTGGTTTTCCAAAGGTGGCAGAGTGTTCTGGTTGGCTTGTGGTTGGGGTTGTTTTTTTTAACCATTAAGTGGTGAGAAGGGCAAAGGTGCTGTAACAAGTCTGCCGTTGTCTAAGAAGAGATATACAGTTGAAGACTAAACAAAAAGGGTTTTGATATTAGTTATTAAACAGCTATTAACATCAACCACTGTCCATAATACATTTGCATCTAAAAATGCTATAGTTTTTGTGCATTTTTCCCTCCTAAAAATTCTCAGTGCATCAGTGTCCCCCCAGTAAAGAAAAACACAGACAACATAATGCACACAATTTGAAAGTTGGATAGAATCAGGATGTTATTCTATTCTTAAACCCAATTTTAAATTTAGATTGCCATTCTATTAGGCAGAGGCACCCTACTGAAACAAGCAAAAGCAGTTTTACGAAAAAATACCCACTTGAAGACAAAAATCTGAAGCATAAAACTAAAGAGGCAAAACAAATTATATGAACAATTTCTAGTGAAATAGATGCCAAGTATTCATGGTTGATATACTGCACTTGGATTTTGAATTATTTGGATGACTTTTGGAATGAAAAAGGTGTTATGTTATACAATAAGATTATTCTCTAAATAGAGAGCTCTTCTAAGGCTGTTTAATTATTTCAAAACCACAATAGTTTGGCTTTTTAGGTTAAGTACATAATGCTTTGAGCTCAGAGAATTTGAGAACACACAAGTTCATTCAACAAATCTTCATCAGCGTGACAAGTTTCTAAATGCACAAAAAGATGATACTCAATCTACCATATGGGCCCTTGCAGGAAAATTCACCAGTAGAGATTACAGTTTCACTTCTGGATTCTCTAACAGTTTCTATCCATTCTTCATTCAGTGGCTAGCAGTTATATTGATTAAATATTTCAAGTTATCCGTGTGTTTCCACCTATGCAATTACAAACACAGGCAGCTAAGAAATCCAAATTCAGGGTTTAACTGGCAGTAACAAGTCAGGAAACAAAAAGCCCCCTCCCCCTTTTTTTTTGTTTCTTTGCACACAACAGTTTTTAGCACTCAGATTTAAAATTCAATCTAGCTAACCCAGTTGACTGGACACCTTTCACATTCATTACTACTCCATTCCCTAAGTAACCAAAGTCCCTGTGCTCTTTGGGGGGGGTGGGAGGGGGCAGGTTCCCAAATCCTGTTTGTTGAAGCTGTTACGCTTATAAACTGAAGCACTGAGAAGTTGAAATTAAATTCAAATCCTCCATGGCAACAGTATAATTTGAGTCTGTATCTATCATATTTTATGTGAACCTTCTTACAATTAAGCAATTTATATAAGAGAGCCAGGAAGGATGCTGCTCTCTAAGTTAACAGACACCTTCACAGAAGAAGGAAAAACTTGTCTTCAAATTTTGACAAGTCTTAGACTTGGCAACAGTGAATGGTTCAGCATCTGAGGTGAGTCAGATTAAGACCAGAAGCACAACATAAGGCAGATAGGGAACATAAGTATCAGAAATTAAAGCACTTGGAGACTTGTGGCATATCCAGGGTTTGTGACAGTTGAGCAGAATTTGATGGTTTAAATTTGAGTTTCATACAAAGCTATTAAAAGCCCCTAACATATATCTTAGACGTTTAAAACAAAACTGAGTTTTTCTGCACTGCAGAGAACCACAGAGAACAAATGGCAGTATTTCAAAGGGCTAGGAGGGAAATAAGCATATTACAACACCTTATGAAGTGCTCACTAATTTGGTCAGAGGGGATATTCAGGATGAATAAGCTGTGTTGAAAAATAACTGCAACAATGAAGGTTTCAGCTGGAATCATCATGCACTTCTGATCAAGTCCCCATTATTGTTTCAGAAGACAAAAATGTAAAAGGAAGAAATAAAATCAAAGCTTAACTACCATCTGACCCATGTGTTATCTATCAATCACATTCAATATCTCAGGACAAGTTTAGCATACACAATATATCAGTAAACTACAACATATTCCAGCTGATAAGAGTGAATTAATCAAACACCAAACCTTTACCTAAAATCTAGCACATGACTTGGGTAGATTTAGATTAGACATTCAGAAGAAATTCTTTCCTGTGAGGGTGGTGAGACACTGGCACACGTTGCTCAGAGAAGCTGTGGCTGCCCCTTCCATGGCTGTGCTCAAGGCCAGGCTGGATGGGGCTTTGGGCCACTTGGTCTAGTGGAGGGTGCCCCTGCCCATGGCAGGGAGGTTGGAACTAGATGGGCATTGAGGTCCCTTCCAACCCAAGCCATTCTATGACTCTAGGACTTACAGTTCAACTGGCTTTGACTTCATATAAGCAGTGGAAAAAGGGACATGCAAACCATATAAACACAGCAAGGTGTTTCATATTTGCTTAATGTAGTGCTTTGAGCCCTAAGTGAAATAAGGATGTTGTTGTGTATCTCCAGCACAACATATTTTATTCTCCATCTTTTTAACTTAAGATTTTAGGGGGTAGGAGATGGTTAATACTTTATCCACTAAGTGTCACAGTATAATTAAGTGTTTAACACGAGAACAGAGTGAGCATCCAGTAGGACCTTAATTTAACTGAAGCCGAGGTGACTGTCAGTATGCTCACTCTATCACTCAGTTTCCAACAGGAACTACAACAGACACACAACAGCATCAGCACTATCACCAGCTGTAAAGTTTTTAAGGCCCTCACATGCAGCAGTCTCAAAAGTCTCAGGAACCTGCATTATATTACATACTAGTTCACACAAATAGCTTGAAAAAGGGAATAATAATAATTATGTAAATATAATAAACGTATTCAGTGACCTTATTAACTTGGCCCTTCAGACATTAAATCCTTATCTTTACTCTTCTCCCCAAGTTTATTGCATGAACTGCTTAGCATAATTACAGCTTAGCATAATTGTAACTTATTAACATCATTGTAGTTCAAGGCCTACTTGCACATAAGATTAAGGGTTTCCATACCAGAGGGAAAAACTGTCAATAAAAGCTAACCTGGACTGACACCTGCCAAGTGAGGCACCTGACTTTGAGACAGAGTGCAAATAACGAGCAATTCAGTTTTAAGTAAAGCCCTTAAGAATATATGAATTGGGGAAGCACATTTCCATCCCCACAGTCTTAAACCATAGTAGGACCAGACAATACAAAGACATAAATACCTATCACTAATGCTAAATTCTATAGTCAAGCACACATACAAAATATCATAACATAAAAGCTGTTAACGTTAATAAAAACAAAGACTGACATTGCTCCTGTGAAACAATGGTTCCTACCAGAGCATAATGACAATTTACACCTAGCCACAAGACACAGAAAGATGACAGTTAGAGCTACTTTGTGGCCAGTCAACCTGATTAGATACACTTCAACCTGCCTCAGTTTCACACTGGTACAATCTCTGGAATTTTACACCTACAAGCAACTGAAGAAACAGTTGGAATACACCTGGTCAACATTTAACCAGTGAATAAATATATCCGTGTAGGAAATATTTAAACGAAGGACATTACACTGACTCTCAACACCAGTCACAGCTATGAAATCTGGGCACACTTTAGATGGCCATGCAAAGCTACCTGTGCAAAAACCCCTCACACCAAATAAAGGTAACATTACATTGTTTATCAAGGGTACATGAAAAACTGCATATAAAATTGTTAACAGGAGAATTCTGATCAATATATTGACCTTAAAAAGTGAGTAACAAACTACATTTTTGCAGTTGCTCCCTTCATGCTTTTGCCAGCAAGCCAAAGATCATTAAAAAGAGATATTACATAAACTGAGAAACACTATAGATTTTATACAACTATATAAGGATAGCCTAGCTGTGCAGACTAATTGCCTGAAGCCTATTAATACATCAGGACTTAATAGGAAAAGACAAGAATTGTATGTGTCATCTTACTAAACTGACTACAGGTAAAATTTCACAGAAGACAGTATCCTATTTTCTTAGTCACACATGAGAACAAACAAGGCTGTTTCATGTCACTAATAGTATACACATGTATAATAGCTGACATATAACACTCCTACTCTACACAATTACTGTATGTAGTAGTATAGATAGAGAAAATACTCACAGACTTTTAAATTGTAAACAGGAGAGCTTAATTTTAGAAACAAAAATTGCAATGCTAGAAAAAGTCTGAAACCAGTAAGTGCTCACACTTATTTTACCTGTTCCTGATAAAACATAAGTTTGCATCACATTACTGTGTAGCATCTGTAACACCAAAACCCACCATGCAATGCTAGAAACAGCAGGTACAGCTATCTAAGGGTATTTATTTCAGATCAGGGTGATGATTTCCAGACTATGCTCAAAGGCTGCCCTTAGGAACAAATAATCATGCAGTCCACTACTGGGTCACTCTGAAGTTTGTCAAAGACTTTGAGATAAATCATTAAATCAGTACACAGTAGACATAGGGTCATCATGTCTGACTACTCTGGTCTACAGCCCCCCACCTATTTACCCACACCACTTGCAAATGGTGACATGGCCTAATTAATGATGGGTCTAGGCTCACCCAGTTTCTGTAGTATGAAAGGACCATTTTTACACCTGCATGTAAGATAATGCAAGTCTGCATTAGGGAAATGCTCACACTGATATGTGATATTATTATTCTACTTCTGCTTTATACACTAGGGATACAAAGACTTAATTGGTATTATTTGCTCTCTGGATTGCAATATAATCATGTGATATGACTTATGTTTAGTACTGTTAATCCAAAACATCAAAATTATCAGAACTTTCATATGATCTTTATGTTCATAGTATGCTAAGAATAATGCAACTTGATAGTAGTAGTACCAAACTGAATACTGCTAAAAGCTGCAGCTATAACCTTCCAGCTACAGAAATGTATAAACATTATGAAGAAAAAGAAAAAATATTTAAAAGATAAAATTTGAAATAGCACTCAGTAATTGTTGATTTTTCACATATAAATAAATCACTTTAGCTGGAAATAACTTTTTGCTGATAATACAAGAAGATCCTGTTTAATATCCAAGATTAATATGCTAGTTTATTGCATTCATAAAGCATAAATTAGTTTTGGAAAATGTACTGCACACACATTTATAAACACACAGCCATCAAAGTTTATGCAGTTGCCTTTATCTGCTGACTCAAATGTTTTGTTTGCTAAGTAGACTATAACTCTATTGCACAGGTTGCACTTAATACATTACAACACAAACTAGTAAAGCCTTTTCCAATGAAAAAAACCACGATGCAATTTGTATTGGTGCTGAGAGTACAGTAGATCAGTCTTTTAAGAACAAAAAATCCAGATAGAGCAAACAAAATACTTGCTTATACCATACTAGCAGCATTTGATTACTTGATTTCTCAGGTGTTTACAGGCAGTAACAATCTGTATAGAAGCGAGAACCTGTACTTTTATCAAGAAATCTATCCAATGGCAATACAGGATTAACTTTATTTGCTTCAACATATCACCAACATGCAAGACTTCAGTGGCTTAACTAGCCTGATGAGACAGTCATGTTGCTAAATTTGTGGGTTTTTTCTTCTCCAGGAATTTGTGCTTGACTTTAATTCACAAAACAAGTCTATTAAATTGAAAACATTACCATCCCCTACCCCCCCATTTATAAATTTAGATCACAATCCTGTGTTTCCTGGGCACAAAATACCACATTCCATTAATTTTTCTGCTTGAATTGTGGGGCCAAGAGGTGATTTTCCAGAACATGTTTACTCAAAGAATGGACAAAACACCAATTCAGCATTTGACTCCAACTTTCACATATAGCACAAGACCGCAAATACAATCCCCTCATCCACTATTAAAATTTAACATAAAATACAGTCTATTTGTTAGCTCTGGAACCACCAAGATTATAGGCATTTCCACTGAATTTGAGAACTTTTGCTTGGGATTTTTGAAATAACCAAATACAGCTGTAATACAACAGATTTGTGATTTTTAATATTTTTTTTCTACTTCAAATCTGCTGCTCAAAAAAATGCTCCAAATTTATTATACTTCAGTTTTCAAATAATACCTTTTGGTTCCAAATAATCAAATATCTCTTTCCTTCAGACTTGCGTTCCTTTCCTTCCTTCCAGAAATAATATACTTAAAAGTCTTATCAGAATACCTTTTTATTTTTTACTGAAACAAAGCATTCATTAGCAACTATTGCTGGTCCAATTTTGATATTGTAGATAACAGAAGATGTTTCCAAAATATCCCAAAAAACCTCTCTATTCATGTGATTTCAGGTGGTGCAAGCTGGACCTGCTATCACTTGTCCCTCCCTCTCCCCAGCAATACTAATTAGATTCCAAGGTATAGACAAACTGCTCAAGATTAACACTGCTACCAGCACAAAAAAAAGGATCCTTCATAGTCCCGATTTGCCGCCGCAACATGCTTTCAACTCCAAAAGAGAGAATACAAGTGCACAAGTTCATGCTGCTCTCATACATTAGGGGCTACAGGAGTGACTTCTGTGAGCAGCTGCTAAAAGCTTCCCCCTTATCAGATAGAACCAAGGCCAGTTGGCTCCAAAACAGATTGCTCACTTGCCAAGGCTAAGCTTATCAATGACTTTGTGGTAGTTTGACCCTGACTGGAGGTCAGATGCCCACCAAAGCCACTCTTATTACTCCCCTTCTCAGCTGGACAAGGAAGAAAATATGAATTAAGAGGCTTAGGACTCGACATAAGGACAGGGAGAGATCATTCTGCAATTAGTGTCACGGGCACAACAGACTCAAGATGGAATAAAAAAACCTCTTTGTAATTTATTACACTACCCACAGAGTCAAACCAGAGTTGGAGAATAAGAAGTAAACCCGTATCTTAACATACCTCTCCACCGCTCCCCTCCCTTCTTTGCAGACTTTATTCATGATTTCTCTCCCTTCTCCCCCCAGCCCCAGAAAAGGGGGGACACAAGGTATGGGGGTTTGCTCATTTCCTCACAAGTTGTTTTCCTTCTTAGTGGAGGGGGGGGCAGACATTTCTCACACTCTTCCCCTGCTCCAGCGTGGGGTTCCACCCAGGAGACAGTCCTTCACAAACCTCTCCAACGTGAGTCCTTTCCCACAGGGTTCCATCTGTAGGTCACTTCTATGGGGTACAGTCATAAATCACAGAATGTCTCTCAGTCTCCCAGGCCCAGACTGCTCTAGCATGGTCCCCCATGGACCTCTCTCGCCGAAACCTGCTCTAGCATAGGCTTCTATCTCTCCACAGCCTACAGGTCCTGCCAGGAGCTTGCTCCAATACAGGTCACAGTGTCTTCCATGTCTCCACCTGCTCCAGCGTGGCATCTCTGCTCCCCATCATCTTCCATGGGCTGCAGGGGGACAACCCACTGCAGCACCTCCTACCCCTTTCCTCACTGACCTGGGTGTCTGCAGTTTCTCTCAACTTCTCACTCCTTTCTCTGGTGGTAAAAAGCAGCTGCTTGTAGTTTTTTTCCTCCTAAATGTGATTCCCAGAGGCACTGTGACTGGCAGTGATGGGCTCAGCCTTGGTCAGCAGTGGGTCTGGCCTTGAGCCCAGATGGGATTTACTCTGTCAGGCCTACAGAGAGCTTTTAGCTGCCCCTTGCAGAAGCAACTCCTGCAGCTACACCCCTAACCCCCACCCCCCATTCCCCAGAACCCTGCCATACGTGGCAACACCTCTCTGATAACAAAGTTAAGAACAGGGAAAAGAAAAACTTTCAGCTCCTGAAGGTCTGCACCCTACAGAAGACACCCACGCTGGAGCACTTCCTGAAGAACTGCAGCCCATGGGAAGGACTCAGGTTGGAAAAGTTCATGGAGGACTGTCTCTTATAGGAGGGATCCCACACTGGAGCAGGGCAAGAGTGTGAGGAGTCTTACCCCTGAGGAGGAAGGAGCATCAGACACAATGTGTGATGAAATAACCACAACCCCCATTCCCCACGTCCCCCTGTGCCACTGGAGTGGAGGCGGTAGAGAGATCAGGAGGCAGTTAAGCCTGGAAAAAAGGGTGGGCTAGGAGGAAGGTGATTTTAAGATTTGGTTTTGTTTCCCATTACTCAGCTCTGATTTGATTGGTAAGAAATAAAATTGCTTGTGATGGCAACTGGGGAGTGAGTTTCCTTACCTAGACCCACAAACCTTTTGTTGTATTCTCTCCCCTGTCCAGCTGAAGACAGGAGTAATAGAGCAGCTTGGTGGGCACCTGGCCTTCAGCCAGGATCAACCCACCACAGCCCTCCATCTCAAAAGAGAAAGTAGGAGGGTAACAAGGACAATCAAACACACAAAAAACCTCTTCTAAGAGGAACAAATTAATAAAGTAGAACCATTCAACAGAAAAAAAGCTGATCATAGCAGGACAATACACCAGACTAAAGGCGCATTCAAAATGGGAAGGTGAGCACACACCACACCTTTCACAGTTTTTCGCCAATACAGGGACACAGGATCCTTGAATAAAGCCAAAACAGGACAAAGCAAGAGATTGTTCTTCACACTGCCCATAGTTGAGCGGGCAGGATCACAGGGTTATGTACAATAAAAGTCTAGCAATAGATATCAAAAGTAGATAGGGCTTGTAATTCTGGAAGCCGCAGACCACAAATTCTTAAGAGTACTTGGGAGCAGTCTTGCTATCTGCTTACCTGTATTAATATTATTTCTGTCAGTGTCCAGAAGTAGGTGCTTGGCAGAAGAGAATAATGGGCCACAGGGACACTGATTCCCATATCAGTTAATTCACATTTACCCAAAGCCAAGCCCAGAACCATTTATGAAGCACCTGATTTATTGGTTCAAATAACACTCTCCTTGAAAACTATTGGTGCCCTCAAACCTGAGAAGATAATGAAGTTCTTTAAGCTCAATCACCATGAAAGAAAGTGTTCATTACAGTTCTGCATGCTCAGCTAAATTGTATCTACTCCTGAATCAGTTACAACTGGTATGAAGCTTACTCTGAGGCACAGAGAGAATGAACCATAAGAAAACAAGAGCGTACAGAACAATTTACTTGTTTTGTCATCACTTAAGTTCCATCCTCAGGTAACACTGCAAGATCTCACACTCTGTGCTATACCCTGAGGAGAATGAACAAGAAAGTGCAAACACCTTTATTCAAAGGCAAAGTTTTCAGAATAAAACCCAAGAAGTATCAACATAAACAAATTATAAGGTACCCATTATCCCATGAAAGACACGATTACTTACAGTCACCTGGATATTAGGCTCTGCCAAAGCTGCATTTAGTGGTCTTGAGTAGAGAAGCATTCTTACTTTATTTAAGCCAAAGCCAGATTCACCTATGTACTGAACTAGGTTTTTATAAATTCAAACGTGTGCAAGATTCCTCTTCATAAGCACCATATTAAGGCCCATGCCTGCCATGCTTACTGCTCAGCACAATTTTCACTGCAGATGAAACTCTGATGAGTTTTGTTCACCAGTAGAATAATGGAAACATGACCACAGAAAACTAAAGCTTCTCAATCATAGATAAATTTGGTTTTGTGGAACCGGCAAAAAGAACAAAAACTTTAAGTTTCCATTTCCATCAAAACACATCACTATTAAGACAGAGTTCCAAAAGACTTGGAAAACTGACACTTTGTTAAAACAGCTATCATTTTTCACACGAGGGTAGATCAAATGAAGAACAGTAGGACTGTGCCAAACAGCTTTCTCTCTGCAGTGCTAATTCCAAATCCAATCTCCTATTCAAATGACACTGAAACAGGTATATAACAAACTCAGAAGTTAACACCTTGCTTTAAAGCCATTTTTGGCTACCTAAAATTACTTATCTTGAACGCACATTATATTAAATTTACATTGACCTCAACTGCAGCATGTAAAACCAATTCCAAATCAACATCAGTTAATCATATATATTATTTTCTTTTAAATGTCCCCTGTTAGTGTTTGCATTCACATTTAGGGCAAAGGTTCTACACTGAAGCTGCCCCATTGAAAATACTATGTCTTCTTCCTGGGCTAAAAACCCTTCACACCTGAGGGAACAAAGTAAACAAAGAGCAGCAGCCTGCACTTACCCTGCCAGCTTCAACACCAAGCCAGACCTTTAAGTCACTAACTCAAAGAGCAAATCCATGGTCTTGAGACACCTGCACCTGGATCAGCAGCCCCGTGCTGGGGTGGAAGAACATGCCAAGCTCTGTAGCCAGTTTCTACTTTAAAATGAAATGAATCTTGTGAACAACATTAAGGAACTCCAAGGTTCCAGCAACCCAGAGCACTGCCCTATATCAGACTACAACCACCCCAGCTGGATGGCCCCTGCTTAAAGGTGTGGGGGGTTGGTTCTACCTTTAGTCCACACCTGCCAAATTAAAGAGCCCCCTCCATCCTTCCACAGCCACCTCCTCCCTTTCTCCTTTCTCCCCTGCCAGGTGGGGTGATCAGCTGAGGGAGCTCAGTCTGAGGCATATTCTCACTTCCCCCACCCCAATTAATGTCCAGTTCCTTAATCTCCTGTCTCCAATTCATCTTCCCTGCACCATTGGCCCAGAGCTTGACAAAGTACTCCAGGAGGAGTAATCTCCAAGGTCAAGAAAAAGCATATTCCTCCTACATGATCCTCCCTAGATGGAGCAGCTCCATTACTGCAGGAGCAGAGGTTTGCTAAGGGGCTCCCCACCTGTGGCCAGCTGCTTACTGGGGAAATGGTTGCTAAAAATGGTACAACCCCTGCATAAACTCCTTATAACTGTACCTGCCAAAGCCAATTCCCTATTCACAATTATATTTCAAGGGTTTTAGCATGCACATTATGGATTTCACTCAGCGCTGTTTCAAGTTCTGTGTTATTTGATCAAATGTGTCACAAAGCTTTAAAGCCATGGTAACAACGCTATTAATTTTCTTAAGCAAAACTGTAATCTCAGGAAAATTCACTCAATGAAGACACAGCACTCAGAGCAACGATCTTCAGGGTGAGACTGAAAAAAAAACTACTCTAATGTGCACACTTTGCTTTCCACGTGTATTGTGTTCTGCTCCCTGAAACCAGGGAGCCACACTCAAAACTGGAACTGGCTGACTGACACCTCACAAATTAATTCAATATTATTTTTTTCAAGATTAGTGTCGGACAAGCAGGTCATTATAATGAGGTGGATATTCAGAATTGTCTGGTATTACATCTTTGTTAACACTCCAGGATTAAGCTAATTTGATGAGCTGTTGGTTGCACTATCCATGTTCTTGATTTGTCAGATAAATCAGGCAGAGGTTATCTTCCTCCCCACCACATGCCAGACTTGTGAAGCAGAGGAGAAATCAAAACACTCATGCACATTTGTGTGGAGGGGGTTAAAATCACATTTGTATGGGGGAAAGATACACATGGAAAAAAAAATTTTTTTTGGAAAAAAATCACAAATGCTGTCAGAGCAGGTATTCAGTTCTTAATCAGATATGTTTTCCTGAATTATTTTTAATAGTAACGACCCAGATTCCAATTATATTACTTAGCCTCCTAAGCTTGGCATTACCACCTCATATGACATTTAAGAAATAATCTAAAATAAAATATCCGTACATTAACACATCTTAATTGAGTACAAAAAAGTGATGACAGTACAGCCCTGAAAACAGTAAACACCTAATGTCAGAAAGCACTATTTTAAGGAGATGGAGCTTTTCTGACATTAATAAAAATAATGTGCCATGTTAATAAGCTACAGTGTTGTCCACAACAGGATATTAAAATATTCCTTTTTCATATCTGGCAAAGCAATATTAATTTCAGCAATAAGAAAGTAAAAATAATAATAAAAATAAAATATTTATTTATATTTTTAATTATTTAAATTAGATGTGATAAATTTGTTATAAAGGATCACTGTAGGGAAAATTAACAGCACTACAATAAGGGTAAATTTGCACTATAAGAAGGTTTGAATTTTCTACGTTGAAAAAAAGGTTAACAAGGTAGGTTAGGTTGTTAGACATGTTTTCAACAGACAAGAATTCAGCAGATAGCTGTGATGCAGCACTTTTGATGTCATTTCCCTATATGACTATAAGAAAACATAATACTAGAGCCATTTTACTACTGTATGAAAAATACGGTACCATCCCTACCTATTCACCTCAAAACTAACAATGAAATAATTAAAATCCCTTCCTTTCCACCAATTCTACTCAGTGATGAATATAAATATTTTCTTTTATACATTAAAAATAAGACACTGACCAAGAAATGCCTCAAAATATGTAGCAAAGAAGTAGAACAGAAATATTTTGAAGAACTTGGGGTCCAAAGTCGGATTGTCCAAATCTAGGTTTATACATTATTGCAGAGCAGCAAACCAGAATACTAATACACTGTTCTGGCAGTGAAAGTATGAGATAGCTCCCCTGTCCCTCCAGTCACAACAACTTTTGCATACAGAAACAAATTGCAGTTGAAGTATGAAAATATTTTCTTGAGAGGCAAGGGTTTATAATCTTAGCTGTGATGCACAGTACAGAGCTTAACATCTTGCAGAATGTAAGGGTATTTGTTGCACAGCAATTTCAGCTATATTGCCAGCTCGATTATCACAGTACAGTGCTGGCAAGTGCAGCTTTTCTCTGTATGAGAATATCTCATAGCAGATTTCATGGTTGCTAGGTAGCTGTACAGCTCAAGGGCCCTGAAGGAAGCACAAATCCTGCAAATTGGTGGTACCCAATCAACAGTCAATCTGTTTAAGGTCCATTACTTCTCATTACCTTTTAACCATTATTTACTTTCTATTAGTTCAGACAGGATGATTGTAAAAAGGATGGCTGAAAAGGGCCAACAGAATAGACACTTTTTCAAGCCAATGCTAATTATTTTTGGTATAATTACACAATCCATCAAAAGATAAATACAATCTCCAGTCCAAACTGGCATTGTATCTAACTCTGTACTGGCTGCTCATAGACATATTTGAAATGTGATGATGGGAAAGAAGGAGAAACAAGAGGTTTCCATTCGTATGCAGCCTTTGCTATTGCACTCTTTGACACAGTGCATGGCTGCATAACCTACCTGTAACGGCAGGACTGCAAGCCTGAGGCTTCTCTAGGAGATTCCTAAAGAAAATTCAGGGCAGGATTTAATGATAATGTTTTGATAATTGCTTAATTATCGAGAGAAGTATGTTCCTAGTGTAAAGCCTGAAAGAGGTCACTAGTGTTTCTGGGAGGGCGCAGTCAGTGATTCCTATTTTCAGAGCAGTGAGCTCCGCAGTATCACACATAAACTGTATAAGATTACAAATGGTTCTGTAAACTTCATGGCCAAGACCACAATTACTAGCTATCTTCACGACCTGTGTAATTCATTCATGTACTTTTTTTTGCTTGTTTGAATGACTGCACTGTTGCAGCAGCCTACTACATAACCTTAAAATGTCTGCTGCTGTTTTGTGCCTGCTATTTGCAAAAGACAGTGCAGCTGAGTTTTGATACAGCCACTCTGGCATTGCAAGTTGGTTTACGGAGTGTCAGTCAAGTTTATCCTTTGATTGAGAGAGGAGAATGTGAGTGGGGAAAGGAAGGGAGATCAACTGTATTCCTATTACACACTTGCAAGAAGCCTTGATGGAAGATACAGTTCCAGACACTGAACTCTCACATCAACCTACCTCACTGCAATAAAATGCAGGTGTCATTAGTCAGTGAAGTTTCAGGAAAGAGAAATTTCTTCCTAAAAAGCCTACTAATCTTTGCATGGAAGGGGGAGAAAAAAAAAAAAAAGCAAATAACAAACCACGCCCCACAACTTTTGATGACTTTTCTTCTGTTTGTGCAGGAGAACCTGCTCAGATGCCTGTTTAAACTCATTTGGCCTGACACCAATATCTGGTATGTGAGATGCCCAAACTATTATTGTATCATAATGTTAATTCTGTATTCTGGGAAACCTCTCCTTTCTATCCCAAATTTCTCAATCCTTTAAAACCCTTAAAACATTTCAATTCAAAGTTTAATTGCAACTTGCATTTTCTATGAGAATTTTTAGTCACTTGGAATAAACACCCATTGTATGGTTTGTATGTTGTGTCCACCTGAATCAGTCATACCTTATGTAAGATATAGCTATTAGACTTTCATCTCCTGCTTTAAGGTTTTTGGGGTTTTTTTAATAATATAAAAGTCCCATTGTCACAATGATATGAACATTTTAGTATCTAATCTTATGTGTGTTTTCTTTTATTGATAAGACTTTCTGAAGGTGTTACTGGAACTGTGCTCTTCATTCCATAGTATTCTCTGCACAAGCAACTTTGCATGGATCTTCCCTGCAGCGCAATACAATCTTTAGCAAAGATGAAGTCATTTGGAGACACATGACTTAAAGCTATTTCATTTTAACCTTCCAAGAGAAATTTAATTTTCTCCCTCTCTTCACAAATGATCTGCTGCAATATTCCCACTTAAAAATCTTTACCTGTTTTTCAACAGTCTTAAACTGTATTAAAAACATCCATCTACTTCCCTTTTACTAAATCTGGTTAGTGCCCCTAGCAATTTAAAGTTTTGCTGAGAAGGACATGCATACATGCACACACACATAAACACAAAATATAACTCCAGATCAACAAAACGCTGCCCTGTGTGTTTATGCACCTCATAAGATTTGAGCAGTAAATGCCAAGCACAAATTCAGACTGCCATTAGCCCTTCTGCTGCTCCAGTAGCACGACCTTAATGAAAGTTTGCTCATGTTTGAATTCACAGCTGCTGATTGACACGGTAAGTGACATAGCCGAGCCAGGCCCCATGAGAGTGTGAACTGGCCCGACTAGAGTGGAACTACACAGATTTCACATAGCATTCAGCAAATTATCTTCAACACGAGGAGTCATTTTAAATGTAAGCAGATTTAGGAATCGCTCTGCAGAAAGCTGTCTCCTTTATTTATGGCAAAGAGTCTGCAGATTCCAACTCTTTCATTCCCTCTGTGAATGCAACACATGAGTTATCTGCTGTCAGTGTGAGTGCTCACCAATTAATCTTCAGCTGCAGCCCTCTTCTAGAACATGTCACTGCTGTGATTTTGTTTCCCTCAGATGGCTTTCCTGTTATTATGTTCTCACATTTGGATTTGTATCTTAATTACATGTTAATATTTCTCTACAAGGAAGGGGGTGAATCAATCTCATGAATTAATAGTGAACAGAGTGATAATCCAGGCAGGATAATTCATTGAAAGAAGTGCTCTCATGGGATGTATTTTACAAGATTGGAAACAACAGCTCATAAAGAACTGCACTGATTAGAAGTGATTGAAGGGGCACGTAAGTTGAGGATGGGCAGAACAGATCAAAGAAGGTAAAGTTTATATTAACTGAAATAGGGGGCACATTAATTTATATGAAATTTTGAAGAAGTAAAAAAATAAAAACAAACAAGTGAGGCCATTAAAAACTACTCTAATTTGCAATTCTTATGGATTCACCTTTTTCCATACACAGAATCCTGTTGTTCCATACACTTCATTAGAAGTGATGTAAAGGTTCATTTCACAGAATAAGAGAACGGTTTGGGTTAGAAGGGACCTCTGGAGATGTAGTCCAACACCCCCTGTCAGAGTGGGATGACCTAGAGAAGACTGCACAGGACAACATCCAGGTGGGTTTTGAGTATCTCCAGGGATGGAGACTCCACAACCTCTCTGGGCAGCCTGTTTCAGTGCTCTGCCACCCTCACAGTAAAGAAGTTCCTCCTTATGTTTAGGTGCAACTTCCTATATTCAAGTTCATGCCCATTTTCTCTCATCCTGTCACTGGGCACCACTGAAAAAGGACTGACCCCATCCTCCTGACACCTACACATCAGGTATTTATAAGCATTGATAAGTTCCCTCCCCCCTCAGTCTTCTCTAGGCTTAAATGTCCCAAATCCCCCAGCTTCTCTTTGTAAGAGAGATGTTCTAGCCCTCTAATCATCTTTGCAGCCTCTTTTTGTAGCCTCTCCAGTAGCTCCCAGCCCTTGAACCAGGGAGCCCAGAACTGCACACAATATTCCATGCATATTTCTGTTGCAGATTACTTAAGAAGGTTCTTGTAAACTTTGCTGTCTGCTTTTACATAATTTCCCTTCTCCTTTTCACCCTGGCAGAAACATATTCAGGGCTAAACTGAACTGCAAGCTAGTTAGAAAAAATGTTATAGTAGTGGGAAAAAAAAAAGAAAGAAAAAGAAAAGCAAAAAAGGAAAAGCAAAGCAGAATAAGCAGGACAAAAGCAGAAAGCCATATACTCACAGACTCACAGTTGAATTTTCCTTGCATGAAACATGTAAATAAGCTTCCATTTCAAATAGATATGGAATGAATGATCAAACTGGCAAGAAAACTTTGCTTAAGTACCCTTCTAATTTCATAATTTTTTTTATATTGTTGAGGAAATGATGGCGTTTTTTGTTGCAGTTTTCTTGCCAGATCAAAACTTCTCAGCATTGTTTTTCCTTGTGTTCCCATAGAAGGCAAAGATTGTCCTAGAAGCTTCAGTAAATTACAGAGGAACTGGCAGATGGTTTATGAATACAAGCAGTTTTAAAAAACAAGCTTCATTGCAAGTTTACTTTCAAGCTAGTGTTCCAAACTCCAATTAATCTTCTTTGAGAAATAGGGAGATAATGCTTTCATGCTTTTTACTCCAAATATGGCTAATAAAAGAGAGATAGAAAAAGAGACTTAGAACCAAGCACTCTAAAGAAAAAGTGTATCTCTTAGGTAAAAAATGATAATGTATTTGTGAAGAAATCTGAAAACATCCCATAATCATTAAGAGCAAGAAAAAAAGTATCAAATGGGAACAAAATGTGTAATGGAAGACAGTTAATACTATAATTATGGTTATAAGTCTATTATTATACGTGCTTAGAATTATCTCTGAAAAGAAATAGATGAGGCAAGACAAGGAATTTCAGCTTGTCTGCTTTTGGGATTCAGATCTGGTTTAGATATCAAATATTTCAATGTTGCCTTATGAAAAAAAAATGTTATTTGAAAGTAAAGTTAGTTCTGTTTCTTAAAATCATTCCCTTTAGATTAATCTCTGACTTCAATCTCCATTCATTTTCCATTTCTACATCATCTAAGAGAATCCAAAACACAGACACTGTGATTTTCATGAAAAGATTTTCAGATTTTAGCCAGAAACACAGTAATCACAGCGAGAATTTTCTTCACTGGCACTGGTATCATGTTACAATCTGCCCTTTACTGATACCGAAATATTTTTCAGTAATGGGCTTGTTATTGATATTGGTCCAAACTCTCTTCTCAGTACTTAATTTTTTTTTTAAACCAATAAAGAATTATACCACTTGCAGGCAAAAAAAAAAAAAGAAAGAATAATTTTGTGTGTCAATTGTAATAGCTTGAGTTTATGAGGGTAGGATAAAAAGATCACCTGAAAACATTTTTGCCAAATGTCTCCCAGCTGCATCTTAGTTTGCCCCTTTCCATTATCTAAAACCTATATAGTTAAAGCACTAGAACATAAAAGAAACACACAAACTTTAGGATGTTAAAAATGGCATTTATGGTGTCTATGCACTTTATTATTTTTATTTTTTTCATACTTTGAAATAGTTCCCCAGTCCTTTCCAGATTGAAAGTATCATGTTTTTACTGGACAAACATATAATGGGACTATTAAAGTCCTGCTATTTTTTTAGTTAGTGATGAGACCTTTCATATATTTTAATTTTTTTTTTTTTTAAATCAAATAATGACATCTCAGCTTTTAATACATCATTCTTCCATGGGACTATAAAAGAACAACAAACTCCCTTGACATTAAAATGAAGGATCCAAAGAAGTATTCAGAAGAACCCCCCCCCCAAACTATAAGTTTTCTTATGTGTGCAAACAATATAGTTGCAGGAAGGCTTACAAAAGAGAAGTCCTTAAATGTGCTATTTTTATGTTCTTGTAACTATTCTCAGGACTAAATATTAAGCACAGAATATGGCCTGGTATCCTTGGAGCTGATGAAAAATGAGGATTCAATTATATTCTTCTAGTGTCAGCTAGCAAGAAGAAATACACATGGAAAGTAGCTGAAATTAATACCAGAGGGAAACCTAAGCACTAAGTTCTATGATAAATTGTAAACTTTAAATCAACAGAATGTATGTAAATAGGAGTTGGGCTCCAAAGGACTCTCAGTCGTTTGCTACTTCTTTCAAAACCGCAGCCAAAGGTCTGGTCTCCCATTTAATGTGGATATATATATATGCAGGAAACTTAAGAAGCCATCAGAGACTTAACATCATCATCAACTGTAACCTAATTATTGAGTTGCACAGTGAACTGTTTTCAAAGCCTTCAGTCCCAGAGTCCTTTTCTTTCATGATTATTTTACATCTCTTTTGGTGACCAACTTTATTATGTCCCTGGAGTGTTATTTGGGCTCAGGCTATAGCATTTCTAGCTTAGCTAGAAATAGGAAGTTTGAATTAAGCATATTTTAGAAATAATTTTAATGGTGCCAGCAGAGAGTTTTTCTATCTTTTGGAAATTATTTTCCCCTCATACTCAATTTATCCATGCATTATCTAAGACACTTGCCAGTAGTACTCACTCCCCTTGCATACTGAACATTTCTTACACTTTTTTAAAGCGTAGCTATCTACCATAAGACTCCATTTAATGCAGTGGTCACTAACAATATACATTTTACATAAATACTAATTGGGTGAAAGATCATGCAAGTTTGGATTTTGTGACATCGTCGTGATAAAGTCTGAAGTGTAGTTTTAATATTTTATCCTCTCTCTTTGTGCAGAATTAAAAATAGATTTTAAGAAGGAGACAATCCCTGTACCTTTTCCTTTTTGTACCTAAGAGAACAGAAGATAAGTCAAATAGGACCAGAAAGTGCTTACAGTATATGGGGAGGGAAAAAGACAACTTCTAATTCCTGGTCTGTGTTCATATTCACAACATGTAAATCTGGAATATAAAGTACTGTTTCTGAGAAAAGCCATGTTACATCCAAAATAGAAAACCCACCCAAATCATGTAAAAAGCATCAATGCCCAATATGACATGAGGATGGTCTGCTTTCCCTGGGCTGCAGAGAAGTGCAGGAAAGCTCCCTCTCCCCAGCCTGAGAACTATGCATCTACCAGAGGGCAGTGCTGCCACTGAGAAGCAACTGGTTCCTAAAAATACAAAACTTACCCCATCAAAACACTTAAAGAAATTCCACAAATAACCATGTAGACAAACACCCTGACCCAGCAGTAGGTTTTAGCCTAAATTTTGAATGTGGAACATCAAACTGATGGACAGAACCTTGCCCAGAAAAGCAGATAAAGCTGTGAGACAGAGTGGAAACTGTAGAGAAGGAAGCATGCCCTAGTCTGAAAATTTTACCTTTGTTGAAAACAAAGATGAATATATTTGAGAGAAGAAGTCTAATTCAAATACTGGCAGCCTACCGTCACTCAAGACATCAGTGGGATGTGAAGCTTTTCATCTCACTCAGCTTGGGTTGCTTCACTCTACTTCCTATCAACAATGTCCAAAAAAGTAATTACTGCCTGCCAGAGAAGCTACAAATTAGTTGATAATCTTAATATGGATTTTATTTAGAGGCAAACACCATAATGAAACTTTGCAGCCCCCAGCTGGCACTCTTCTTGGCAGCTATGAATGGACCCGATAAATACAGAAAGCAACCCAACTTTCTACAGAAATTGTTCAAGCTTGCAGGAATCATGGCAAAGAGATGTAGCACACAAGAATCTCTTCACCAGCCACAGCAGCATTAGAAATCTTTCACTGAAGACCCAGGAAATTTGGAACAGAGTCAGGGGTTCTTATTCAGCTTCTCCACACTTCCAGGACTGCAGCTCCAAAAGGCTGGAGTTAAATCCCAAACTGACACGCTGACACTGCTTTGTTGACAGAACAGCATTGACTTGAGTGGCTCCAATCACATGTGAAAGTTCTAATGGAAGTTTTCATTGCAGCTCAGTTTCTCAGACTTTAAAAACCTCTGTATTCTTTCCTCTCCTCTTATAAAAAGGAAGAAACAAAGATTTGTTTTTTTTCTTTGTGGACAAGTGTTTGGTTAGTAAGGAGGATTTCAAAATACTAAGTAAAAATTCCTCTGTATTCTCTAGTCTAGACTCCACTAGGAGCCACAAGCATTTTAACTTTCATTTTACTGGTAGGAACTCTAAAATTCAAAAGTAACCCTTTCTATGCTTCCACTGATGTAACAGGACAGGGAATTTTAAAATTCTTTTAAAATTTATTTTAAAATAAAACTTTTATTTTAAAATTTGCTATGTGCATCGTCAGAAAATTGCTAGCTAGTAATAGAACATACCTAGTACTGCAAAACTAATCAGACAATGTGTAAATTTGTCTTTTGACAAGAGTGCTTTCTGAAGTACAAAGGAATGGCCCTGGAAGCCTGACAGCTGAAGGACAACAGAGTTTGTTTATAACATTTGGGTTTGCTTATAAAGTTTTATATTCAAGATCTATTAAATAGAGGGATGTGTGTTATTCATAATGAATTGTGGCATTCCCAGTTCTTGCATTCCTATTACTGTTCGGTGATTAGTCTTGTAGCAAACCTAATCAAGCTAGGTTCTCTTCATATGCTTTCCAGATGAGTCTCTTCCACTTTGTGATACCCTGAGGATCAATGCATTGCCTTGCTCTTGAAGAATACAATTTTACTTGGTTTAATCCAAAAACTCATACATTTCAAGAAGTCAGTATTATGAGACTGATACTTCTTACAGCAGACTTAACGTCTCTTTTGGCTGGCAACTCATCCTTTTTAACAAACAAAACCCACCCACTCACACCTTCTTTACAGGTGCTAGTTTTCCAGTGTCCTAAAAAAACTATTTAATTTTACTGCATATGCAGCCTCATGGAAACCTCTCTAGAAAATGAAAGGCAATTCAATGAAACACTAAACTTAAAAGCATAGTGGAGCTACACTCAAAAGTTTATCTGAAAAAAAACCCCAAAGTTATCTGGAAAGACAAAACAGGACAACAAACCTGTAAGCTGTTTGGAAAATAAGAGAAACTGAAATGAGCCTCTTGGCCTTAAGGTTTTTAACTAGTTCTTGCAATACTTCTCAGCAAGGGTACACCTCTGTTTGCATCAAAATTTTGGGAGTTACAAACAGCTAAGCATGGGCAGATAAATAAATCACAAGCTACTGGCCACAAAGGACCTTTTGTTTTATAAAATTTAAACAATTACTTAGTTACTGCATTGTACCTTACAAAATGCAAAACCGTAACACATGTTCTTATCCCAAGTTCATTAGAGCTTTTCAGTGCATAACCAGTTATAGAAGTTCAGGGGCTTGATGTTTGGATGCAAAGCTGTGCAATTCATGAAAATAAAACCTGAAGTCTGTATGGTGCCAGAAAGATATGGTTAATTTACAGTTCTGGTTCCACTCCTTACCTCTTCTTTTTGATTTAATGTATTTTTCAGGTGAACTTTTCCATATTTAGAAATCTGGTCATCTAAATCTAAGGGCACAGGCTGAAATATTAATGTTGGAGTTAACATGCCCATTTCTGGCCTCGTTCCCCATTGGTTTCAGAGGGACCTGCAGTGACTTTGCTTTCCTGAAAACCGAGGTTAAGGAATATCACACTGGGCACCCACAAACAACCAGGAAATTATTCTGAAAGGTAGATAACACAACTATTAAGAAAGAATGTGGCCAGCAATAGGTCATTTGTGGTTTAAAATACCCAAGTATAGTTCTGTGGTTAATAAATACACTCTTAGGGTTAAGGGATTGAAACTGATGTTTAAGAGGCTGCACATGTTTTATCTCTGCAGCAGTGTCCAGTATGTGTGGTTTTTCTCAGTAAAAGTTTGCACCCACTGCTATCGCTGCACTGATTTTGTTACTACCCATATCCGTATCACCCCTTCACCTACTCTATAAGCAAGTGTTTACCTGGTGTACATAAAACAAAGATATATGAACTCTGACACTATATTTCTATCCTAAAACCAGATCAATCAAAAACCCAAAGCTAATATATATATATATATACACACACACGTAAATTTATCAATGTTAAACATTAATTTAATAACACAATTGTGCAAGTGATCAATATTCTCCTATTTTTCCCTAGGAAAAAAAAAAAAAAAAAATCAAGGCTACCTGTATGGCATTATCCTGAACAGTCAGGGAACGTCCAACCTAAATAGCTGTCATCAGATACTTGTCACGTAATAAAAACTATGAATATTTTGATACTAAAATCAAAACTGCAATTATACTTTTAACTATGACTCATTGCTGATTTAGATTGTTGTGATTAAGTATGTTTCTTTATGCATACAAATTATATATTCAAGTTTGCAGATTGTGTGAGAATTAGGACATCCTACCTAGGCACTGTTGCTGCTAAGTGCTTGGACTTTGTGAGTGATGTTACTGGCAAACACTATGGCTGTTGCTTGAAATCTTTCATTATTTTTGAAACAAATTTTGGGATTTGGAACTCTTCATAAAAAAAAGTATAGGCAATGCCTGTATATTATCATCTGCTTATAAATATTTATTTTTAAAAAGAAAATCCTGGTAATCACAGTGAATTATTTCCCTGGGCAAAAACTTCCATGTGGGTGGTTGAATGAGTGAAAAACATTTTTTTGTGGAGGAAATAACTTGAGAATAAGTGGTTTCACAAATGTTCCTAAACCAGTACTACCCATCATACTCAAAGGAAACACAATTTAAATAAAGACCACAAAGCAACACAAATATAGTAACTTACATAAACAAATCGAGACAAGCAGACTGCTATTATAAGACTCATTTTATAAGGAAAGATGGCAGCTACACCAGTGACCATTGCCTACATTGAAACAAAGACAGACTGAGTTACAAAGACATTTAATTGCATTCCATTTAGCCACCACTTCAAGGAATGAGATTTTAGGCACCCATTAGGATTTAGTTATATTAAAAAAAAAAAATCTTTCTGAACATTTCAGCAAGTTGTTGGTGCAATGCATATCATCAGGGTCTTTCTTGGAGTTACTTCTTTTCTTTCTTTATGTGACAGGTGGAAAAAAGAAATAACGCCCACAGCAACAGTGCAGAAATCAGGCTGTAGAAGGGTGTGTGCCAGGATAGTGGTGCCTTTAGGACATCCTGGTCAGGTCAACAGGCATATCTTTAAAATACCTCCTGTTCATGCCCACTTAGCAATGGCGTCCACACCCAGAGGAAGAGCAAGTGATAGTAGGACCACAGAAAAGCCTAGTATTGCACCTTGTCCTGTTGTGCTTGGCATGCACTGCCAAGACGTTAGATTGAGGTTGCAGAGAAGGAACCATGAGGTAGCCATTTAAAACCATGAGCTTAACAGCAACAAGGAGGCTGTGAGAAACCCAGAGTTAGGGTGAGGAAGATGTCCTGCTGAGTACTGGACAAAAGGCACATTGAATCCGTCTTCCACATCTCCCCTCAGAACCAAAGCCCAAAAATCAATGGCCATTTCCAACAGTAAGACAACTTCATAGGTTTATTGCCATACCTCAGTCTTCTGACTCTAGCAACACCTAGACATGCTAGGCAAAAAAGATACTTTTTTTCAGCCTCTCTATGGGAATAAATGAAGTGTTTTTCATCCTCACCTATAACAAAGGAGGCTCAATTATTCCCTTCTTTGAGTTACTTTCTCCAAGAGCTTCAGTTCTCAAGTGCTCATCCATACAAACATGCATCCTAATCTGTGTTTGTCACTGGTATTTTTAATATGTAAGCCAATTATAGTTAGCTTTAAATAGAGAAGGCTAATGAGAAAATGTATCTCATAATTAAAAGGGAAAAAAGTCAAGAACTTCCTGCCAACATTAACTCCACTGATTTTACAGCAAGGTTGCTTACTCTTTTCTTCCATCTCTATATTTAAATCTTTGTGGGGTTTTTTTTCTGTCCTAATTAAAAAAAAAAATAAGATATTTACTGAGGATTTCTTGAGATAAAGTTTTCTTGAAACCTTTGCAACTTTTTCTATCACTAATTTAAGTCCTTACATATTCCTTTCAAAAATATCAGTCTTGTAACAAGGGAAAATATGTTTCTACACTGGCAAACATCCAATTACACATTTTAAATACTGTAGATAGTTAAAGTATAGCAGGCCATCTTAAATTTATTGACTGCCCATTTATTGAGATTAAATATACATTTAAAGGAGAAAATCATTTCTTTTTTGGCTACCTAAGATCTGTTTCACATACTTCTCTGTTCCAGACGCAAAGCTGTAATTATCTCAAGACTCCTATTTCATATTAATATAGCCCTGTCAGCAAGCCAGAATATTTAGTATGCACTGGTCCTGTGTAGGCGTATTAATGAAGAATTGCCTGCCATTGCAAAACATGTTAAATTCCAGCATTTCCATATGGCAAGATACCATGTCAAAAAGGTTTCAGGGCAGTGTTTTTTTATGCTCCATGTCATCTAGCTAAGCTCTCTGCATTTGGATACCCATGCAAAAATATCATTCCCAAGAATTTGTGTGGATGTTCAAAATTTCTCACCACAATTTCAGTTAAGCACCTTCCTTACTGGTTTAAGGAAAAAAAACCCCATAAAGTGGAAATTAGACTTGCCTAAAAAGTAAAAAAAGTAAATTTTAGTCTGCAGCTAATAACATATTTTAAAAATAGTTTATAATTAATATATATATCATTAATATATATATCATTCCATATAAATAATGAAAGGATAAGACATGAAATGGAACTGTAGGTGAAATTTTATGTTGTTCTGTTTCAGAAGTACTGAAATGCACCCAGCCAGTACTTCATTGAAAAGCAGCCACTGGACTTTCCAGGTGACTTGAAAGTACAACAGCTGCAACGCAAGCAAGATTTACTCTACATCCTACATGAAGAGCTTGATGTTCAAGTCCCTGGATTTACTGAGGCAGAATGGGAAATTTACCCCAAATCTTGGCTGAGTCCCACATTCAGGATTCACAAGCATGTATCAAGAGAATGCTGGAATCCGATTATTCTTTAGTTAATAGAGAGGGACATTCTTTCTTGGACTGGTTTTCAGTCAAAACATGTCATATATCCCAAAGAAAGGTTTTGGTTATTGACAAGTGGTTTTTGCAAACCTGATGCCTGTAATCCAAAACTGAGTCTACTCTCACAAGCTTTAGAATAATGAACTCTTAAGTATGGTGATACAGGTTGTTTCAGTTTGATTTAATGGCTAGAATGATTTTTATTTTAAACAAAAGCTGAGGTGGGAGGACAGAAAATGGGGAGAGTAAAAGACAAATGTTGACTTTGTAAAAATGCACTCTGATCTGGAGTTTATATGGAATAATTCAAGCATGATTTCTCCAGTTCAGATAACCATTACTTCTAGCACCTTTAAAAGCTTTCAGAGCATGTTAGACGACAAGTTCCGTTGTAATCAGAAAAGTCACTCAAACTCATGTCAAAGCAAGAGTGTTTATTTTAAACTAATATTCTCCAGTTGAGATAAATCCTCTTAAAGGAAAAAAAATGCCACATTATATAAACACAGTTTTAGATTCATTTTGCTTTGACACTCATTAAAAATAGACAATTTTTGACTGATACGATGTTGTAAAAAAGAATTACTTAATTATGTAGAATATGAATTAAAGTTAATAAGATTCAATTACAGAAAACATGTTTACAGCATTCACTTGAGCTTGCTATCACACAAGCTGTTCTACTTCTTAACTGTTCTGAAAAAAACAACATCAAGACAGTCATTTTAACTGAAGCTGTCCTGTTTATGGTCTCAACATAGCGTGTTCCACTGAACTGAGGGAACTGGAGTCACAGCTTTGAGTAGAGATAGACAAGAAAAATATGTCAATTTAATGATGCAAAATATCATATGATAGATGCTTCTGGTCACCCCTGAAAAAAACTATTTTCTTATGAACCTGACACATACATGTTCAGTACTTCTGCAAAACCCATTGGCAGTCTGTTTTACTGGCCACCATTTCCCTTTTTTGGATGCAGCTTCTCCAAAGAACATTCTTAGGTCTGAGATCATTTCAGGAATATGTAAACTTTTGACCTAAGAAGCATTAAAAATTCCGTACAGGCCTGAAAAAAATCATACCTATTTTGAGGTCCGTTTGACTGCATAAATGAATTAAGTTCATCTCCTGACTTTTAGCTATGACAACGGTTGACTATGAATCCACTAATTCCAATATAGCTATTTTTGGCCTGAAATACAAATGAATTTTCAATGATTACAACTTAATTTCAGATTTTAATTTTTTCAGAAGACATTTAGAAATGCATGTTCACGACACAATGAGTGGGGAACTATATCTGAGTTAAACTTCAGTCCATGACTTCTTACTAGCACACATATTGGGCAAAGGTTGAATCAGAGGAATAAGAACAGATTTTCAGCAGTTATGCTATGCCATCTGTCCTTTAAGATCTTGTTCTAGCTGTTTTTCAGTCTCCTAGGAAGAGATCACTAAGATGGAAATCAAGGTATTGAGAAATAATCTCTCCCTCTCTCCATCCTTTCCTACATCTCTCCTTTTCTTTTCTCCCCTCCATCCTTTTTTTTTTTTCCCCCTCCTTTTTTGCCCACAGAATTACAGAGTTGGAAGGGACCTCAAAACCCATCTAGTTCCAAAAACCCTGCCATGGGCAGGGAAACCCTGCACTAACCCTGGTTGCTCAAAGCCCCATCTAACCTGGCCTTGAACACTGCCAGGGAGGGGGCAGCCACAGATTCTCTGGGGAACCTGATCCATCACTTCACTACCCTGGCAGCGAAGAATTTCTTCCTAATGTCTAATGCAAATCTACTTTCCATTTAAACTCTTTACCCCTTGTCCTATCACTACTTTTCCTGATAGTCACTCTCCCCTCTCTTTTTTTCCCCCCACAGCTGTATACCCATCGCAGCAACAACTGGAAAGCAACAGAAACACACCTTAGGTAGCTTTATGTAAGAGACACCAAGTGTAAAGGTATCAATGCATGAACAGAAACCGATGCAGACTGCCTATCTGACTGTAAAGCTGAAACATAGTGCCTGCTAGGAGACTTCTTATTATTACCACATGAAACTTTGCTGCTGCTGCAGCTCCTTGCAGGTCCCTGCCATTACTCCGTGTGTTATAGCAGAATCCCTTCCCTGGGGAGGCAGAGGCAGGTCTTGCACAGGTCTCTTTGCTCTTCTGCCTCACGCTCTGATTTCCAACCACTACCTAAAGCTCTGCAGAACAGAATTCACTCAGCAAAAACTCTGATTTATCAGGATACAGAATTTGCTGGTAGTCTCTGCAGTTGTTTCATCTGTTTGTAATTTGTTCTAAGAGAACTTATTTGTACATCATCTGAGGAGCCTCCTTGGACCCACTAATGCTAATTACATAATGTGAAAAAACACACTCCAAATATATACATGTAGATAACATTTTTTTAAAAAATTTTTAACACCCTGATCGATTACAGTAATTATACTTTTAGCTGGTCAACATCACCTAAATGATAGAGCTTGGTTCAGAGGAATAAATGGAACCAGCAATTATATCAAAGCTATATTTGGTTGCAGCTGATGTGCTGTTATCACATGAGAATTTTGCCAATTTTCTGCAATTCCTTAAATCACTGGTATGCTTTTCTCCATATTAGATCAACTGTGTCTTTTGAAAATGCAAAACAAGCTGAAGAACTCACTGTTTTCTTCAGCAAATGTGAATATTAAAGACTGGAGATGAAATACAGGCGCTTTTTGCAAAAAGGTGCACGTGTTCAGCTCACCTTGCTAGCATGGATTTCCTGAAAAGACCAAAAAACAAGGGGGAAAAAAACCCCAGATTCCTGAGACAACCAAAGCACCACATTATAGCAAACTAAAAAGAAGGTTATGGAGTTAAGGTAGTATCACTACAGGATTAGATGTACCAGTTTGTTGCAATGTGAGTATTACTTTTTAAAATGCCAGGGCATGTACAAACTATTTATTTTGTTTCAATCTGTCAGAACTAGCTCCTCAGTCTTTTTTTCACTAGGCTTTTGTCTTAGTTATTCAGTACTACATGTAGAATTTGCTGACTGCTAAGCATTTTGTTTCCAGGTAAAGATAGAAGGTATCAAACTGTGGCTGTAAACAGGGTGGGAGAAGACAATATAATTGCATTTTTGCTAAGCTATGTGGTTGTTTTTTTTCAATACGTATACATTTTACTAACTACTTTATACTGAAGATGTACATTCTGATGAAATGGAGTCAGCCACAGAGGACAAATACCTGTAATATTTTCACATCTTGCCCTGCAGCTTTGTCAACAGCTATCTTGTTATACTCACAGAAATACTGAAGAAAAGGAACAGCACAATCTTAAGATAATCGTAAAATCAAACATGACCTTTTTTGTCAATAGTTACTTTTTTGTGCGTGTGATCTGTAATGTCACGACAAAATGATGCAGTCTGATGCATGTATCATAGGATTTCATTTTCCTGCAGTGGATGCTGGCTGACTGTTGATGAGTTAGCATATAAGTAACTCATTTTCCTATTTCTCCAGTTAGCAAAAGCTAATGCATTACTTGCCTTCTATTCAGAACTTACATTAAATCTATATAAAACATTATTTTTAAATCAAGAAAATAAGGTACTTGATTGTAACATGTTACAGTATGACATACTATGTTACATCAACATATAAATGATTATTTACAGTTTCTGTTCAATGACAGAATAATGAAAGCAGATCAGATTTAGAGATTTCTATTATTTATAATAAAAGCAGATTATAAGAATATAAAAAACTCAGCTAAATTTCAATAACATTTTTGTTCATTATCTTTTGGAATAGAATTTTTTCACCTTCAGGTGAGACAGATGATATCTTCATTGATATCTATTTAGAAGCATAACAGATACTTAAACTTTAACTTCATTACTAAGCAGAATTGACCAGACAAAAAAGTAATTATCACATTGCAAACTGGTCCACTGAGCATGACACTAGAGAAGAACACACATCACATTATCTACCAGATCATCAGCTAGTAAAAAACCAACGTTTTACAAGACACATTACTTCACCCAAGACAGTCTAAACCAGTAAGATCATTCTAACAGGATTTCCCTTGGAATTTTTTTTTTCAATCTGTTTGTATTCCATTTGGAAATCTCAAAGTTGTTCTGAAACAACTACCACATCTATCACCAAAAAAAAGAAAAAAAAGAGAGAAAAAAAATCTTCTTACCAGAGATGAAAAAAATCAGATTTCTGTCCTATGGGAAATGTCAGAGATTTCATTTGGTTTTATACTAAATTGCTATGATGTGTCCTTATTTGATACTAAATGGAAACTATTTTCAAGTAAGCCCTGTTGAGGATAACATTTTCAACAAGATACAGCTTTAAAGCCATATATTTTCCAAAATAAGAAATACTCATTTAAAAAAATCCTATTTATTTTCAAATTCTGTATTCCATGTTAGACTACGCACATTTTTGCTAGTCTTAATTAAAATTCATTTATTTCTGGTATGTTTCTCAAAAAAACATATCTACACAACCTAACCAACATTAATTTGGGTATTTTATGAATTAAAACAGTGACTGAGTTATATAAATTCTGAACTTTGGACAAAAGTTTTTCTTGAATGGGAGTTTTAATATTTAGGGTTGCTGAAGGCTAACCTGTATAACTGCTCAGGTATACTACAAAGTAACAGTATTTCTCAAAGATGTTTTGAGCAAGGGGACAGATTTGTGCAAAGGGAAGAACCTTCCTGGTTTTAGGCATTATCTTCCAGGCTTTGTTGATCAAACTATTATCCTTGAATAATTAATACTTGGATTAAAACCAATGACATTTCAAAGTGACAATGAAGCAACTTGAGGAGTGTATTTAATTGAGAAATCACATCCCTAGAGTGCTGAAGGCACTAAGCCGCTCTTTCTACATTATAATAATTAACCACATCCCCTGTCATTTTTTACTGTTTATGATACAACTTAGATTTCTTCCATGCATATTCTTATTGATTACCAAGCCTGTCCCTGTAACACATTGATCCTTCCCTGGAGGTTGTTTTATGAACATCAATTGTGCCATAAATTTCTGTTCCTCATCTAAGGAAACTATTTCACCTATTTGTATTTTTAATTCATGTGATATCATTATTGTGATCCTAATTAAAAGGATGGGGTTTAAAGAAAGAGGTATAATGCACACACTTTGAGGATCTTTGCAGTCCCTCAGTATGATAAATTGCTTATAATGATTACAGAGTTCATTTGTTCATTTTCAAAATTCCGACTTCAAGAACCACTTCAACCCAATTTTGAGATAGCCTCTGGATACACTTTAGGTAGAAATTACTCAGATTAATAAAGATAAAATTACAGACATTTAGAGTTTAGTCTTTTAAAAAGCATGAAAAAAGCCTGATGCTGGAAAGCCACATCAGTGGGAAAATGAACAGGTTGCTTTGGTCCTCCCATTGCCTCTTTCAAGCTGTGTTTTTTCCCCAGTGGGACTATAGAGCAGATTGGCTCAGGTGCTCAGAACATTAAAGAAAATAAATTATCATTCAGCATGTGGAAATGCAATAAATGTATTTGTTTGGACCTGTAAGAGACTTATGTGATAATACTGGCGTCAAAATTCTGTGCCTTAATCTTGTTATCTTCCTCATTTTATTAAATGCCCTCCTTGAACCTACTATTATCTATTCAATTTGGGTGCCTTACTCAGGCCAGCTTTGCTAGATAGTGTCACAACATTTTTCAACCCAACAACGCAGTATAGGAATAGCCATAATCACACAATAACAACAGCAATAATAATAAAATTCTTCAGGTGCACGATCTGCTCCATGTGGAGAATGCAGTAAACTCCATTTCAGCAGAACTTCTTATTCAAACAGTGATTACAGAAGGTGCTAGTGGCAAAGCCTTTTGGTTTATACAGGATATATTTCCTCTCACCTTGAAACCTCAGTCCTCTCCAGAGGAAATGGGCACTGAGCTTTGTAAAGGCGAGCCAGTGTCACGTGGGTAGGTAGTATCTTTCATGGAATATCTCTGACAGTTAGGATCATGGGTAGCTCACAGAGCAGCAGTGTTGTATCCTCCCTGCATTTTGCTTGTGGGGTTTCAGGTGACCTTGGCAGAATGTAATAATCACAGAATCGTAGGAGTTGGAAAGGACCTCAAGAGATCATCAGGTCTAAGCCCCAAATGGGACTAAAATAATTCCTGGTATGTTTACCATGTGGCTAATTACAGAGCTAGGGACCTCTTGATATCTAATTATACGGAAATAAAAATCTATTCTTTTAAAGTGATGGTTTAGAAAAGAAGTTGATCACGTTAGGACAATCACACTGTTAATTTGTACATTTTTGTTATCTGACCTTTAACGTGTGGTTATTATTCCAGTACTGTAATAGTAAAGACAACAGGCTTTTATATAACATTGTGACATGTTTTTGTAAAATTCATAAACAAATCCATCATCAGGAAGGTCAACAACTTGGTAAAAAATATTTAAAAAATTAAGGCAAGTAAGATTAAAATTTAACAGATACTTGTGCTTAGTATTTGCAGTTTAAAACTTAAATTAACAAACTTCACCTGTTAAAATAGCAGTTTCATATCTACCTAAACAAATTTATAGATTTGCAGTTCCTATGTTTTATGAGAAAATTCTGTTATATTGTTTTATAGAACTGAAAACCAGAAAAAACTTATAATTCATTTATTTCCTCTAACTCGTAATGTACTGGAATTTTAGATTGAAATTAAATACAAGAAAGATGGAGAAAAAAAAATACTGGCTGTTTCTGTTGTACAAATGTGATTAGTAAAAGGGTTAATGTACCTTTGATATGGTGAAACCTGCTAAAGTGAATTTGCATGGTTTATATATTAAAAGAAAAACCAAGGTTAAATTTAAATTAAGTCTTAAGGTTTTAGAATGAAGTGAACCTAATTATTGTTCTTTGTGTGCTTTTTTCTACAGCTTTTAGTTTGTGCATCTACTTAAACATCAACCAATGACTTGTTCGTTATGATGAGATACCTGACTGCTACAGCAAGTTCACTTTCCCATGGGGAAAAGATAGATACCATACTTCATAAAAGGAACTCTCTCACATTAGTAGTCAACTTAATTTAACATTTCTGTAAATGGAACCTTCATTTTCCGTTTGTGCAGCTGGCAGAGGTTTGCACTCTTTTTATATTTAAAAGAAATTAAAAACCAACTTGCAGTGCCAAAGACACATATCAAGGGAAAAACTGCCAAACATGTCTAATTGGAAAATAGAAAAAAAACCTTAGTTAATTTTTTTTTCCTTGAGATAAAGGTCAATGAAGTTGTAATAGATGCCAAGAAAGCTGTAATATATTTATGACTTGGCAGTTGGCTAGAGTGAATTGGGGCAAACCCATTGACTCCAGCTGAAATCATAATTATTATTAAAGGTACAAGCCTGCTCTGCAGCTGAAATGTTTGCATTTCTTTATGGCATTTATGCTTTTCTTTCAATCTGAATATTACAGTATTTTCAAAAAACAATGCAACCATTTTATTTCTAAACAGAGATAAGAGACCCCCAGCTTTTTCTCTATTTTCTAAAAAATAAAAGTTTAATTCTTCTTCCTCTGTCTATTTCTTAGTTATTGCTAAGAAATAAGAAAGAGATAACCATCTGATCTTTGTTTTCAAGCGACATGAAGTCCCGCTCTTTTACTAACATTTGGCCTTTTATCAATGAACCATGTCCTCAGAGTTCAATAGAGGCCATCAATAAAAGCCCAAAGTCAGTTATAGATTCTCCCACCTTTCTGTCTGCAGAACACATTAATTTATACCATCTATCTTCTAGTCTGGGGATAAAAGGCTGAAATTATGATCTAAGGGACCAAAAACAAAGTTACTATCTTCAAGAATAGAAAGTAATTTATCTTTTCTCATATTAGCTTACCTTAAAAATAACACTGATATACTCCACAATTGTAAATAAGCCGGAGAAAGGACACACAAAATAAGGAATATTGGAAATAAAAACTATTTGGTAAGTTAATCGTTATTTTTGCAATACTGGTATTTAACATCTTCGCAAAACTATTCTGGGCACTGTAAAAATACACAGCAGTTCCTATAGAAACTCTAATAGTTTGACAATTGATTGGAGAGGTTAGTGAGTGTTGAACAGTTCTGCAGTTCAGGAAAGTTGCATTCCATGAGTTTATGCATCAGCACTGAGAATTCTCAGCAGCTGGATATAGGCAGCCTTCACAACCGAAGATTCTTGAGGCAGTGAAAATGCATGTATCTTTGGGGATGGCAGAAGGAATGTTAGTGTTCAAGAGGTGACCATGACATCTGTACTGAAAAATTAACTTAATTAAGGTGAAAAAAACCCAAGCAGTGTCTATTTTTCATGTTAAAAATTGGGAGCAAAACCTGTGATATGTTCTGATTTTGCTAATTGACACCCTACAGCTAATCCCTGACCTCAGCAGAGACACAAGGATGACACTGATGTCAGCAATAGTGTTTTCCTGCACTCAGAACTTCTGAAGATTTTGAAAGCAGAAATGAAAAGTTTTTATCAATAAATAAATCAAATCAATCAATGATTTTATAGCAGATACACATTTTTTTTGGTAGCCTGAACACAGTATTGGTAGGGTGACAGATTCAATACTAATTCTGTCCCAGTTTTACACCATTTTTTGTTTTTAATATTTCTTCTTTATTCTTATGTCCCAGTTATGTGCTCTAAGCCTTGACTAGTGCCTGACGAGAACAAATTTTGTGCTTTAGAATTGCTGCAGTGATATAAAATTTCACTTTTATCTTATATGTACAATTGCTTATATGAAACATGCCTTTTCTAAAGATTATTTTTTGAAATATTTGGCATATGCATGATACAAATTCAAGAGTTTTCATGAAATGTTAATAATCTGGAGGAGAAAAACAGATTTTAAGCTATCGGAACAATTTGCATGAGAACCAGTATAGAATTAAAGGTGTTGACTTTCTAGGCATACATTAAAACCTCATAAACAAGAGGTAAAAGACATACTTGGGAAAAAGAAATTCTGATCTTGGAAAATCTAGCTGACACCACCACAGTGTATTCTTTTAAAACCTTTACCAATTGTGATGCATCTAGACTGTGTGTGTCTCCCATCTGCTATTTGAGATGATAGCGAATTATCTAGTCAAGAATGGAAAGGAACTATCTGCATCAGTGATTTCTGGTGTTTAAAGTGGCTAGGCTTTTTCCAGAAAAGCAGGTTTTTTTAGTCTCAGTCTGCTGCTTCTGGGAACCATGCCAGTATCTCTATATGATATTTTGCTTATCATCCTGATATAATAGCTTGGCAGTTTCTGATCTTTTTCACAATGTAGATATACCCAGACAATTTTGTAAGCAGTGTCAAATGGTTCCCTTGCTTAAATCTCCAGAAGGTATTTAGGCATGAATCTCCTTTTGAAATACCAATGAGCAAAAGAACTTTAATAGCTTTCTATCAGGAGTACTTGAACTTAATTTCCAATACAGATTCCTGCTTCAATTCTTACAGTACAGATCATTAATAATATGAGACAATGATCTGTATTTCTAAAAGTCACCTTATCATGTAAGTTGTAAAAAGGGATAAATATTCTCCCCAAGACAACCTAAGAGGGGAAACTGCTTTAAAACAAAAATGCAAAACTCTTACAGCAAATACAATTATTTTTTTTTACATCACTCTTCTTGGAAAATCCCCTATTTAATTTTGACCACAACATTTTCAACAAAGCATAAGGTATTCCAATTCTGAAAAGCCCTTATGAAATGAAGCCCGATAACATTATAAAGTGACAATAATTGGGATATCTCTCTGAAAATTCAAGAAAGAAGGCAGAGGAGGTAACAAATCGATTTGTGAATGGTTCAAATATTAAATAATTTTTTTCAGGAGTTTATATTCCCTTTAATAGTTCTCATATTGAATTATAAGGCTATAACTTACATCAAGACATTAGCCTCATTGGATTCAAGAAAGAGCGTATCTCTTCATCATGTAAAAAAAACACAGAGACTGTTCAAATTATCTGCTAAAGAATGAACATACTCCATTTCATGTTCTCTTATTCTCTTTTATTGAACTCTCAGTAACCAAAGCACAGTTATTTTCCAGAAAACAGACCTGTGACCATACCACTATGCAAAAGTACATACAGGTATGTAAGTCTTTGGTTACAGGGCTCCTTTTTCTTCAGCACAAATTTTTTAACTTCACATTTTTTCACACTGCATTGCAGACCCACCTTTGGAAACCAGTTGCTTTGACAAGGAATGACAATATCCTAATTATGGGCATACATCGCCATCAACTGTGCTTTAACTGGTGATGGCCCCTAGTACTTGACGTCCTCCAGTGGCCAGCTTTCCTTACATTGCAAACTGCATATAGAAGACTGTGTCTGACAAGGTGCTATATAGCTTTAGGTGGATTTGGGTTTGGGAGTTTTGTTTTGTTTGTTTTTTGTTGGGGGACTGGTGGGGATTTTTTGTTTGTTTGGGTTGGTTTGGGGTCTTTTTTAAACACAACAGGCACACATTGAAGAAATGAGGGAAAAGAAATAAGGAATTCCCATTTGGGAGATGACAACAGTCTTCAGCAATCCCTCTGATCTGTTTTGAAGACATGCCTGCAGCAGAAAACCATCTGCCTTCTTGGTTCCCTGCTGGCCGCCTCCTTTTGGTAGGCGGAGGCATCTTCAGGTCACCCAGCAGCTTTCCCTAGTACCACCCTATACTCATCTGTGTTACAAAGCCTGGCATGGGACCCATGCTCAGAACAAATCCACACTAGAGCACAGCTCAAAAACCACAAATTGACCAATCTCGATTCTCCTGATTGTGGTCTATAGTGAGCTCAGCTTTCATTATGAGCAATAAAATTCAAACTCCATGAACAAAGCTGGAAACCTCAACCCCAGAACTTAAAAGACAAAGGATTAAAATGAAGAGCCTAGAATTCAGTTTGAAATTTCATGAGTTTCACTCTGATGAAGAATCGAAATTGACTTTTAAGTACTTAGCATAGAATCAAGTCTTGAATCTAAATTAGCATAAAAAGACTCTTACCACAAGATTCCATGGCAAATCATGAACAGTTAACTAATCTGAAAGACAATATGGAACCGAGGTCCAAAAATTAGTATCACCTGCATCTGAGATGCAGCAGTACTGTGTTCTGCTAGTTAGAAGTACGTAGAAGTCAATATCCTTTGCTACCGGAATATACTAAAAAGACAATTAAACCTTAAACTTTGTAGAGTGTGGAATTTCCCATCTATTCCTCTTTTATGCTTTTTTTTTTTTCGGTCCAGTTTGAGCGCAGAGGCCTCCTGCATGCCACTCCACATATGATCTGCCTTGACTTCTATTTCTAGATATAACATAGTATGCAAAATTTCTCTTCAGGATTGGAGCACACCCAAACTGTAGGCAACACTTCACATCTTTTGATTCACTTTTGATCTAATCTCTATTTCCTTGGATATCTGGTCATCAAATATTCATAACAGGCCATGTAAAAGTGATGCTGGACTAACAATACCTTTTACAAAAGTGAATAGCTTCAAAGTCTAGAAAATGAGACAAATATTAACCCTGAAATATAGGCTTTTATTCAGAAACCATCTTTAGCATAGTCAAAAAAATCTGAGTAACACAATTTCCAACAAATAATTGATGTAAATAAAAATAAATACTGTATTCAAGAGCAAATGTATACAGAAACAATTTTATATTAAGTCAGAATAAAATTTTATAGGAACTGCTTGGCTCATGTCTGCAAAAAACATTTTTTATCATAGAATGACAAATCAAGAGGGGGAATACTTGACCATACAGTCCTACCAGTTGAAGAGGGACTAAATCATGATGTCTTATGGTTTTGTTGGCATTTGTTTGTTTGTTTTTTACATTTTTTTTCTTAGAATGATAGTATATGGGATTTCAGCTTGCTTTCTGGCTCTCCACTTCACACCCTTTTGTGCAAGAGACAGTCATGGCTAATTCACCACCCCTCTTAAACCAAGTTCTATCCCAGGATACCTGTGTATCCCAGGTGAGGGAATAATAGGGCATATAATGTTTTTTTATGTCACTACTCCATTTCCAACATTTTACTTTCATAACAACAAAAAAAAAGGTATTGTGATAATAGTTAACATGGGTACAATTTTAAGAAAAAGTAATCAAATGATGGTGAGGTTTGGCTGCACAGCCCTGAAATTACTCAGAATCTGACAACTCATTAGCGTGTGAAAGGCAAAAATGGTAGTTAGAGCTTACTTAGACCTGGACCACTGCATTAACTCTAACACACTTTCTTAAAATGTAGGAGCATATCTGGGATGAGATTCATACCCATCCTGCCAGATAACATAGAAGTTTTAAGCAAGGAAGTAAGTAGACCAAATTTTGCAGTCAGTTACACTCAGTAACTGTGCCGGTCATTCAGGCAGTACAGAATTTGGATTTGAAGACAGTTTTATCACTTGCAGCTTTCCTAAAACTACCTCATCTTTTTTAGAGAACAGATGCTCAGCCTTGCTGATATATGGCTGAAACATATGGCTATGGATCTTCAAGTTAGGAAAGATATAAATAAAATATGCATGACTTGAAATAATATCATACAACATTATACATATAGCTGTCTTAGTAAAAGTCTGAATTAGGATAGCTAAATAGTTATTGATAAGAAGAGAATATTGAGATACTGTTGTGCCACAGGAAAAGAAGGGTGATTGTTCAGTATTGGGTTGAATTCCACAGCAACACCTTGTCTGTCTGCAACTGCCTGATCCTAAAAAGACCTGAAAAGATGTAAAATCTTGGGTAGCAGTACACATTTGTTAAGAACTGTCAGCAAGGAAAATGCCAAAAATCCCAGCTGTCCTATAAAAGTATTTGTGAATTGCTTCATCAAAATAGTAATTTCGTCTGTAGATTAGAAATGAAAAATCTTTTTAGATCCAAATTCGTCTTAAGAAATAAAGTAAAAGCTATGATTTTTGGGTTTTTTTACTAAGGTAGATGTTAACGCAAACAGTAGTTTAGACGTAGTTGAATAATGTACTCAAATGTCATGGTCAATTCAAATCCTTTTTATTAGAGGTAGCTCTGCAGCTGGCTATAGCATCTGTTGGTTTAGCTAACAGGAAAAATCTGCAAATTCCCTTCATCATGATTGCACATAATGTAAAAAAATCTATGATGCTAAATTTTTACATAACATTATATATTCTCTTTTTTAAACAAGAATCAATCAAGATATCAGCTGCCAAGATATCACCACAATTATCTTCCAGTTAGTGAAAAAATACCATAGTCTTTTCCTTGAAAGAATCTGTAATGACCTCAATGCATTTGAGGCACTAGGAAAAAATAGCACTGTATCACTTTCTATTTTTGTAGCTAGACATAATTATAACATACACTAGATTAATTATTTTGGGGCCATAAAGATCTTGGAAAACTGACTGTTTTTTTCCTATTTTGTCCTTGTGTGCTTCAATTTGATTTGGAGGAAAGGAGAAAGAGGAGGTCTCTGCTCTGATTCTCAGTGTGACCAGAATGGGAAATAAAGAGCATACTGTTCCTGGAATACAAGCACGATGTATCTGTATCAGCAATTACAAGCAGAAGACTTGTAGTTAGGTGGAAATTCATATTCTGCCATAAAATGGGTCACATTTACCTACTGCTTTCATTGCTGTGTTTTATCAATATAAACTCAGTCCAACAGTACGCTAAATCCATTACAACACACATATATATTTAGTGCTTTGGAAGAATATTAAAACTCCAGAAATATTACTGTTATCTCACAACATATCTCACATTTGCAGATAAGGCTCAAAAGAATCATATCCTACTTGCACTCTAAGAAAGAGGGTATATGTCTTCCCATGTTCATGAAGAGAAATTAGGAATTTATAATGCTTATGTTCTCATAGTTATTACTAATAGTAATTAAATATAAATAACTGTATACTAATAGAATTAAGTATAGCTAAAAATATTAGGAAAATAATAAATGTAATAGAATAATACAGAAAAAGTATCATAACTAAAGTAAATAAACATTCTTTTTCCAGAGGGGTAAAGAATGCTAGATTAGAAAGTCACATTTCTTCCCTAACTTAATGAAACAATTTAAGAATAGTCTATCCTTCTATCTTTCATTGCCCTTGAATGTGGGTCAGCGTTAAACCGAGTGAGAATACAACTGTCTGCTTCCTACTGCATGTTCTGGTTCACAACATCAAAATCCCTTAAATGAAGCCTCCTGAGAAAGCTATTCACATACTTTCAGTGAATTCTCAGAAGTCCCTCTCTTACCTACCCGTAGTGGATATTTAAGTGATTTATTCTTGATCACAGCATACTTGACTTAAGTCCAATCAAGAAATCAGAGTCTCCCAGAAAAAAATGTTGTCATATACCTCAATTTTTTTTTTAAATATATCATACTATATTGCAATTGCAAGTATACCAGCAAATTTCCCTGGGCAGAGTACGCTTGACAAATGTAGAACCCAATTCCACAATGAAATGCAATGAGGTAAGTCCCTGCAGCACGTGATGCTCAAACTAAGTATGTGTCCCAAGAAGACTCCAGACTGCATCCAGATTTGTAGCCATACATCCTTTTTTTGATTATGACTCAAAGAATCTTACATCAACACTATTTCAGTAATAGCCAACACTGACAAAACGTGCCACTTCACAGAAAGTTCTGAAAATTCCATTTCTATGGGATGAAAAAAGTCTTTTAACACCCAGAATTTCCTGCAGAGTAGGAATCACATTTTATATCACAATGGCATAAAGCAAATATAATTTTGTTGCTCTGTTATGGACTTAAGATCTGCTGATCCCTAAACGTAAGAAAAGCAGTTCTGAAAGTCAGTAGATTACTTAGTAAGAACCAGCAAAGCTCTTTCAGTTGGCTTCTGTGGCTTACTTCACACGATCTCCAAAAACAAGTCAGCACAGTTTAAATAAAGCTCAATGAAGCAAGGTGGTAAGGTTTACAGGGTTCTCTCCAACACATCCAAAGCATTCTATCTTTGTTCAAATGCTCATTAACAAAGAGCCAAAGTGAAGAAGTATTTAAATGCCAGGAGCCAAAGATACATCGGTGCTGTCTACACAAACTTCTACTGAGATCGTTCATGTGAGGTTTTCGGCTCCACTGTAGAGCGCTGCATTTAAATAAATAATAAACAAACAAACAAAAAAAATTGAAGTTTATATTATAATGCAATTTACAGTGGAAGTTGAGACTGATCACACTTAGTCTAGTTGTCAGTGAGGAGCAGAGATGCTAATGATGGCAGCATAGCAAAAAAAAAAAAAAGAACAATAGCCAATGTACAGTGGTGATCCTGGAGTTGTTATCCAACAAGTAACAGATTTTCAAAAATCCAACCCAAACCATTGACTTAAAATTCTGGTTCATGAAGATTTTTCAGCAACTAATGAGATGACTGTTTTTAAATGGCTATTATTTTGGTTCATTTTTGCACAGGAGTATATAAGCATCCAGCCCCATTAAAAAAGGGAATAATTTGAGCAGTGTTTTCAATTGTTGTTCAAATATATTTATTAATATAGAACCACTTTGCAGAGCACTTTATCATTCACTTAGTAATATCTGTTAAACTTCATATCAAAATAAAAACATAAAAACTTCGTACCACAAAATAAATATACGCCCCAGACAAATTTACAACTCGTCTCCTCTGACTCAGCTTCATTGTCTGGATCTTGTTTTACATTTATATGAGGGAGGACACAATTCTCTCCTGCGAGACACTGGTTCACTTTACTAATGAGCCGTGCTCAGAAACATACGTCAAGAAAACATCCATTTACAGAAAATGCTATCTAAATTTGATTCTTGATTTTTATCCTTTTTCTTCCCTACACAAGCTTCAGCTATGCGAGTTTAAGCATCGCATTTGAGCAAATAGATGTATTAATAGTACAGAGTTCTTAAAGTGCAATTAAAAAGTCCTAGAATTTAGAGCTACTTATGAGAAGCACCTAGCAATATCCTGCTATGTTCCCACCCCAAGGTATCTGTCAACATGTTCAAAGTGAAAGACCAGCTTATTGTAAAATTTTGGAATTAAATTGGTATTCTCCTTGTCAGGCAGAGTGTGAAAAAAGTAATCCTTTTGAAGAGGATGGCATACTTATTACAGGGAAGGAAGTAAGAGAGAGAGTTCACATGCACACTCTAGTGAGTCAGCCCAACAAATAAACTGTGTTACTGGAGTATTTAACATTTTGCATACTAAGGGCCATTGCATTTTATTTACAGTCATGCTACTACAGGATTTCTGGGTATAGCTTGTATCTGAAGGGATTTTTCTACTATCCATTTATGTGGGGAAAAAAGCTTCTGTTAAAAAAAATCAAGTTGTGAATGCTTTCAGACAGCAAGGAATTGCTGATTATTAAATATAATTTCTATCTTCTCTCTCTGTTTTGCTGTATTGTATATTTCCCTATATAATCATCGATTATATAATATATAATGAGGAAGAACTGAGGTACAAATATCTACGGATTATATTCTGATAGTGATGCAAGGCTCATTATCCAAAATATTGTCTGTTTTTATAATGTGAAGAAAGCTCAGGATCTGACCACGGTAAATAGAGTCAGAAAACGCATTTCATATGTCGAATGTATTGATCAGGAGTATATTCCCTTTCAAAGAGATGTTATCAATACTTTAACAAACTGCCAGAAGGACAAATTCCCCTCTTCATTAAGGAGTGTTTTGGAACATGATGCTCTATCTACAGATGAATAATTACATAAAGTGAGGAATTATGACTATCATTTAGAACAAGCACAGTGGTATCAGTGGCAGACTTTTTTGAAGCATTCTTACCCAGCTTGTCCCCTACACTCTTGTGGTACTGCTGATAATGAAGAAGTGATTTTAAGTATAGTAATGAACTCTATTATTTATTACAATTTTTTTAGATTATCTACTCAAATATTACATGTCTAAGGATAGTGATACCCTGGAGCAAAACACTGATGTCTAAGTTATTTACAAATTATGAAAACAAAAGTAGTGCTAGTTTAACATATTCCATAAAAAGATACTTACTTCTGAAATTTTAGTTTAAATTTCCTTAGAAAATTATTAAGAACAAGTCCTACTTTTCAGGGAACAGGAAAATTAGTTGAAACTGTGGTGAGGTCACAGCACATTCTGACACCAAGGAGATCTTAAAACAAGTAACAAAACAAAACAAGAGCTCACACTCAAATGAAGAAACATCTTAAAAAATTCTTGCTCTTCATTTACAAACTCTACTCAGTAATTAGAAGAGCAAAAGAAAGAAAAAATTAGAATATTGATCATGTTGCCTGCTGAACAGCTTTTAATTTTTCATGCAAGCGACGTGATGCAGACATTTGAAAAACCACTTAATTTTAGAGAGAAACACAACAAATGCATATTGTCCATGTAAAACTTGTCAGTGCAGAGTTTAGCAAAATGAGGACAGCAAGCAAGTCCACACACAGTAAAGGATTCCACTGGCAGCAGGGTTGGTTGTAGACGGGGAAGGGGTATTTCTTCACTGCACTGTGTAAATAAGGGAGAATAATAAGTCCTTCCTCATTTCTCTCCATTCCTCCAAAGACATCCCTTTCCTTGCCTTTTCAATCTCCCTTTGTTCCAAGATGATTTCAGATGGGAGGTAGGAGCAAAAGGAAAGCCTGTTTAATTAGCACACTGAGCATGGTGCCACCTTTCCCCATATAAAGAGGCATGAGGGAAGAGGCTCTCACATCTTGCAGCACCCTCTCTCACTTGGCTCAGTCATTTGTGAAATGTTTGCCAGTCTCTCTCCTAGATGCTCTGAACAAATATTGCAGCACTCTGGGGGAACATTCAATATGAATGGGGCAAAGGAACATGCAGAACAATTTCCAACACTTTCCTCATGAAAGCATTTTATTTTATCTGTTTTCCCTTGAAAACAGCAAGAGATCCTTACTCCTGAAAAAAATATTCCTCTTGCATGAATTTCATTAGCATAGCTAGGGAGCTCCAACTGGGTACCAAATGGTATGACTTACATTCATGTATGTATTTGCTGCCATATGTCAAGGAGTTGGCTGTATCTTGAGCATATTATAGTTCTGGCTGATTCAGCACAGAGAACAATCCACAGCCAAACATTCAGAAATATGTACTTAAGGCACAGAGTAAGGATTTCCACGTCAGTCATTTTTATTTGTAAAGATAAAGAAGAATCACTGGCATGTCAGAATCTACTAAATGTCAGAATCAGCTGAAGTTCCCATATGATTTCTTACTTATGCAGGATGCTAAAAATCCTATGTTACAGAGAAACACAGGACAACTCCACAAACAATTTTGATTTTGTTTCCAGATCTGAAAACAATTTTGCAACTATTTTCCATACATCTAAGACTTAAATTCATTTTGCTAACAAATTAAAAAAAAGCCAAACCAAAACCAGGTTTTATCTGTCTACAGCATGCTGTTCATAATGTTTTCTCATGATAAATATATTTCCATAGACTATAAATATCTGAAATCTTTCTCTGAACTATAAAAAGTATAGAATTGCAAAACACAGCCTAAATATTTATAAAATTGAGCAATGGCACGGAACATAAAATAGCTATCTTTAGAGTGTCTACTATGCTCAGCATTTGTTAAGTTAACATATTTCGTTCTTTAGCTGTGACAGCGTTACAGGAGATATTTCTGAGAAAATAAAGATACAAAAGATGAATCACAAGTCTTGGACAAAAAGATATCATATTAAAAGTGAGATTTAAGAACAACCTAAAGAAGCAGCCTTGGGTTCAGTTTCTAACATTACCAGAAAAGTGAAATTCCCATGAAGCAGTGCTGCATCACCATGGCAACAATGTAAGGTAGCACAAAAGGGTTCATCTTTATGCAACACAATTTTATAAAATCTATCATCCTAAAAGTGACAGCATGTACTATCTTTTGGGTCTGCTGTGATACCACAATGCATAGGAGTTATTAAATATAACCAATGCCTCATTTATTACCAGTCATAGAAGTTACCCTTTAAATACAAATGTTTAAAATTAAAATGAAGGGTTTAATCAGTAAAGCTCCTCAACCTTAAATTACCATAGGGAGAGTAACAATATCAGCTTTGCTGATACTGTGCTTTAAATATACATTTAATATATTAATACTGAGTTCTATGCTTATTTTTGACAACTGTGACATGACCTTTAGCAGTAAAACTAATAAAAGCAGTATGACCACGGTCTTTTGAAATAAAACCCTATAATCTGAAAGCATAAAAGCTATACTAATAAGTGATTACTAAGGGGATTACAGTGCAACCTAGAGAGTATATCTTTAACAATTCTCAAGACAACCTTTTTCTAACCACATAAATATAATTTATTAAACTTAAAACATGTTTGAGAGCAGGCAAGACTGCATCAAGTGCTCCAGGTTAATTTGATTCACGGTATTTTCTACAGAATATCTAATTGTGAATGGCTCTTCCTATTGATCTCTTGCTTGGATCAATAACTTTTTTCCAACTCTGAACCACACAGGGAGAAAAAAATATAATGGATCTCTTGCACAGAGGCTGGTCTCTTTCTTTGTCCCCACATGTCACTTCTTATTTGAAAAATCATATGAAACAAAATCGCCAAGGGAATCAAATGTAAGTATGGAAACTGTAATGAATCATAAACTTTAGAATACTGAGCTCAGGTCTTATTTTTCCTAATGTTTTTCCTCCTCTTTCTCCTACTTTTTTTTCATACAACCTGTATAAATTTGGCGTAAGTTATTTTAAATTGCCTTTAGGTTGTCAGAACATGCACAATACAGGCTTAGTGAATACAAAAAACCACCCCGCAAGTAACATTCTTGTCATTATATTCCACCATAAAAAGAACATTTTCTTTTTCTCTCATGTTAGGGTGTAAGTTTATGAACTGAGGCACGCAATATAAATATACATCCTGTTGCAGCTTGGTTACAAAGGTCTGGTTTCTGGGTTAGTGTGACTAACAGGCATGTCTCTTAAGCAGATGTCTCTGCATGCCAGCAATACAACTTACATTCTTCAGAAATAACCTGTTCAAATAGAACTGTGGCTTTGAGAATAGCTAGACTAGGGAAAGCACAAAATTACTTTTTAAATAAATACAGAATATCATCTTAATAAGGACAGAAAGGAAAGTCAGGATTATCTCAGAAACCATCTTCTTGTCTATGCACTTTTTAAATTCCACGTGACTTCATGGAGGGGAGGGAGAGTGTGGATAAGAGAAAAATGCTATGTCATATGTTATATGAAGCACAAGACAGCACTTTTCCAGATTTGCTACCACCTTTCACAGGACACCAATGACAGAAAAGGGATTATTAATACAGTTTAGCCAGCTTTCTGGGACTTAGCCCAGCAGGAAAGCAAGCCTTGCATTGCATCTAGTTGGCAAATGGGCTCTCTCTCTGGCACCACTACACATTTTGCTGCTGCAAAGAAGGGCCTCCCTCAAGAAGAACTATTTCACATTTATCCCTTGGTGCTGTAATGGGGCATTCAAAGTCATATAATTTGGCACAAGTGTCTCTGAGGTGAACCTAAATTCGACGGGGCTGAATTACATCCTAACTCCTAGTAGAATTTATGAAACAGTATAAGGCTTCATAAAATATACCTGTTGGCTCTTTTGCCCTTTTCTTGCCCTCCAATTGCTCAGAGGAACATAGGAGTTTTATAAATGTGTGGCTAAGATCTCATTCTTCCAAGTGATTATGAGCAACGAAAAAAATCTTCAACACAATGTAGAAAAGAACATTATAAAGTCTGTAAATTACATCTGCAGCCTTCCAGCCTTTCAAAGATAATACCTTGAAAGCCTTATTACTGCTGACCTGATATGCATAGCACCACTGCTAAGATTTCATGTGGAAGCAGCTGTAAATTGGATAGCCAAGACCCATGATGTTAGTGAAAGAGCTGTTGTTCCTACCCCAGAGCAAATCTGAATAGGAACGATCTAAGTGTCAAACACATCAGCTTGTCTTTGGGTTGCAAGACGTAAACATTTTGTTATTCCTATACCTAAAACTGAACTACTCTGACATCTGAATCACATATTTAATCTTTTAAAAAACTTATATCTTGAAAAGCAAAGATACAAGTTATTCAGATGAAGAGTAATAGTTGAAGCTTTATAGTTTACAGCAAACAAAAGTGGAATGGCACTGAAAACCGGTTTAGCACGTCTTTCCTTACATCATTCAATAGAACCATGTTTGATTGACGACAGCATTTTTCAGGAAGAGTGTGATGAATAGCCAGAATCAATTGCCAGCTGATTCTGACCAATTTTATCTTAACAACAACGCATTTCCAGCTCTGAAAGTGTTTTTCATCTCAGCATTGCCTGTATTAAAACAGTATTTTAAATAATACAGTATTCCATCTTCATCTGTGTTCTAATCTGTATACAGTAATTAACACTAACTGCTTAGTGTCCTTTATTAAGAAATGATTTATAATACTTGCTGAACTTTATAACTTCATAATACAATCTCATTTATTTTCTCTAATATGTGACCTACTCTATTTTTGTGATTAGGGTAATTTGTGCATGATTTTGAAAATATACTATTCAAGCTACTGCTTCATGTATGGTAATACATCAATTCATCATAAACATCTAAAAACCCTACACTTTTCTAGATTTTCTCACAGTTTAAAGCATATTTTCATAACACAGCCTGCCATAGCCCAAAAATCTTAAAGTCTTACATCAAAGTCCAAAGTTAAAAAGCATCCCTTTAGCAGCTATTGACTATTTTAAGGTATAGAGTGAGTGATGCATATTTTAATTTCTTAAATGTGGAGAAGAAAGAATGCACTGTACAAGAGAAAAGGTCATGATAATGTAATGCTGCAAGTAAAAAAAAAAAAACCCAAAACCCAACCCCCAAAACCCAACAGTATTAAATCAACAGTAATATTAGCTATATTGATGACTCTTTTCTTTGCTATCATTCTGAACGCAAAATACATTTCTACTATATCAGCCTGCCAATATAATCCATGGTCTGGATGAGGAAGGACAGGCACTCACACTGTACCACCCAAGCAAATTAGCAGCTGACATAGCACCTGGTTTCATGGCAGACAATTGGCTTTTATACAGTTATATATGATACCTTTACAATAAATAATACCATAGTCCTTCTGTATTCTCCCTTACAAATTCAAGGCAATTAGTTGTTATTCCTGAGACAGACTATGAAAATTTTTTCTCACTGTAAAGATGCTGGGTTTTGCCTGTCTGTGCCACTGAAACAGCTCTGCCAAATCTTGAATTCACCACAGAGGTGACACACAATAGTGTCCTTCAACAACTTCTGTCTATTGAGGAATTCTCTTTAGTAGAAAGGTAATTTTTCAAATGTGTGCCCTATCCTTCATAGCCTCATTCATTGCTTGAGCACAATGGACTTACCTGACATATCTTTGCCTACGCTTCTACCCCATCTTCCTGTTCCTAGACAGGCCACTCAGCAACTGAAGAGGGAGGCAGTAGCTACAGGAAAATTACACTCCAGTTTTAATAAAGCACTTAATATAAAACCTGCCAAATTACATTCTGCATCATGCTTGCAGTTTGTTCCGCTGCAGGAAATGCTCAGGATTTCAATAATACTGGGACATAAGACATCACTTCTTTCATTTCTTCACTCCAAAGAAAACAAAAATCATGAAAACAATACTGTCTTTATCAATTCTGTCCTTATTTTCATATATAAAAAACAGTGAAAATGTGATCATTTATTGATCATCAGGTCTTGTCCTTCCTGACATATGCGCATTCTTTCTTTAAAACAGCTGAAAGCTAGATGATGACATAAATAGTTTGATAATAAGAGGTGGGTTTGCGATGCAAAAAGGTAGGCATTAGCTGACATCTGATAATACACATACAAACTATGGATTTGGAAGACATTTTCTCCCAATACAAACTCCTATATTAGTAAGTGTTTTCTTAAGGAATGCATTAAATCACTGCAAGTTGATATGCATTTCTAGAAACTCACCTTCTTCCATTTGCAAAACGTTACATTAGCTAGCTAAAAGAGAACCTCAGAGTTTTCTTTACAATATGATATGCCAAACTAAATGCCTTGCACAGCACCTCATTCAACACACTTCAATTTTCACACTTTTATTGACTTTTATAACAGCAGATAATTCCTGAACTTCCAAGTACTGGAAGGGAAGTAATTTTACGCCCCACATATTCTGGGCTGATCAAAACCTTAAATCTTTTCAGAGTGTGTCTCAGTCAGTAGCAATAAAAGATTTGCATATGCAAGATTATACTGTTCCTCTGGTGATTCTGCTGCCTGTGCTAGATCAACCTGTTGCATGGCAGCGGCTCTGCAGTCCATGCTTAAGTGAGACTCCATTCCATAGAGCTCAGAGCTACACCTAGCTTTAGTGTTAGCCATGATGTAAAGATTTCATGTTGCTGTGTTCTTCATCTGTTTAGGCTTTCTATCCAACGAGCAAGAAAAGAGAGATCAAAGACCTAATAAAGACCTTTTCCAGTATTTATATACTAATCAAATGGTAATATCACTCATTGTAACGCGCTACAGTCTATAATGGTCATTAAAATTATAAACTTGTTCTTTTTTAAAGCTATTTTGAAATAAAATGCTTTAAGAAATTTGAAGAGAATAAACAAACAAACACTACAAGTTGCCAAAACACAGACAGGGTTACAGCCAAGGGTGTGCCTTTTTAATGGTGCCATATCCAACACCAAAATTTAGACCTTGCACATTCACAACGTAGATTGTGACAATCAGTCTAGACTTCACATTTGCTCATCCATTTCTCAGTTAGAGGAGTTCCCAGTACTAACACTCCTCCAGTACCCCAAGGAACTTAATATTTCTCTATGTATTCTAGAGCAATCCTGTGTGCTAAGGCAAGGGTTCTGAATTCTGGTGGGCAGGATCTCTTTAGCACTTTGGTTAGATCTCTGTTAGCATTGCAGTGCTCAGGTCTCCCTTTATAGACCTAGCCTTCACTACAAATGGAATTTTTTTTTTTCCTGTAAAATTAATGGTAAGAAACACTGACTGCCTCTGGATGTATAATTCAATTTGAAGAATCTGAAAAATGTTACTGAAAATCACCCCTATTTGCCAAAAGGCTGACAAGCTATTTGCAGGAAACCATAGAAGAATTCTGGGAGATGTCAATAATGAATAGGATAAATGTTCCCCAGCTTGATAACTACAGGGAGTTTGCTGATAAATTTTAAATGCATTCAGTATTTTGCTTTGTGCTCTAGAGTCACTTTTTACAGCTATTGCTCCTGGATTTATACAAAGTGAAGTAGTTCTGAAATAGTGCTACTTCTGTTTCAGATTATTTGACATTTTAATGCATGTAAGTAATGTTTGTGTGTATGTAATGCATATATGCCATTTACTCATAAAACTTTTAGAAATACTGAAGATGGTTGTGGTGGTTTTTTTTTTTTCTTTTTCCATGTTTAGATATAAAAACCCCATCTTTCTTTAGGGGGAAAATAAATGTCTGGGCATTATACTTAAAACACAATACTTTACGGAATAACATATAGTCCACCTATTCCCTTCCCTTCATTCTATTTTATTCTACCATTATATTTGATATTATATTTGAAACATTTGTGTTTCAAGGTCTTTTAAGCTTATAATAATGTGGTTTTAAAACAGGAATCTAGAAGTACTCAGATACCAAATACCACATGTAAGAGTTAGGTAACTTCATACTTTTTAAAAGCTATCTCTAAAAGTTTATGTTTTGAAGAGTCAGATTATTTTGACTATTTTTATTTAAGGCTAAACTTGGGTTTTGATTGTTTCAGCTTGCTTAAAGACAAACATAGTAAAGTCTTTCTTCTGCCTTCTTACGTTTCTTTCTTCTTTCTTTTGCTACAACTATCATGTCTGGGATAATGTGAGAGTACTCTGCTCTTTAGTTTTGCCAATGGACCTAATCCATGTCAGCAAATATCCTAGACCTCTGCTGAAGACCTAGAGCTCTTGGGTTTTTGTATTCATTAACCTTCCTCTCTTGACATAGATCTACTTCACAACATCATTCTTCTCGACTGGTCTGAAAGCACGTAGGCTAAAGTACATGCAGTTCTGATTCACTGTATCTGAAAAGATTCTTTGCTTGGTGATGATCAAATCAAGCCTATAGCCTAAATATTTAATGTTGCTTTCAGAGAAATGAGTTAAAATACAGTAATGATGGGAGGACGATAGTTGAATGAAGCCTTTTTCTCTCAAAAAAATGTTATCATGAGCTTAAGATAATTACTTATGAAAATTGAAGATATGAAAGCGTCGGAGTTGAAATGTCTTTGACAAAAATATAGCATTGTTGAACTCTGATGATACATCAAAAGTGACAGAAATGCATAAGCAGGTTTTTCCTTTTAAAGATTAAATGATCAACCAGATAGCTTGCATTAGGCATGTCTTCCAGGTCTCTCAGACAGCTTTCTCTACCCTCTCAAGCCAAGCAAGGACCTTATGATGCCAAAGGACTGCCAGGTTTGGGTTTTTCATTTCTAAATTGTGATCCACTCCCACACCAACAGCTCTTCCCACTTCCCATTCTTCTAAACTTATCATCCTCCTGACCCTATAATTTTTATAAATAATAAAAGTGGACGGGTGGTTGGTTTTATTAAAGGTTTGTCTGGGCCTGTTGAATATTAGAACATTTGGTCCTGGGAGAAAATACTTTGCAGGAAATAGCTATGGTGTTTTAAAGCCTTTGAAGCTGTTACCTTTCTCCTAGCAGCAGGGAGACAGACAGTAGGAGAAAAGAATAGAATAATGAAATCTTTTATGCCTGTATTTCTATAGCTCTTCAGAGCCTTCGTGGCTTCATTGAGACTTTGCAGACACAGGTAGTTTTAAAATCTGTCTAGAAACAGATTTAAATGTCAAGCTACTGAAGTTTGCCCATGTAGTTTTGTACTTAATGCCTTAGCTTTTCAGAGGAAAGTTTTGAACACAGTAACCGAGAACAGGCTGCTCTTACTACCTTGTGCCAAAAGTCACCATCCTCCCACACTGCCAGCATCCTTCAGGCACTACAGGTATTTAATTAGCAAAGTGCTGCACAAAAGAAACTTTCACACTATAAGGAAAAACACTCTCCTTCAGCAAACAGAAGGGACAAGAGACACAAAGTTTCACTGAAGTTCCAAGTCAGCTTTACTCACCCTTTTCATATTCTCTAAGGTTTCTACTTAGCACAAGAAAAAACACCCAAACTTTCTTTCAGTCTATATTCACGCTACTGCCTTGATCATAGGAAAACTGAACACCTTCAGTGCACGATAATTAAGTGCACCTGTAATCCAATTAATATTTCATCTGTCTCCACACAGGCAGTGGCTTTGTTCTTCGACCATAGAAACCCTGTTCATTACTCATTTTAGTTAGAAAGAAAAAACAGAAAAAAAAACCCACAAAAAAGGCAGAAAGAAAACCAGCCCAAATAGAACTTGTATAGCTTCTAAAGTAAAACTGAAATCCAGAGAAAGAGAATGCTAATTTAGGTACCAATACCCACTGAAATTTACCCAGCAACAACATTCAAAGTTTTCTCCTCTTCTTTTCTTGCTCTGTGTTACTATTGATAAATTTATCTTCCAAAACTATCCTGATTGGCATTACTGTCTGCTTGGTTTTATTCTTAGTGCCTACTTACAGGCAAAAAAACCCCTACAATAAGCGCAAAGCAATCAGAGGGATTCCATACAGAGCTCCTAAAAGTAAATTAATCTAATTTTGCATCCAAGATATAGCAATTCTGAAGTACTGGAAAGCTGATTTTTCAGTATGAATAACATGCTTGAGCATGTCAATAGTCATGACTGCACTTCACTGATACTCAAACATCTGCTGAAACTGTCAGCAGATGCACTAAGGGCAAAATAGTAATTGAGATCTGCACTTTAAGGTATAGAAAGTTCATGCTTTAAGTGCCAATTAGGTTTTCTTCTGTCCCTCAGCATAATGACAAACATTTTGCAACCATGAACACACATCAGAGCTTCATTAGCTCTACTGATAAACAGGACTCATAGAAAACAGGCAACACAAGATAAATATAAATATATAATATATTGCAAATATAAAGGAAAAAAGGATTGTGTAAGGTTTTGTTTTTCCTCTCATGTGCTCATTTATGTGAAGGTGAATATTTTAATCTAATATAAACTATACAAAAAGTTCTAATTATAGACCCTGGAGGGTTCAGTGGGATTTGTTTTATTGGGGTTTTTTCCCCTCTCTGTCAGCTACTCCATATCAACCCTTGTAGTGACATTTCAGTATGCCCTATTCTCAAACACTCTTACTAAATTAATTATCTGAAAATATCAGACGCTGCCGGTTCTGAGGGATGACACTAAGCACAAGCAGGAAGGTGCTCACAGAGCTTCTGAAGTCCCCACGCTCACCACACAGCAGCACAGGAGGAGCTATGAGCGTGTATTTGAAGTCTGTTCCTCTGTGTGGCACAGGTACAGTTTGAACACAGTCCAAAGATACGGAAAGACAGCACTCTGCTTTTCCTTCAACAAACAGACTAAATGCCCTGTTTCCCACTTCCCCGTGGCTTTTTTCCATGGAGTCAGTACACAGATGGGTGTGGAAGTTCTAACTTCATGAAGGACACAGAGGTAGAGCAGAAACTGAGGACACATGTACGGAAAGAGAGGCTTCCTGTTTACTGCACAAAGAGTTACTTTCATATTACATACACATTATACTGTACTTAGCACATTATAAAACATAAGTAGCAGGGACTCTTTTTCCCCATCCAATTCAATATATCTGTATTGTCCCCAGTGGCAAATATCCAGCTGTATGTCACACACTGCATGAATAAATAATCAATCAATAAAAGGATGTTAATAACCAAATACCTGTCTTTCTACAAGGTATGAAACTGAACATCAGTAATGATGCAAGGAAGACGTAGGTGAAGAACTGGCTTTCCTCATACTTTCTGACAACAAATATGTATTATCCGTAAAATGTTTGGAACTCTCTTAAACTGGAAATACTTTAATTTCCTTGAATTAAATTCCCCCTTCCTGTTTTTTCACTTGTTCAGGAACAAACTAAAAAACTCCCATTTGCCTTCTTGAATTTCAGCAAACAACAGGAGCTTTTCCTGGCTACAGTAAAACTGAAGATTAAGAAAGTATTTTAAGTCTTCATGAATAAAGATAATTCTCATGCAGAATAATAAGTCTTCACTGAAGTAGCATATGATTCCATCCTCTCCTTTTGTGTGAGCCTGTTGCAACCAAAGAAGACAACTTAACACACAGCAAATACGTATTTGAATGGTGAGGTTCAAAAAGAAACTAAATACTGGAACACTGGCTTCAATCTTTAAATTAAAACTGAGTTTTTTTAGGAGTTTACATCTTTCTCCTGCCTAATTCAGAGCACTCTTATGGGACTGCTTTAGCCTCCAGTTTATAAAATTTTCTGGATTAGATCACAATTTTTGTTCCTGATTGAATTTCAGCTTTGTATAAGCATTATTCCCTGTATCAAAGACCCAAAATGAACAGCTCAAATTTCGCTGTGCCAGTAATTCACAAAATATTTTTCCCAGGATTACCTAGTGTAGCGATCGCTGTACAACATGGTAAGCTCATTTCTTACGGTATAACTAGAAGAATCCCACGCCCTGTTGTAACTGTGTTATGCAAGTCTGTATGGAATCAGAATACTGAATGGCATAACATTCCTGAAAAAGATATTGTTTAACTGCAGTAGTCAAAATAAAGTATTTGAAATAAACGATTGCAGCAAAATGTTGAACTTTGTGAAAGACTAATCTCCTTTTGATTTACACTTCCATATATGTTTCAGTCTTTTCCATGCTACATTCAGACTTAAGGGGATGCTTTGAATGGTTTTGCTAGTTAGTCCATAGAGAGTGTTAGGGCATGACTTGGTGTTTTGGGGGACTCTGTACATAATTCCGTCTACACAAAAAAACCACTAAATTGGAACTGAGAAGGCTGCTTTTATAATCTGAAAATTTTATTACATGTTACCAGAGTATTACCTGTGATTCACAGGCTTCCAAGACCAGAAGGGCTGGGTTTGATTATCTAGTCTTATTTCCTGCATAATACAAATTACGGGCTGTCAGCTACTACATGAGAGACCTCCTCTTTAAGCAGTTTAATGGCTAAAAACGTAGGAAATATATTTTTAGATTTTCTGAAGCCTGTTCTTCTGACTTGGGTCTCAAGAGTATGCCAACTAGGTAGAGAAGTATAGGCACATTCTTGCCTCCCAAGGTGGGTAATTAGCATGACCTAGATATATGTACATTTCTGAAAGTTATATGTACTTATTAAAAATCTATAGGGCTGATATACAGATCTACTAGGTGTTCAGAAGAGGTAAACATAAATTACACTTCCATATTACTTTTATAAAAGCTCAGTAAATGTAGTCATTTCAAAAATATGTTTGCTTAACAATACTATCCATTTCAGGGACAACAGAAGTCATAACTCTTTCATCTATTTTAGAACAATGAATAAATATAAAATACATGTGTTTTCCTGGAGGAGAGAATAAATGACACATAATAGTGATTTATGGATGCAGACATAGCAGTCATTTTTATTACATATTTGTCATTATAGAAAAGTAGAGATAGAGGCGTTTCTGAAACTGAACTGTTTCAGGGCATTTTTATTTATCCATGTCCTGAATGCAGATGCATATATGTATGGTAAATGGGTGTACGTTATTTTAAATTGTTGAGAAGTTTGTTGTTTCTAAATCATGAATTACTTATTGCATTTTACTCTATGTCTTTACTGCTTCTCAATACTTTCAATAGGAATACATCATACATCCTCCTCACAGTAGCCCTAAACAGATTTTTTCTTTGCTCTCAGGTGGACTTATATAATGTTCAGAGTATAGGTTTGCAACAGAACTTCTATGCAGATATGTTGTACAAGAATCATGTAAAGCTACCAATTTCCAACTTTACTTTTGTTCCTCCAATCTTGCACTTAAATACTTTTATATGATTTTTTATATCATTTTTATATGAATTTTTTTTCCTTCCAAACTTTATAATACCATTAATCATGGACAAGATCCTTATTTGAATAATTTATGGCAAAGAACAGTAGAGCTGAAAAGTCTGCCAAGAACACCAAAAATATCAGTTCATTACTGACACAGACACATCTATCTGAAGGTTTGTAATGATGTAAGCACCATGAGGTATGCCTGCAAAATTTATAGCATGCACAAGTATCTGAGTGAAATGAGACCACCAGTTCAGTACTTGTACCAGAATGATCTGTGGTGGTTCAGTACACAAAGATTAAATTAAAATAGAATCAGAATTTTTTGAGCTTTTATATCACCTTTGTGAAGATGTAAACATATACCAGTGTTACACTTCAATATAAGGACATGATCTAGAGGTGAACTAGTTAGGGTTACACTATGGTTGGACTCTATGACCTAAAGGGTCTCTTCCAACCCAGGTAGTTCTATGATCCTATTACACTGAAATAACTCTTTTAAAATTGAAAGCTACATACAAGCTAGTTAATTACTACAGCTTGTACAAACCATATCAAATCCCCATTTAAATGTCACATCCGCTTGTAGAAAGAGCATTGTCAGAGGCTTTTGGCTCCAGAAGAAATTCATGCTTTGTTTTGCACAGGTTCAATAGTAAAGTCACAATATATGCATGCAAGCATAGTTTTCAAAGGTGATTTGCCTGTAACTGAGCATGGTAAATTTTTCTGAGGTTTTCTTATGGACTTGTGTAAATGCTAAGTGCAGCACCTTGTAAGACCAAGTTGTTCAGCAAAGCCATTAACTGAGAAAAATCAAAGGATGGGCTTGTATTATCAGCAAAATGTTTGTAATACCCTTTTTCTCTGATGGAAAGTATGTGTCTGGCACCTTTTCAACACAAACCAAGATCTTCCTAAAAAATACTCAGGTTCATTGAAGTGAGAAATCAGGTAAAATATTTCTAATTTTTTCTCCTAGAGAAAGAGATGTTACCATTGGGTGGGAAAGAGATCACCTAATTACCCATGTGGCTGTACAGGGAACCAAGCTCTTAGGATTTTCAGCTGAGTTACACTTCAGAAGCAGAAAAATAATGGTCACAGAAGAATATTTAGCCTCCATTCTTTTAGTGAATACTCCTTCTAAGAATGTGGCAACCATAGCTCATAATATGAAATACAGGACAGATCTAATAACTAAGAGTGTGAAAAAATTACACAATTATTCTCACTTTTGACAGAATTTTGCTATCCAGACAGAGTCCTCTCCATCGGAAGACTATACAAAGGCAGACAAAAGATCAAACTGCTTTTACTTCCTCCCACCCCCAATATAAAGACGCTACTCAAGTCAAAGCTGTGATGACAACATCACCAGGTGTGACCTATCAGTTTCTCTGGCAGCTTCTCCTTATCGCAGGTTGCTTCTATAAAGCTTTAGAGAAGGTGCTAGTGAATTGGTCCAGATGTTTCCCCTCTTTAAGAAACAAATTTCTACTTTAAGCAAGCAACAAGATGTACCAGAATCTCTCAGTTGCATTAGCAAGTTATGAAAACAGCCTTTAAGTTAAATGTTGTACTAATCATAAAATTAATGTAAGTGGGTGCCAACAAATAAAACCCACAAATAAAGCTGATGTAAGAGGGGAAAAATGCTTCTTTCACTTATTTAATAAAGAGACTTAATTGCTTTCCTTTCCTCCCAAATTTGGAAAAGAAAAATATTTGGATAACAGGTGGGTATGTATAAAAAGCATTAAAAGAACAGTGATGGTTGAGTTTCATAGCAAAGTCCATGGTCATACTCAGTTCCTTTCTCTTTTGTTTTCCTGAATTTCCCAGTTCATTGCAGTTTCACTGTTCTACTGATACTTAATTGCTCTGGGTGGTCCCTGAAGTGAAGACAGAAAACTATCTTCAAGCAATTAAGAATGGCAGAGTTATGGAAGGCTTTGAATATCAGCAAAAAGACATTACTACTATCAGTGCAAAGTTAGATTGTTAGATTACAGTTTTTAAAGGAGACTGAATAATTCAAATTTTTCTTGGTTTTAAGTAGCTATTGCAGCCATAGAAAATTACTGCAAAGAATAGGTTAAAAATTCTGTACACAGCATTCTTACTTTTGCAAGATCAAATGATTCTGCTATGAGATGTATAATAATCTCTAATTACTTTTTTTCACTGTTTTTCACTGAAGTAATAGAAATTAGAGTCTGTTGGGCTGAATTTGTTTACCTGGTCTTCTAGGTTTCAAGGACTGAGTTTTATCCTAGGAAAATCTTAGCTGTAGTACAACCCTTGACTTGAAGCTGTAATTGTTGGTGTCACTTTAACAATGTATTTGGCTCAGTAATGTAATCAGATATTAAAAGAACATGTAAATGAGAAGGTTCCAGGATATCTTACAGGATACTCCAGTAATACACCTCTCTGATTATCTGTTGGAAATGCCTATGGAATTTGTACAAAACTCTCATGGATTTAATTGTGAAAAAAAGATACAGATCTTAAACTACATGCTTTCTGGACCCTGCAGAAATCTACACTTGCGCACATAGAACAGGTATTTTTACATAAAATCCCTCCTAGTTCCTAATTTATTTTCTCTCCTCTGAATCCAGACTTATGACGTATATAAATATATATGTTACATGATAATTTTGAGTGACAGCAGAATGATCTAGAATACAGTACCTGTTTTATTTTGGTGGCGGAAAGGTGTTAGATCTCATCGCATGGATTGAGCATTAGCATATGGCTACTTATTTAAAAAAATATATAATTTTTAAAAATATATATGTTGCCAAGACTTCATATAGTTTTATTGATATTTTTGGCAGGTTCTGACAATTTCTTTCCATACTGATCAGGAATCAGCTATCTCAGACATTGTTTTGGGCTTGTGTGCCACAAGACAGAATGTGCATTTCTTGTTCTGATGTGGATGGATTTTTTTTGTGTCATGTACTTCAGATAGAAAACTTCTTCAACAGTCAATTCCTGCTGCATTTTTCTCATTAGAGAACATTAATTGATCATTTTTCAACATTAAGATGGATCTGCAGCTCTAAATGCCATATCCTAGGCTTGATTCAATGCATCACAACTTTGAAATACAGAAAGATATCACCCTTCCAATTAAAACATTAAATTATGATATTGAACAAAAATTTGAAGAGTTTATCCATAAAAATATAAGATAGCATAAATATTTATTGGAGCATATACCTTCAGTCACAGGCACATTAATTATGCACAAGAACTTAATTCCAATAATTTTGGGTGAACATCAGCTCCTATTTAACTATATTTATGAGGCCTTAGCAAAAAAAAAGATCACTATGGAACATCTATGATGTCTAGTTGCTGCTCTTTGGAGCATTCTTAAAAGCTCTATATTTGAAGTTCCTTGATTTCTTTTAAAAAGCAATTCTCATTTTAAAAAAATATCAACTAAATTTTATATAGAATACTTTTTAAATTCTTGTACCAATCACTTTGTAAATGATACTATCAGACTGTTTGGACCCTGTTAAATGGAAGATTAATTTTTAAACATTATTGATTTGGGTTTTTTTATCAGTAGAAGTAATTTTGAGATTGAGCAGAGAAACCTAAGTTATTCATTCTTCTACTGTACTGTCACTTAGAAATAATATCAGTTACCTGAGCTTGGCAACCTCATTCTGTGTAGAACTCCTAAATTAACTCTGTTCAATTCTAGCAGCGAGTCTTTCAAATAAACTGCCGTCACCTAGGATATATAACTATGTGAACAAGTGCAGAGAGTCAAGAAAGCCCTCTGTCCATATTTCGCTCTTGCCAGGAAAAAGCCATCTGTAGCTGTGAAGGCATGTAACTGATTCCATGTCAGCAGGGCACTGAGCCAAAAATAATCAGCTGTGTTAGAGCTCAGTGCTATAACAAAGCATTTACATGGCTTTTCGGCTATTGGTGGCTCAGGTTGAGGAAGGCCGGAGGACGTGTGGCTTTCAGACCCACTTTGAAGCACACACAAAAGCAGATGAGGATTGGCTTTTCAAGCATCTCAGGAGCATGAGAGAATCTAAAAGGCCAGAACTGTTTAGTTCTTTGAAAACAGAGCAAACATGAAAGTCATCGCAATAAGATGAACTTGTGGTTGCACTGAGGTTAATGACTGAACTCCACCTAACTTGATGTTATGGGAGGTTACTGGCACAAGGTGATACTTGTGTCACATAACACAAGCCCTATATAATTTCTCAGTGATAACATACCATACCATACCATTTCAATGCTCATGATAATTTAAATATTTATTTTAAAATTTTTTTTCAGTATCCTATTTTTCCAGTTGTCAACTGAATTGTGTGATTGATAATTTACAAAATTCTGCTCTTACAAATGCCCAGTGGCATCACTTTGGTTTTACAGATGTACAATAGCTTGTGCAATACAAAACTTGCTCTCTTTTGACAAGGAAATTGACACATGTATAAATTGATGTTCTGAAGTTTATCTTCAGAATTTATACACAGTATATGAAATACCAACATATTAAAAGCCTGTAATCTAATACAATAAACTGCAGTTGTAACTATCAATCTTTTGGTAGAAACACTGATTGCACAGGCAGATATCATTTAATAGTCTGTAATGGACCCGAGTGACTCATGGGAGTATGAACACAGTGTTTAGGTACAGAATGAATAATGTATATAGTCAAAAGCAGGTAATTTATGTAGAAATAAACTGTAGGCAAAAATATGTATAGGCTTAAGAGAACTGCAATATAAAAAAGAAGTAATACATGTCACTATGTTATAGTAACTGAATTATAAAATCCCTTTCAGTGTTCATCAAAAGAAAACAAAAACAGATATTAAAAAAAAAAAAAAGAAACAAAGTGGTTTACATTATTTGCCATGTAATCTTAGTTGCCTTAATACTCATCACAAAATAATTCTGCATGGGAAATCCGAGAGGTACTGACTTTGGACAAGGCCTATAGGTGGAAATGGTAGTTTTATTAGACAGATACAATAGCTAGAGAAAGCAAAATTTATTTGAGTAAAATTTTGGTTTGGGCAAACAAATCTTTTTTCATGTCTGTTATCAACAGCAGACTTCAAGATTTGCTTCAAATTAAGACAATTGCTCTGAGTAGCATATTCAAGTAGTCAATAAAAACATTCAACCCATTCACAAACCTTACCTTGCCTAACTCTTTTCATCACCACATCTGTGACAACTCTACTGCTAAAGTTGGAAAGAGGCAGGGGATTTCCAGGGGACAAAAAAAAAAGGGAATTCCTAATTATTTCTGAATATATATGGTGTTTATTGGAAAATAAGCAAATGCCAGTACAACTAGAAGGTTGCAGTTCTTCCTAGAATTATCTTTACTATACACAAGGAGTAATGCATCAAGAAAGAAGTTTTGTATAGCTGTAAAGTAATGAGACAAACTTTTATATACGCTCTCAGCTTTATGTTATATCCTCCTTTATATCAGCTGGTTTTGTACATAGATCAAGTTATATGACCTCAAGTTCTGACAGATGTCTCAGCACCATGACACCTTCTGAACTTCCTTCTTTCTCCCAGGGACGACAGCTTTGTTAATACACATAAAGCTTCTGTTAATATAGATGAAGCTCCAGTAAAAACTCTTTGGGAAAATTATCCAGATTATCCTATCTGCTAACTAAATAACAAATAGCAGGTGCATCCAGTGAGATCATACTGCATTTTGTATTGCTTTCCCCAATTTGAAAGGCTACTGCACCCCTCCCTTCCTCTGTCAAAACCAGGTCCCTGCTCTGTCAAGATCCTATCCTAATTCTGAAGGTACATAGTGATTTTTTTTCTTCTCAATATCGCCAGAGAATGGTGATAATTCAGCTATTTATACTCTTCAGGTCAAAATGCATAGTAAAGCTTCTTAAAAGTTTTCTTATTGTTTAGATTTCCAAAATAAGATTAATTCATGATATAATCACTCAATTTTGCAATCACTTTTGCAACTGACCTTAAAAAAAAGGAGTGGAACTTATAATGAAAAACTGAAATAGATGAAAATAAATTAAATGTTGAGGTCTTCCTTTGTTCTCTTTGTTCCTTTCCTACTTTACTATATTGTCATGTTACAAATGTGTATTATGACAGCTGTTTCAAGGTTACATGTTTCAATAGCTGCTATTAGTATAGGATCATGATTGTCAATAAAATGAGACCATTTTCACCTGGTTGAGAATATAGTTTCATGATGACGGATGTTTTCTGTTACAAGCAACTGGAGTACATATATATATATAAACCCTTTCCATCCATTTCAACAAATATACACCATTATATCTGCAGAAATAGTGTGATTATCAAAACACAGTAATCAATCATTTTTCCCATATAAATTGGATAAATCTAACAAAAATAAAAATGTGAAAAGACAAATGTCAAATGATTAGATGACTGCATTCAGGCATTTAAATTATTTCACATGGCACATCATTAGATATTGAATGTAGTTAATATATCCGAGGTCACTTTTTTTGGCCAATATAACTGTTAAACTATTTAAAATGAAAATAGAAATGTCTAACTGTTGCACAATATTTTCAAAGTTTTTGTTTTGCTAAAATCTGCCTTCCAGATCCAATGCTTCTAATAATAAATATTCGTAATATTTATATGTTCATGCTTTAAAAAAAAAATCTGTAATGTTGTACATACTACATCACATATTCTGTGTATAGAATAATCTAGAAAAATCAATTCTTAATATTAATTAAAATGTCAAGTTTCAGTTACTATAAAACTTTTTACGCTAACTCCAGCCAAGACACCTATCATTAAGGAATAAGGTAATAATAATAATTAATAAGTCATGCATACAAGGTACTGTTAAGAAAAACACAACAATGATCAGCCATCCAACAAAGCAATCCTATAAAACAAAGTAATCAGTAGACTGTTTTTCATTTTACCTCCTTGAAACTTTTCCTAAGCAAGAAGATTTACAGCTCCAGAATACATATAACACTTTAAATAGTATCCCACCTATAACCAGGTATGCAATTGCTCCAGAGAGTCTGGTATGAAGAGGAATGAGACACCACAGGTTTGTAATTACTGTCTTTACATCACATGAACTTTCTAGGTGTAGAAACACTAAATCAGCTAAGACACCAAGGAACCTGGAAGGTTGTTTCTAATTTAGCTTGTTAGCAAAGTACAACCATGCAGATTGGATTTCTGATTTATACCAAGAGCAGGCACACCCTGACAAATGCTTAAAATCAATAGAACTATGTTATTCATCATATGTAAGACAGATTAAATGGCTTTTAATGACCAGCTTCTTATCATAGTAATATATTTATGTGATGTCAGTGAACAAGTCTCCTCATATTAAAACCTTGTATTTATTTATGCAAGAAAAGTCTTGACCCTACTGCACATGTTCCCTCCAGGAGAAAGAAAGTAAATGTGGCTGGTATTGTTTAGATAAAGAAACAAAAAGTAGTAAAAAAATCTGAAATAAACCCCACGCTTTCTCTTTTGTGTTCATTCTTCCTCATTCCTTTGTCCAATTCTTGTCTCATATACAATCAAGTGATTAATATGCAAGGCAAATCTCAGGGAAAATGTGATCTGCTGATAGCAGAGACTTGCTGATGTCAGTGCTATTCAGACTTAAAACTTACATCAAGCTGTGGACTGGCCCTGGACAGATTATCTCCAGAGAGTCTCTGTTGAACAACATCGTGCTTTTTTCTGTGCCTGGTGGTTTAGACTACAATTCTTTGAGAAGAGAAAAATGCATACCTCAATACGTGGCTGTTATTTCATCCTGAATGATTTCTATAACTGTAGCCTCCTTTATCACTGGCAAAGCTTTACATGTCTCACAAAACCCAGAGACAAACTTTAAAAAAGGTCAGCCTGTACTTCAGGATAATTCTCCTTACCTTGATATCCATGAAATATTTACTTTAAAAATATACCTACCTCATGTTATCAGTGCAAAGAGATGTACATTTATTTGCATTACTTATACATACATTAAAGTATACTGATGGCATTAAAAAAATAAGGAAAATCATGTAATACCTTTACTTTTACCTATGGATTTGGTGAAATGGTTCCATGAAGAAAGCATTTCCAGACAAAAAGAGAATAAAGAGGAGAGAAACAACAGTAAGAGTCATGAGTATATGTAAATGCAACAGTATCTGAACATGAACAGACAAAGTATAAGTAAGTGTCTGGACACAAATGAAGATGCAATCAGTGTTGTATTAAGGATTTAGGTTTTTTTTCCAATCATGTACATGCAGAGAAACACAGAAATAACCCATGCTTAGATAAGAAAGAGTGACACAAAAGTAACATGGATAATGGGCTTAGAGGATAAAAAAAAGATCGCTGATTTCATTAGGTTGCAAAATTGTACTCTCAGCATTCCAGAAGCCAGGAGCAGGTGCTTTCTGCACATTTCCAATCAGCCATGCATTAATGTAAATGGACTCTTCAATGTGTACAATGTGACAAGCTGAGTATCTTCTTTCAGGAGCTATCTGAAGAGCGCTCTTGTGCTTCGATTATCATTTATAGAATCACCCATAACTGTATTTTCTGATAAAAACATTAAGTTTTCTTAATCACCTTCTTATTTCTCTCACCTCTTTTCAGTTACTGTATTGCGAGAGGGGGAGTTGAGGCAGGAAGGACAAAAGCTTACGGAGCAAACAAACAAAAAAAAATAATGAAATAAGAAAAGATGTGACTAAAACCATGTGTTTATTTGCAGCCAAAGACAGCTCTCAAGCATTTGCCCATCGTTTGCAGTGATGGTTTCAAAGCAGCTACAGAACAAGAAGAAACAATGAAAGCAGAGTGGAAAAGGAACAGAGCCCATACCTTGGTCGCCCATCATCAGGTGCGCCAGACCTTGAAGGGAAACAAGAGCACAGTCAGCAATGAACAAGGGAGCACGGGAAGGTGGTGTTGTCACAGTGACAAAAATGTTTTGTGACAGGCATCTGTTTCCTATGAGATGTCTGTATCACAGAGGGAAATCAAAGAGCATTTTTCAACCACTGGTTGGAATGCTTTGGGCTACGAGTAACAGAACTGCAATTCAAACACTGGGTGCTGTTTTATTGTGTGTTTCTTCTGTGCAGTAGTTGGGATGACAGAAAATAGTAAAATGCTTTCAAATTCAACCAATTCCTTTAATATTCCATCTGTCTTTATCTCATTTTGCTTTGAACACTTTGCTGGGAGGACTTCCTGTCCTCTTTGTGTGAAACGATGTTAAAAACCTTGAGAAGTGTAAACCTGAAAAATGGGCTGGGTCTGATCTTTTTCCCCTCACAAAAATGAGCATTTCAGGTAATTAAATAAAATTTCTTCATCACATTGAAATGATAATGCAAGGAATGTCTCCTTATTTGTGTGAAAAGTGAGTGTAGAATGAATTTGTTCCAGTGAAGGCAAATTATTACATATGCAATATAAAATACATAGCAATAAAGAAAATGTGACAGCTTCTGAAGTTACTTCATAAATCTGTGAGAAATAGGTTTTGCTTTATATTTGTATTGTGAGATGAAATCCAATCATGCCAGTATAGGTTTAGTGACATTTCAAAACAGATGTCCATAATGATAATAATCACTCAACCAGAGCCAAGTTGCATTACTCTTTAACCAAAAATACTCAGCTTTTTAAATTCTGGATAATAAAATGATACTTATGTTCCCACTGAGAAAAATGAGATGTAGGGAGAACATTTTTCTAGAAATATGAGGTTTTTTTAGCATTTTATGTCTGGTTTGAAAAAAAAAAACCCAAAACCTCAAAAAAACAGGCTTATTCTTGCTGAATTTAGCTGGTTTGGAACCATTTTAGAAGTTATTAATTGCTCTCATGTTAAATGTGCTCCTCTTATCCAACAACTATAAAAAGCGATACATTATTTTCTTATTTGCAATTAATTAAAATTAATTCACACAAAGAAGGTGTGCAATAAAGTATCCTGCTCTTTATTGGAAAGCAGACTTCCTAGAGAGTTCCTGTGATTTCTAATTCACAAAGAAAATTAGGTGCACAAATGACTCATGTACTTGGGGGGAGTTCAAAGAAGATACTCCTGACCGCAATCAGCCTTAAAGAATGCATATCTTATCAGTTCCAAATCTCAAGTGATGTTCCAAGTGGACTAACAATGGTTTTGCTGAATTAGTGCTTTGTAACGCCATTCTTTTGTAGTTAAACTGAAGGGCCTGATGTGCCCCATCTCCTGTGCAATAGAGCCTGTTTCCAATCACAGCGCCTGCAGCTGGTGGGATTACCTGGGGTTTACAGCAAAGTAAGTGAAAGCTGGGTGTGATCCTGACGGGATGCCTCCACAAGCACTGCTTAGGAAACATTACACAGCTGCACTGCAGTTGGCAGCTGCTGTAAGAGGGTAGAAATGTTTTCACGCGTGTTCTTTCCCTGTAAGTGTTGCTGTAACTGAGATAGGCACAGTGAAAACACAGAGTAGAAACACCCACGGGCAAGCTTCATTCTTCTCATGCTGAAAGTCCTTGCTTGGATCCCTTGCTGCATGCCATTCTGGAATTATAAAACCCTTCATGTGATTCCTTAGCTGATCTTTTGACTTTTTACTTTTCCTGTTGGCAACTATAGTAAGAAATCTCAGACTTTTGGCTTGGAAGGAACTGTAGTCGATAAAGGGAAGGTGAGACTAGTCGAACATTACATTTTTTTCCTTAATAAAATGTGCCTTTTCAGCTGCCACTTTACATGAGTTATTTGAGCTCCGAAACTGTATGAAGCAAATCGCTGTCATTTCTCCTAGGGGGATGGAAAGACGGCCATCTCTTACTAGTTTGCATTTAAATATGATCCTTATACCCTAATAAGGACCTAAACAAAAGGCCTACCTTCAGGAGATTACCACTGCTTGATAGCTACTGTTTTTGCTAAATGATAGGTGGGATTGGTCAACTGTAAATAAGTGACGCTTGTGTAACTTTAAAAAAAACCTAATGGCAGAAGTGCTTCTCAAAAACATAGAAACCACTTTAATTTTAAGAGTCACTTACGGTGCTGTTCAACTAAAGAGAAAGTCAAGTGAATGTAAAAAAATAATTCTGCTTAAACCAAACACCTATAAATTAAAAAATTTAGTACTAGTCCTGAAGGCACTAGATTTTGTTTGATTCTATGTTACTTTATTGTGAAGCAGTAAAGAAGGCTACCTATGATATGCCTTTAGCAAGCAAGTATGATACTTACATTATTTTATATTTTTTCAATCCATGAATTCAATCTATGCAAGAGTGAAGAATTACTATTACTCTACTTGTGCAATCCACAGTAGTTTAACATGATATAGATAAATCTTCCCTGAAAGAAATCACTGCTAGATTTTCAAAATGAGAATCTGCTTATAGTAAATAAGATAGTCATACAAAATTCTAGTCTTAACTAGCCATGTATATGTTACATTAAAATGTACATTTAAAATATTCACTTGTGCACCATTACTTCATAAACGGAATGATAAAAGCCTTTTCTTCGTGAATTAGGAACTCAGCATTTACTAGGAATGCCGCATTTTGTATTGAACTTTGGCTCTGAGAGAAGAGAGTTAAGGAGCACAGGATGGGACAGGAGAAGCGGATAGGAACGTAGGATATATTTCAAAATGTGCTGTGTGAGTTCCATGCAGAGCACAGGCCAAACCAAAATTTAAACATGGCAAATCTGCAGTGAACATGTTCAACCCTAGCACAATATCAATAAAATTAATAAAATGGATTTTTTTCATACCAGCAATATAAACAAATTTAACTGTGAATATTAAATCCTTCTGTTTTCTCATATAGCCTAACTTACAGAGATGCTCAGATATCGCAGAAATGAAACAAGAAAAATTATATCTCGATTTTCTAACTGTGCTTTGGATGCACATTCTATGCTCCCATCCTTTACATATACATCTTTCGTAACTTTAATGTATGCATAAGTAGCCAGACCTGTGTTGGAATAAATTTAAGGTTGCAGTTTTAAGGATTAGATTCAGGTAAAGTCTGGATTAACTGTTATCCAGGCTTTATCTTATACTGCTGTGCATAAATGAATTTGTGAAATGAAATTGAACCTCCTTATCCAGCTATACCGATCCTAATTCACATTTGAGACTCATGTTGACACCAGTAGGGGTTCTATGCATAGATCAAGTATAAGATTAAGTACTTATTTCTAGGGTTTTATGGTTTTCAGATATAATTCCTATCCCATTGTTGTTGAATACATTTTTGTTTAACAATGAAAATGAATTTGTATGGATGTGTATGCGCGTGACAGTGTAGACAATTAAGTATTGGAATTGTTTGCATTTTCTTCCTACTGGTAACATATATTTTAATAATATTGCACAGCATCATGAATGTGCTATATCTGAGCACCTCTCTTTGCCCTTGGATACCGTAGCATGGAGAAATGCAGAACCAATACTTCCAGGCTTTTTCAGGAAATTACCACTGAACAGGCGGGCAGTGGCCCCTGGTGACTTGAATCCTGAATGAACTCATGCCCCAGGGAGGCTCACTACTGAACCCTGGGTCTGAGCCCTGCCAGGGCAGTCACTTCGCATATTCATTAGCTTATGAACTCCTTGATTTAAAAACAGCATTAAAAGTCTAGGGAAAAATAAAAGATATTGCTCAGTTTGGATAGATAAACTTGTGTTTCAAATAGATAATCGGTTATCCAGTAAGATTCAGCCCAGAGAGACTTCTAAAAGCACTTGTACATAAAAAAGCACTTGTATCTTTTGGTTTATAAACAAAAAAGATAGTACTGATTCACAGCAGTAACTGATCTGTAAAGCATATTATGTACCTTTACTATGAGAGATATACATGCATACATATATATATATATATATGCACGCAACATGTTTTATCAGCTAATAGACGTACTTACCAATATTCAGGCTAGATGGCATTGTGCTTAAGTTTCCACTGCCCTGTGCCATACTTTCTTTAAAGGGACTTAATTACATACCAAAGTTATTAAAATCACATGCTTCTTCCTTCACAACGTCCCAAAGGCAGAGTGCATTATGTTGAAAAGTTAGACAGAAAAACTTTTTTCCTCACACTTTGTGTTGTAAAGAATAATACAGTAAGTAAGATTTGTAGTATTAAAGAGAAAAGTGCTTTCCATTTTCCTAAGCAATTAAAATATAGATATTTAACATGAATTACATTCTTATGAGGAGGAATTATGCTCCACACTAATGAAAGAAATACTTTCTTGAAGTGTTTTTCATACAGAACACTTGAAGAAATCAGTGCTGCAGATTTCCTGAATGATTTTGAAGGGTGTTATCACCCATATGAGTCTAAATCCCATTGTCGCTGGTCATTGGGGGTATTATGAATTGCACCAGTAAGGCCAAAATTAAAATGGAATTTGGCTCGTGTTCTGTATGGAAAAAGAAATCACACTTATTTAATAAACCTGTATACCTTTATGGGTAAAAAAAAAAGTGACTTACCGTACTGAATGTTATGTGTACTTTTATAACATTAAGCAGAAGGGGAAAAAACCACTAACAGAAGGGAAAAACAAGAGCTTAGGAAAATAAGGTAGAAAGCACCCACCTTCCACATAGTTGTCTTCTGTAAGCACATAACAGGGAAGGAGAGAAAAGGAAAACATTCATTAAGCAGCATGCAGACTGGAACTTGCCATTGCATGTCTTCATCATGCAAGGCATCAAACACAACATGCAAGTGCTCCATTGCTACAATCCAGAGGGAAAAACAAAAGCTCCAGGGAAGCAGTGTTTCCTCTACTTAACAAAATTTATGTGATATTAAATAAAACCATACTTTTTCCAAAGTGCAAAAATATACAGGATTTCCTGTATCTCTCTCTAAATTCATGATTAGTCATTAATCAGAGGATCTTCTTGTAGGACTTTTATAACTACATATTGTAAAGCCATCAGTCATTTGTGCTAAGGATTCTAAGTTCATTTGCCACATCTTTCCCATTCTTAATTTCCCTTAATGACCTGTATGAAGCAGATGATTTTAAACATATTGAACAAGTTAATTTAAGTTTTAGAATATGCTGTGAAGAAGTTTCCACAGGCAGCATGGCTGATCCTATACTCATTACTGAAGCACTCACTGGTCATTGGGTAAGATCTCCAAATCCAATGTGGAAAAACTGTCACTTAGGCTGGTGATCCTACAATTTGTCAGCATCAGAAACTTAAACATCTTAAAAAATCAAACAGTTCTCTGCCTTGTACAGCTTGCAAAGGCCACAGCAACCCCAGACATGGGTTCTGCTCCTGAATTAGATCAAGGGGCATTTTTCCTAACTAAAGCCTGCTATCAACAAGCAATAATTTGGCCTTTTATCCCCAGCCCAACATCAATATGGGGCACAGGAAAGCTGGTTCTCCCAAAGTCTACACAGCACGATGGGACTAGGAATTGAGCCTCAATTAATGAAGCAGACAGAATTTAAAATTAAGAAACACGCTCAGAGTCCTAGTACTCATGCTAGTCTCTATATTCATCAGCTCCTCCAGTAGGTAGGTGGCTTTGAGGGAGTTTGTCTCTATTGCCCATTATGATTTTGACTGAGGAAAGGGTAGGAGAGAGACAAAGATATCTCAGGGGAGAGAGAAAATGGGAAAGGTAAAATAACAAAGGAAAAACAACACGGAAGTCGAGGAGATGGACTGTGCAAAACCAACAAAGAAATGGGGAAAGATGACAACACAGCAGTATGACTGCTTGGGAGCTCTCTTCCTGCAGTTTGTGCCGTCTCCACCAACACGCTGGGGTACAAGCACTCGGAAGCAATTGGAAATTGAAGCCCAGTTCTGTCATTTCACATTGAGTCTTCCCATAGGAAAACAGGTTTTCATGTGACCGTTAAGAAATGTCATCTCAAGCAATATGGATACATTGTAAACCAGGAGTCAATAAAATGAGTTACACAGAACTGGGCTCAATAGTGTCCCTGAAGCATAGCAGTGTCCTGCCAGGATGTGTCACTTTTCATAACGAAAAGTCCTTATAAGTTAATGCCACAAAACACTTAAAAGTCTCATACCTAGACAGTATTCTAATAAATAATTTGAAAGATTTAACACTTTAAAAAGAATAATTACTATAAGCAATAAATACTAAAAGTTTAAGTCTCTCAGTTTCCAGTCGTAATACTCATAAATCAAACCAGATTAAATTAGTTGGCTTAAGATGTTATAAATCATCTTTTCCGTGCACACTCTAAATTTAGACTTGTAATATCTCAGTATCTGAAACTTTAGTTTGTCATGAAAGTGCAAAGGGTACATACTGTTTCATGCAGTTAGGAAAGTAAGAGGCTGAAAAGAAAAAAAATAAATATGAAAAGCAGTATGCTTGTTGTGAGTAAATATCTGAAGATCAACAAATCAAATAAAGTTCACTGAGAAAATGAAAAACACCCCATTCCACAAAATAAAGGCATTATGTTCTATACAGAGTGTAAATTGCAGTGATATCTGGGCTATTAGAAATAGCTACTTACAGCTAAACTTTTCTGGAAGAGCTTTCTTCCTGTAATTGTGTATAGTAATTTCCTTTCTTTCAGTATAAAACTGCCAAACTTAATGAAAAATAAATTAGTTATTTCAATTGTAGTATAACTTCAGGCTCCTTCACCTAGTCCTTGTTACTGCAGTGTTGGTGTATTGTAATACTGCAGTGCTATCCTTCTTGGAGGCCATATTAAGCTTAACATGGTTATTTAAAGCCAACACATGAACTTGCTAAAAGGCCAATTCTGTTGCTCGTGATGTCAGAGAGTTCTGAAAATGACATCACAGGTGGATAACTCATCTAATTATAAGGTCTAGCTTATTTTGGTTTATATCAAGGGCCCTATTCTTAGCAACAATTGGTGTGTCTTTTTTGATGACTCTGTCACCAGGAAGATTTACACTAGCTGAGCAGCTTTGCCTAAATGTCTGATTGATTAAACTTTTAAGTGATAGGAAATTAAACTGCCAGAACATTTTGAATTAAATAAAAATGAAAATGTGGAATTCCCGGTCTGTGAAAAAAACAGTGTATATAGCCAAACCCCTATACTCTAGTAAACAGCAATGAAAATTCATTCATTCCTCCACATGCTTTTGTCATAGTAAGTTAAATCATTTTAAACAGTTTTGCAATCTAAGAAAAGAACTATTTCAGCTTCTTTAAGGTCAGATTAGTGCTGAGAACCATTATTGATTTAAGGTGGGTTTTTGTGATCGCTGATATGGTTGAACTCGATGATCTTAAGGGTCTCTTCCAACCCAGGTGATTATATGTATCTATATATTTCCACAGCACTATCACTTTGTTTGACTTTCCTTAATCTAGTTTTCTGACATGGTCTATTCTTCTAAGCAGAGACTAAAAACCCTAACTTTGCCATGTATACTATCAAGGTCTTAAATTTGCAGTTGGAAGAAAATTTAAATCAGGAGTAACTGTATTTGTGTCATTCCAGTGGCACTGACGTAAAATTTCTGTACCTGGAGGAAAGCATAGCCCATTTCTGTCATTGCTGATGATTTAGCCACCCCTAGTCTAAATTTACCCCCATTTACTTCCATCCACCCTGGAGGACCTTATTGTCTACTGAGTAGTTCTGCTGGCATCAGTGGAAACAAAGGCTCTCAGGACGCAAAGCATCACCTAATTGCTGTAGGCATTGGCACAGAAAGGCTGTTAGCCTTTTGCCTTTTCTGCACCAGCTGATTGTACCAACGATTGTCAGCAAATCACAGCCCCCCGTACAAGACAAGGAGCTAAAAGGGACTGTCAATGCAACAGCAGAGGAGCATAACAGCCTTACAGCTTCCACTAGCCACCAGACGACTGACCAGACAGGTTACTTTGTTTTCAGTGCTCTAACTTCTGGTAGATGTGAAAAATCCCCTGTTGTCAAATAGTACCCAGCTATTCAGTTGAAGGACCGGACAGGATAGGTTTTCGACGGCAAATGCTTATTTCCTAGATCTTCCTCCACCTCCACCACCACAAATACTAAAGTACACTGCTAATTTCTGTATTTACAACCTAATTTCTCTGGCCAAATTCTGCTCTCAGCACTACTGGTGTGATCTATTGACTGCACATATGGAGCCAAATATTCAGTGGATTTAAATGTGGTATGACATGGTAGAAATAAGTAGAACTACCCAATTTACACAGGCTGTGAATATGGCTTTTAAGCTTCAGATTAATTGTCTCAGGCTGTCCCTACTGAGCTGAGAGCAGAATCTGCTCCGTATTTTTGTAGCAAAAGCCCAACCAATTCTAATTATTTTAGCATATTATGATAATTTAGTGATACAAAAATGTGAATCATGTTTTTACAGGATATTTTTATTAATTGAAAAATAATTTTAATATTTGGTGATGCTTCATGGAAACCTTGATTTAAAAAAAAACCCAAACGTGATTGTTTATGTTTTGTGGTTATTTCTGCTATTAATTTTTTCTTCTGCTACAGTATTTACACCTTTGCCACACAAAGCAATATTTCTACTGACAATTATATAAGAACAATATTTCATGAAAAGTTACAGAAATAGCATTCTAGAAATAGCATCATAAGAAATAGCATATTGAAAGTGGCATTTTTACAGGGTTTCTTTCCTCATCAACATTATAGTTAAAAATCACACTTGGCAACTATAAAGGGTATAATACACAGTAGACATAATTTCTGATATTTCATAAGATATTCAGTAGTATGAGTAGTGTACAAGCAGCCTGAAATAAAGCTTATTTTTCTTCAGGTGTCTTGTAGTAAAAATGGCTAGAAATTTAAGATACAGTATTTTAAGTTTGTTTTCTCAACAGATAACACATAGGTACGTTTCACTATAAATTTAGATACTTAAAAATACTGTACTGGAAAATGTCATTCCAAGAGGCATCCTTTTCTATGGGATTGAACCCCGCATCTCTTGGAGAGTGTAACTTAGCCTGTCCCATCAGTTTCTCAAATTTTTACAGAAGTTGTTTAATTTAACACATGGTTCAAAAGAAAATACTGAGAAATATTATGAAATCATGAAATATATTATGAAGTATATTATAAAGCACTAACAGTTATAGTTTCAATAATGATAAACTACAGCAAAACAGGTCTGCTCTTCTCAAATGCTGTGTATCTGACAAATTCCATCAGGATTATTTGTGGCTTTTTGAAATGTACTTTTGAAAACAACTGTAAATGTTGACTGTCATTATTGACTGTAATTATGAATAATTAGAAACATATGATAAAGGCACCTAGTACAGAATTCAGATTTTATTGCAGCCTTCTGCTTCTATATTGAGTAATTAGGGAAGCAGTATTTCCTACAGCTGGGTCTCGTGGAACATAATTTGGAATTAATCTACAAAAACTGCAAATCTCCAAGAATCTGGGAAGATGGCCCAGGAGTTCCTTCATTTCCACATGGCCCAATTAGGTCTGAAGTCAATGTACAGCCTCTCCCAGACTCCACACAGCCCTGGGTGGACCCATTCAGAGGACTTTACTGGGCAGTGGATAGACATATAACAGAGACTTCTTTCTGGAATGACTCAGGAAGAAGGTGTGATACCATCAGGAACACAGATGACCTGTCTTGACCAAAAATGAGGCAGAGGCTTTCTTCCAAATGAGGATCATTAGGGCACATTTAGATGTTTCTGCCAGTTTAGTACAAGACAAAGCCATCAGCCCAAATTCACCTCTTTAAGTTCTAACAGCATCCATGAATTTACTCTAGGTGAGGCCACCTTTTCTAGACAGTGCTATGTATCCCAAGTGCAATGAGACTGAAATAATGGCAAGATCATTTTTTTTAAGCTACCATAAATGACCTCCTTGTGTGAAGCAGTAATTTAGGGCGGCAGTGCAAGCCTTGAATGCACAGGCAAGGATATAACAAACAGAAATATTGAATTGCATTACTTTTTGTAGCATAACTAAAACCATTACTGTGTTTAGTTACAGTGCTCATATATTTAAAAGGAAGTGAAAATGAAAGACGTTTCAGGAAAAAATACCACTTTTCCCACACTCATCCATGGTTCTTAGAATCTAAGAAAACTCAGCAACTGTGTCTTTCAATGAAAGCCCTAAAATGCTCAATCTATTGCGTATATCAAAGACAAGATTAAGAGGTGTCTTGAACCCAGTCTGTAACTACCAATGTCAAGAGAAAGATTCTTGATACTTGCAAGTCCTTTCAACCAGATAAATGCTGGGATTGAGAGTCAGAAAAGTTCAAACTGAAACTAAGATTAAAATTTTCAATAAATAGAAACATTGAGTATACTGGGAAATTGTTCTCTGAAGTCTTAAGACGGAGCCTTTCCCTAACAGAAACTGTACCAATAACTATGTTTTGGCTGCACTGTAAGAAACGCTGAAGGAAGTTTTGCCTTTCACCATTTAGATGGTCAAGTTAATATTTTCATAGCAGTACATTCTGGCCATAACTTGCATAAAACTATGAATTTTCTCTAGCCAAGTGAGAACAGAAGCCAAGAACAAGCAGCAGCAAATACATTGACTCTTTGTTAAACACAAAAATGTTCAAACAAATTGTTTTCTCAGAATCTCTGCATCATTTGCACAAAGAGCTCACTGAGAAATGTTTCCCATGAAGAATTCAAATATAACGGATTAAAAACCAAAAATCATTCAGATAAATCATTAATATTGTTCCCAATGGGAAAACACCCCCACCCCCAATTTACTTCTACACCATGCAATATTTTCTAATACCATATCCAGTCGTCTACAGATGACAAACACAATCAAAATCAAGACATAATTAAATCAATACTTTCTGAGACAACAATTTTTTGTGCTGTTTGATTCCTATGGAGTTAAATCACTTTTCTACCATTGTTGTTACAAGTGTACCAAACATTAGTTTAATTCTATTAATCTAAGAATATTTTATTTTTACACATTTTTATATACTGAATATCTGGATAGACTTGTGCTTTTTTGGAGCCACAGTAGTTAACAAATAAGCACATTTGACAGATATATCCTTTTTCTGAACCACTACCTAAAACTAACATTTTTTTGAAAGCTGCTTGGCCTCTTCTTTTACTAATTTTTACCAGAGTTCTAAATAAACTTGGTCTGACTCAGGGGAGAGATCATCATGTAGATATAGAAATGACTGCTTTTTAATTATATTGCAATCCCAAGAAATATGACTTTGGCCTTATTTTGCCACCTCATTAAATTTAATTCTTTTTCTCCAAAATTGGTCTGCTAGTCTCAGATGTACTAAATTTCAGACCTGCTTGTAATATGTCAGTAGTTGAAAGAAATTTGCATCAGTCACTGGGACAAGTATTCTTGCATCTGTGTCACGGCTGCAGTAACCACAAACAGGAATCAAAGGTGGATCAAAGGTTTTTTAATAATTGTATTTAGCAATATTAATAATAGAGGTAACGAAAGGAGAAATAAGTCATTTGCATAAGTGAAGGAGAGCCAAAGAACACAGTCCGTCCCCGGTGTTCTAATTTCCATGTCTAAGCGGAAAACAAAGCACAGTGTAAACCTGTTTTTCACTGAGTAGACAGATTTTCGTTAAAAACTGCTACTCTTTTTCCATTTAGCCTCTGGGACTTTTACTCTGGATTGCAAACATTCAATTTCCATCTAAAATCTCTGGGATTTGTGCACTTTACTTTGATTTGTGCTTTCAGACATCTTCCTTGTAATCACTGGAGGTCTTCTTTCCTATCATAGAGAATGGATGTGCTAACTAGAATTAAGGACTGACTGTATATGGCCTGCTTTACAGGGCCTGTACATCTTACAATAACTCCTCTTCTTCCTAGCACTATTATTATTCCTTTGGACTTTCTCCACATTAGCTCTGCTGGGTACATGGCACACAAAGATATTTTCAGGATATTCCTATCAGAACCTTTCATACAGAATGAACTATTCTGGCTGGCAGAGAATACTGGCAAGAACAGATTATGTTCTATGAAAGTGATGCAGGCTGACACGGGTATTACTATTTTAAGACTATATACTTTTTAAATTAATTTGAAAATAAACACAATTTCAACAACTTCCTTTAGAAACAGTTATGAATTTAGAAAGATTTTTCAGAATTATTCATGCTTGTTTTGGTGTACGGGAGAGCAGAAACTAGCCCTGTAAATCTGATTCTTTGTTGTGCTATGCTGTGTGTTTGTCATTTATGCCACAGAATCATGGAATGGTTTGGATTGAAAGTGACCTTAAAGATCATCAAGATCCAACTGCCCTGCCATTGGCAGGGACACCCTCCACTAGATCAGGTTGGACCAGGGTGGTCAAAGCCCCATCCAACCAGGTCTTGAACACTTCCAGGAAGGGGGTATCCACAATTCTCTGGCTAACTTGTTACAGTGCCCCATAGAGAAGAATATTTTCTTAATATCTAATCTACATCTACCCTCCTTTAGCTTAAAACCATTACCCCTTGTCCTGGCCCTACATGGCCTTGTAAAAAGTCCCCCTCTGGATTACTTGTAGGGCCCCCTTGAAGTACTGGAATGCTGCCGTACGGTCTCCCTGGAGCTTTCCCTTCCCCAGGCTGAACAAATACAACTGTCTCAATCTGTCTTCATAGGAGAGGTGCTCAAGGTCTCTGATCGTCTCCATCCTCTGGATGGCATCCCTTCCCTCCAGTGTTCTGACTGCTTGATATCATCAGCAAACCTCCTGAGGGTGCGCACAATCCCACTGTCAGTGTTGCTGACAAAAATGTTAAACAGTGACAGTCCCAATACTGACCCATAAGGAATGTTATTTAGGTCCATTTGGACATGGAGACATTGACCAGAACTCTTTGAGGGCAACCATCTAGCCAATTCCTTATCCACTGAGTGGTTCATCCATCAAATCCACATCTCTGCAATTTAGAGACAAGGTTGTCATGTGGGACAGTGTCAGATGCTTTGCACAAATCCAGGCAGATGATGTCTGTTGCTCTTCCCTTATCCACCAACACTGTAACCCTGTCATAGAAGGCCACTACATTTGTCAGGCACAATTTGCCCTTAGTGAAGCCATGTCAGCTGTCACCAGTGACTTCCTTATTTTCCATGTGTCTGAGCATAGTTTCCTGGAGGAACCGCTCCATGATCTTGCCAGGCACAGAGGTGAGGCTGACTGGTCAGTAGTTCCCCAGGTCTTCCTTTATTCCTTTTTTAAAAATGGGGGTTATGTTTATGCTTTTCCAGTCAGTGAGAACTTCACAAAACTCCCACAGCTTCTCAAATGTGATGGACAGTGGCATAGGCATTGGTCTCAGGGCTGACAGACCTCTCTCATCAGATCTTATGAATTTATGCACCTTCAGGTTCCTCAGACAGCCTCAAACCTGATCTTCTCTTACAGTGTGCAGTTCTTCATTGTCTCACTCCCTGACTTTGCCTTATGTATCCTGGATGGTGTGACTAGAGGCCTTGCTGATGAAGACTGAGGCATAAAATTCATTGAGTACATCTGCTTTCACCATATCTCAGGTAATCAAGTTTCCTGTTTCCTTCCAGAGAGGGCCAATATTTTCCCTAGTCTTCCTCCTATCACTGATATACCTACTACAGAAGCTTTTCTTGTTGTGGTTGATATGTCTGTGGTCAGAGTTAATTCTGTCAGAGTGTTTGCTTTCCTAACCTGATCCCTGGCTGCTCAGTTTATCTGTATTCCTCCCAGGCTGCCTGATCTTCCTTCCACTCTCTGTATGTTGCCTTTTTCTATTTGCATTTGTCCAGAATCTCCTTGTTCATCCACACAGGCCTCTAGTGTTCTTGCTTGACTTGCTCTTTGTTCAGATGCATCACTTCTGAGCTTGGAGGAGGTGATCCTTGAATACTAACCAGCTTTCTTGTGCTCCTCTTCCCTGCAGGGTTTGTACTCCATCAAGCAGATCCCTAGAGAGGCCAAAGTGTACTCTCCTGAAGTCCAGGGTAATGATGTTGCTATGCATCCTCTTCACCCCCTTAAAAATCTTGAACTCCACCATTTCATCGTCACTGCAGCCAACACTGCCCATGAGCTTCACACTCCCCACCAGTCTTTCCTTGTTGGAGAGAACATGGCACCTCTCTTCACTGGCTCCTCTATCACTTGGAGAACAAAGTTATCATCAACACATTCTAGGAAATTCTATCTTGTGCCTTGCTATGTTGTCTGACAGATATAGGGGTGGTTGAAGTTCCCCCATGAGGATCAGGGCTTGTAAATGTGAAGCTGCTCCTATATGTCTACATAGGACCTCATCTGCTCCATCTTCCTGGTTGGATGGCCTGTAGCAGACCCCCACTATAGTGTCACCAGTCCTTGCACTCCCTTTAATCCTGACCCTTAAGTTCTCAGTTGGCTCCTCATCCATCCCCAGATAGAAGGTGAAACCCCCTCCTTATCTTCCCTGTCTGTCCTTCCTAAAGAGCCTGTATCCTTCCACTCCAACACTCCAGTCTTAGAAGCCATCCCACCATGTCTTTTTTGTGCCTATAAAATCACAGCCCTGTACATGTGTGCATGTCTCCAACTCCTCTTTATTCCCTGTGCTATATGTATTTGCATAGAGGCATTTAAGTTGGGATCCCCAATGAAGATGACTTATTGGATGGAGTGGGTGGAATTCCTTTTGAGGTGCACTTCAGGTGTTCTGCTGACATGTCAGCCTTCTTCCAGCTCTGGGCACCTATTGCTTGGTTCCCCTTCTCCTACAACTTTAGTTTAAAGCCCTCTTCACCAGCTTGGCAAGCTTATTACTGAAGATGTCCTTCCCCTTCTCTGACAGATGGACTCTATCAGCCCCCAGCAGACCAAGTTTGTCAAAGCAAGTCCCGTGGTCTAAGTAGCTGAATGGACCCCTGGCTGTGGCACCAGTATTGTAAGAATTCGTTGATTTGCCAGATTCAATTGGCCCTTTCAAACCCTTCCCTTTGACCAGGACGATTGATGAAAAAACAACTCTTGCTCCAGAGTCCCTTACTTCCACTGTCAGTACTCTGGAATCCTTCTCAATACTCCTGAAACTGCTCCTGTCTGTATCACTGGTGCTCTGTGGGTCTATTGCAGATTGGTCTTGAAACCGACTACCTAACTCATCGTCCCTGATGTTATGCAACCTTGTCATTGCATCCTGCAGCTCAACCACCTGCTGCTGGAGGTCCTCCACCTGGGCACACTTTTTATAGGCAGGTCTGCTGACTATGCCTGCCCTGGGAGAAAGGTCTAGGCACTTCCTGCATGATAGCCTCTTCCTTCAGTAGCTCTGCCTGTGTGGAGGCAGTGGACACTGCTGGGATAGATGTGCATACAAGAGGTTACAAAATCAAGCCCACTTACTATCAGAAGAAATCAAATCCCTGTCCAATCATCCTTTCAGCAAAACTGGTCTGTTAGAGCCATTAATACAATAGGATTAGCTGAGCTGACAGTGAGTGAAAATGTTGTGCAGTGGTGTAATGGCAGAAGTAATTTTCTACCTTGATGGCAGATTTCAGGAGGTGATGATCCTGTGGATAACACGAGTAGGAGACTCAAAGCAGGAGACGTCATGTTCTTTGTCCATCAGACGGATATTCTTTTTAGACAATGCTTCCTAAAACTTTTCTACTGGTTTTGTATTGTATGGTGAATTGGCAGCTATCTACACTTTCACAAATTCTACTGTGTAAATATATTTCTCCTTTATAATACTTACTAAAGGGTGATGACATATGACTGCACATTCTGCCCAGCTGAGAAATCCATTCAGGCTCTGTCTCTGTAGCTGGATATTTGTACCTTCCCAGGCTAGTAAAACACCAAAATTAGGAGGACAGCATGCAAAGTTAGCCATATTGTTGTACTCACATACTGTCTTTACACAAAGCTGAGGAATGAGTGTGTGCTAGCAGTGATGCTATGACTTTAGCACAGGTGGCTGAAGACAATTTGGTATGAAGTGTACTTCAGAGTTAGCAGCTAAAAATGTAAAATACGTACTGTACACAATTAAAAATAGAGTAGCAGTATTCAAAAACACTTTGTTGTGTAGTTCTTTAGCTAATCACCATAAAATTTTCTACTGAGATTCAGTTTGTGGATGTGAACTGAGCTGAACCTGCCTCAGGAAACCTTTAGAATGGTACAGAACAAACTTTCTGTTTATTTAAATGGGAAATTCCTCTGAAGTGAGTGAAGCTGTACTCTGGAAGTCAGCATGCTATAATCAAATGTTTAATTTGACATAAAATTAAAAGTTAATCACAGCTATCTGTGACTGCAAGTGAACAAAATAGATATCTTTGTATTTTTTTAAGGAATTTAATTTTCTCCTTTATTGGTCTATGATCATTTCAATGCTAATGCTGAATGTTATTTTGATTAATTGGTAGTTATAGATAATGACAATGAAGCTAATTACAAGAAATTTTACAATTAAAAAATCATCATTTCTTCACTTAAAATTTGGTCATCCTTAGCTAAAGTAAGAACTGATATATTTATTTCCTCCATAGATTTTCTAGGAACAGTATTTTTGTAACCATATGAATACCTGGATTGCAGCCCCATGTGTACAGAGTACCTGTGCACACTGCAATCAGGAAACAGATGCTTTATGCCAGTTCTTGATTTCACTAATCAGTTTGCTATGAATTGGTTTGACGAGTATTTTCTTGGTATAAGAATATACATTGTAACTTTCATAAATCTACAAATTTATGTAAAAAACTCGGAGGCATTAGTTCAGAACAGTTGAAAAAGGTGGCTTCTAACGAGGAGATACTGTGCTTGACATGCTATTGCAAAACCCTGATTGTATGTATATTATGGTTTTATCTTTGCATTTATCACTGTTCCTATCTCAGAACTGTACACATGAATTTTCTAGTGGTAGCAGATGTTTCAAGACAGACACATTTTGTGGATGTCTTTAAAATGAATGCAAAACAAATTAGATCTAATTCTTCCCTTCCTAGCATTTTAATCAGTATCACAGAATAACAGAACAGTTGGGGTAGAAAAGACCCCTGGAGATCATCTGGTCCAAGCTTCCTACTCAAACAGGCCCACCTAGAGATTATTGGCCAGGACCACGTCAAGATGACTTTTTAATATCTCCAACACTGGAGACTCAACAAACTCTCTGGGTAAGTGATGCCAGTGCTTGGTCACCCTTACTGTAAAAATGCATTTCCTGATGTTCAGATAGCACCTCCTGTGTTTCAGTTTCTGCCCATTGTCTCTGGTCCAGTGACTGGGCACCACTCAAATGAACCTGTCCCGGTCCTCTATGCATCCTCCCTTCAGGTATTTATATATATTAACATGATGAGCCCTGAGCCTTGTCTTTTCCAGGCTAAACAGTCACAGATCTCTCAGCTCGGACTGTCATAGTATAACCCCTTCATCTTCTTTGTGGTTCTTCGTTGGAGCCTCTCCAGTATGTCCATGTTTCTTTTGCTCCGAGGTGCCCAGAACTGGACACAGCACTCCAGGTGTGGCCTCATCAGTGCTAAGTACAGGGTATCACCTCCTTCAACCTGCAGGCAAAGCTTTGCCTAATGCAGTCCATAATATACCCCTCTTGGCCCCATATTATCATAGAAACATAGAATGGATAGGGTTGGAAGGGACCTTAAAGATCATCAAGTTCCAACCCCCCTGCCATGGGCAGGGACACCCCCACTAGACTAGGCTGCCCAAAGCCCCATCCAACCTGGCCTTGAGCACCTCCAAGGAGGGGGTAGCCCCCACCTCCTTGGGCAACCTGTTCCAGTGCCTCACTACCCTTGTAGAGAAAAATATTTTCCTAATCTGCAATCTAAATCTACACCCTTCCAATTTAAAATCATTCCCCCTCATCCTAACACTACATGACTTCTACAAAGTCCCTCCCCAGCTTTCTTGTAGCCCCACTTCAGGTACTATAAGGACGCTATAAGATCTTCCCAGAAACTTCTCTTCCCCAGGCTGAACAAGCCCAACTCTCTCAGCCTGACTTCATAGGGGAGGTGCTCCATCCCTCTGATCCCCTTCATGGCCCTCCTCTGCACCCGTTCCAACAGTTCCATGCCCTTCTTATATTGGGGACTCCACAACTAGACACAGTACTCAGATGGGTTCTCATGAGAGCAGAGTAGAGGAGCAGAATCACCTCCCTTGATCTGATGGCCACGCTCCTTTTGATTCAGGATATAGTTGGCTTTCTGGGCTGCAAGTGCGCATTGTCAGCTCATGTTGAGCTTCTCACCCACCATCACCCCAAAGTCCTTCTCTGCAGGGCTGTTCTCTGCCACATCATCTCCCAGCCTGTATTGATGATGAAGATTGCCTCAACCCAGGCGCAGGACCTTGCACTTGTCCTTGTTGAACCTCATGAGGTTCACATGGTTCCACTTCTCCAGCTTCTCCAGGTCCCTCTGGGTGACATTGTGTCCTTCCAGCATGCCAACTCATCTTGGTATCATCTTCAAACTTGCTGAGGGTGCACTCAACCTCATTTTCAGTGTCACTGATGACATTATTAGGTAACACGGGTCCCAATATGGACCCCTGAGGAGCCATGTTGACTCATGATTTATGTCCTTTTCCGGAGCTGCTTTCCAGCTGGTGTCCCCCAGGTGCAGGAAATTTGTCCTCCCAAAGTCCAGGACTTTGCATTTCTCATTGTTGAACTACATAAAGTTCCTGTCAGCCTGCTGAGGTCACTCCAGCCTGCTGACATCACTCTGGATGATTTCCAAGATTAGCTACTCTGTCATGTTCCCAGGGATTGTGGTGAGTCTGATTAGCCTGTAGTTCCCTGGTGCTCTTTCTTACCCTTCTTGAAGATGGAGGTGACAATTGAATTCTTCCAATCTTTGGGTACTTCTTCCAGCTGCCATGATTGATCAAAGATTATCGAGAGTGGCCTCACAATGACAACTGACAGCTTCCTCAACATTTGTGGGTGCATCCCATCAGACCCCATGGACTTACGTATGCCTAGTTTGCTTAAGTATTCCCTGGCCTGATCCTTTTCCACAAAGGTCATATCCTTCCTCCAGCATTTCCCTTTTGTCTCTGAGACCTTGGATCCTTGAAGGTTGGTCTTGATAGTAAAAATTGAGGCAAATAAATCATTTAGTACCTCAGCATTTTCCATGTCCCGTGTCACCAGATCCCTCATCTTGTTGACAATGGGTCCACATTTTCCCTGGTCTTTTGTCAGTAATGAACTTACAGTAGCCCTTCTTTTTCTCTTTGACATCCCTTGGCAGACTAAATTCCACAGGAATTTGGCTTCCCTAACTTCATTTCTGGATGCTTGGGCGATGTTTTGGTGTTACTCTCACACTACCTCTACTATCTGTCCTTGCTTCAACCCTCTGTCGGCTTCCTTTCTGTGCTTCAGTTTGGCTATCAGCTCTTTGTTCATCCACACAGGCCTCCTGCGTTTTTGCCTGACATCACCTTTATTGGGATGGAACTCTCTTGTGCTTGGAGGAGGTGATCGATAAACATTAACCACCTTCACTGGACCCTCTTGTATGAGGAACAGCCTGCAAATGTGAAGCTCTTCCTATCTGTCTGTAGGTCTCATCTATTTGTTCTTCCTGGTCAGGTGGTCTATAGCAGACAGCCACTATAATATCACTTTTAATAGTCTTCCTTATGACCTTTTTTCCTTTCTTAAAGAAAATACTTGGATGTATATTTTGATGCTAACCTTTAGACATTTTACATTTTTTCCCCTGAACCTACATCACCTTCAATATAGGCCATGTGGAGATTATTTTTTGTATATTTATGCTGTGTATGTAATGTATATGTAATTCCCCTATTATGAAACATCAGCATAGTAGCATGTTGACAATGAAAAAGTGGTAAAGCATCTTTCTGTTGTCAGTTCTTCTACAGCTAAGTTGGTTAGAATGCCAAAGATGTTGGCTTCGAGAAAAATCAACATAGGATTCTTTAATGAAGAATTATTTATGGGCTAAAACTTTATCAGAACCAATTATAATTCCTCATAAAAACTTGTCTCTGTGGTGTATTGCCCTGTAGAACATATTAAGGGGACAGTAGGGAATATGGTAATGACCTTTCATGGGACCAAGTCAAATAGAAGTTTATAAGGAAAATAATGAGAACATCTAAATGTAGAGCTACAGAAGAAAATATCAGAGGAAACATAAATATTACTGTTTGAGTGATATAAAAAATATATCCATTAAAATGTGTTCTGAGTATATTTCTTAGATTGAATTAATTTGAGGTTATATCTTAAACATGATATAAAATGGTATTTCTTATATTATTATTAACAAAAAATTAATAAGTGCACTAGCAATCTGTTCTACAGGAGAAATCCTAAGGTAAATCAAAGTGAATAACAGAAATCTTGTTTGATACTTCGTCCAGTATTAAAATAAGCACACAAATCACCTCCTTCCTAGCTTTTATTCATTAAGAGAAGGAATAACTCTTAGGTTCTCAAAGTGGAAAAACTCCTACATCTAAATTATAATTACAATTTCTCCCCAGAAGAATATTTACACCACTAGGTAACTCACAGATATATAATCATGAAAGCAAGGATCGTATATCATATAATCTATGTACTTAATCAAGTTAACAAAACTCCCAAACAAACCACAAACATTTATTGTTTGTTTGGGTTTTTTTAAAATCACATTGTCAGGATAAAGAAATAACCTGAGCATCTAACCATCTCCTAAGAAAGAAACTCATATTTGAATGAAGTGGAATAGTTATCAGTATATACAGAATACATAGGCTGTACATTCATTTCTGTAATTATAATAACTTATGTAATGTAAAATGTGTATAAATGTAATGAATGTAGCCAACATAGTAAACAATAAATGATGCACAATGGTCCAACTATTAATATATACATAAACCAAACCAGAAGCAATCTTCATACATAGGAAAAAAAATTTACTTTGCAAACACAAAAGTCCTCCCAAATGTCATACCATGCCAAGAAACAGACAACACCAAACTTCAGTCAAAGTCTCCTTACCATTCAACAAAACAAAGACATATGAAGATGCTTATGAACTTGAAAAAGCAATATTGATTAACTGTATGTTCTTCTGTTTAAAGAAACTATTTCAAGGAACTGTTGTTCTGTAATTATAGTTTGTTTCAAAACAAAATTATAAGAATGGTACAAAAGCCACTAAAACATAACTGAACTTATTTCCATTTGCTAAGCTTCTTTACATAGCAAGTTAAAAAGTGCTTGATTTCATTCTGCTTTTGACAGCTTACAGCAAATGCCTTCTTGCTTTAAGAAATGTATACTTATTCCAAAAATGTCAGTTATGACCCTGTAATGCTTGTAAATAATTTGCTGCTTAGAAAAAGAAAAAGAATTCAAAGCACATTTCCCAAAACATGCTTGTAATACATATAGAACAGCCATCTCATTTTACTTCTATTAAAACAAACCACCTCTCCTGCCCCAAAAAAACACCTGTCTCCAAAAGTAGTCTCAAGTGTTTTTCTTTTATCTCTTTTAATGTGCCTCCTAACATTCCATATTGACAACTATCATGTTTTTATTCTGTCTGCAATATTAGTGAGTTATTTCTGTTCTTTTTCTGTAGGAGGCCAAATTTTCAAAATACACCACCTTCAGGTTTGGGCATTGACTTAATCTTTAAATAGCTTTGCTGTTACTACTCTCTTATATCTTGCATCAATGATACCTGCATATACTTAAAAGACATGCAAAAGATGTATTCTGAAAAATAATACAAATAAAAAGGACATTTTTTTATGTAATGTCCTACATTATGTGCTTTTTCTGTCTTAAGTAACAAGTAGTTTGATGATCATTCTAAAATTTAAGTAGTCAAACAAGTTCTAGTGAAAAATAAGAAAATTAGAAAAACTGGGCAGGAATAGTTCTTATACAAAGGAATTTTATTTAGAATCCATTCAGATAGATAGAAATCTTTTCATTAATTTTTACAGCTTGGGTAAGACTTGGACTGCTCCTTGATTTTCATGGTTTATCTGCTGTGCTGTTACTTTGCATCTGCAACTCCCATTGAGATCTCGTGGTGAATCATTGTAACCGAATGAGTTCATGAGTCCCCTCTTTCTGCCAAGGAAGGAATTCTAATCAATAGCTTTTAGTGTAATGGAACTTACCACAGTGTTTTCAATATCTGGGTTTATGCTGTAGTTAAAATGAGCTTAGTGCTATCTCTAGTGTATAGTTGTTGCTTCATCAAGCTGCATATTATACATTACGTCAAGGATGCTTGTCCAAGCCAGTATTTTATAAGATGAAATAAAAGCAACATAGAAGATGTTGATACTATCACAGGGAAATCATCTTCATATGTTTTATTTGTGAATGCCTACATACCCACACATTTAGATCTGATTTGTGATAGTAAAGTTATTAAAATAGGTCAAATAAATTTTTCATCTAAATTGACTTGAGTGACTATGCAATGGGAAAGTGCAGATTCTGGTGGAAGATATGGTTATGTAAATCTCCACTGAGACAAGAGAACAACTTCAAATGTATGTGGACTGGTCTAACTCCCTTATAACACTAGTTCAAATCTCTGGTTGAAAACCTCATAAACACATTTTTAATTGGAAGTCTCCTGGAATCACATCATCTGATTATATATGCTTTGGAGGATAGAATGAGAAGAAAGGCCTTTAGAAAAAAAAAAAAATCATTCAAGTGTTGACTATTTTTTCCTCATTTGTCAAAATAGTATAAAAATAGCTATAGTCATAAACATTAAAGAACACAATTCAGATCCAGTAAAGAGTGGAGTACAGATTTAATTTGGGTAGAAACAACACATGCTTTCTAAGTCCCAGCTTCTCTAGAAACTGAAGAACGGGGTTCATACATGCTGGAGGTAAACAGTTATACAAAGGAAAACTGAAGTTCACCATGTAACACTAATAGCAACTGTGAGATGAGACAATTCCCCCTGGAATTTGGTAGTTTTCTTAGCAAATATAAGGCCTATATGCAAATGAAAGAAGAACAGCAGGGTTTTTTTTTTGTTTGGTTTTTTTTTTTTTTGAAGGGGAAAAGGAAAAAAGACAGCTACTTCTTTTTGGAAAACAGTGCAGAAGTTAGTGTAACTTCCTCAGCACAGTGCCATGGATCTCACTGACCTTGTGAGGTTTACCAGGAGTCATTCCTCTCACAAATGTTTTCTGAACAATTATAGAGCATCTGAGACACTTTTGTGGGGTTTTTTTCCAGGAACCATAATACAGTTTTCTCTCTGTAACAATTTTTCTTTAACAAATTTATTTACGGCTATTTAAAGGAAACAGTGCTGTTTCTTCAAATGTGTTCCTGTAGATCTCTTTGAGTGTATGTCACGGTCTTGTGAAAGAAACTATGACAAGGAGGGTTGGTTTTGGTTTGGGTTTTTTTTAAGATCATCTATTAAAAAAAATGAGTTGTAATTCCAGATAGAAAAAAATTGGATAACTGCTTTTATTCCTCTTCAAAGAATAATCTATTCAGTGCAAACTATGAACACAATTACAATTATCTGTACCATTTGAAATCCTTGCTCATTGTGCTTCTAGACCAATGCATAGAGAATTACTGATAGCTGTAGGACAAAGCTGGAGGTGAGTTTACCCGTCAGGATTAGAATTGTTGAGCTTCATATCCAGGGATGAAAATGACACCTATTCATCAATGTGAAGTACTACCTCATATGGAATTGTTCAGAAAGCACTTGGCTGGTTTGGAAAGCACAGTATTAACATATAGAGAGTCTTACCATCAGTAATACCTCAAACAAAATAATTCCAAGGCAATGTGTTTTCTGCCAGCCTGCTCTGCCATGGAAAACATAGTAATAAGTGTATATTATTGACCTGAGTCCTTACCAGCATCTCCCACTGACTGAGACGTTTGTGTGAATCAAGAATGATACAAGCTCAGCAGCTTAGGCTAATACACATCTCTTTACTAAGAAATTAGGAAACCCATATGGCCCAATTTGATATCCGAAGCAGTATAAAGAAATCCTGTTACTGGTATATGATGGTTTGTAAACAAAACATTACACAGCTGATTTAATAACAATTTGAAGGAGAGGGAAAATATTTCTAAAGAAACTGAACAACCAAAATGGATGAACTGGACGGTAAAACAGGACACATTACCTTGTTGATCAGGACCCTCTCTAGAAGACATAATGTGAATATGAACTTACATATAATATGCAATTACATTCACTGTGCTACACAGAGGACTGAAGATATTTTAAGGGATGCTACATTCCTCTCCAGGGATACAAAATATATTTCACTAGACTTTGGAAACTCCAGCACACTCATACTTCATATGTATGAAAAAAAACCCCACCACACAGACCTCAAAAAAAAACATGCAGGAGTTACACAATACCTTGAAAAATCAGATTCTGAGAAAGCATTTTCATCCCTTAAGACATGAGTACCACTCCTCACAAAGATAATCATGTACATATGATGTTATGAAAAAAATGGAAATGACAGTTCACAAGACTATTAATAAATGCCAAGAGAAATATGGGTCTTGATTTCTATAAGTAGCCACAGTTATACCATGACTCCAATGTGGAATTCACAGAATAATTACAGTTAGTAAATAACACAGAATGTTAAAACAAAGGATTTAATCTTGCTGTAAATGTATATGTTTATTGGTTAACTTGCTACTTTGTTTGGGGGAAAAAAAACCTCTAACATGGGTTTTTCCTAGGGTTAATTTTTTCTCACTCTGCTTACAGTCTTTTTTTAAAAAAATAAAAAAATAAAGTGCAACTTGATCACTAAACATTACTCCTTTTTTAGCTGATTCTGTATACTCAGGCTCTGAGCATTGAGTTCATATTTTTGCAAGTAAAAATCTTTTTAGTTCACTGATGAAGTATGCACACTTTGTTAAGCAATAAAACCTCTTTGTGATTCTATAGTGTCTTTCATGGAAGGACCTCAGTGATTTATATATACAAATGCCTCCATGAAGCAGGCAGAAAATTTGGTAGCAAATGTTTCCATGTAAGCACAAGTGGTGCTCAAGACTGATGTGAGGGTCATTCAATTCAAGTGAATGTGTGCATCTAGGACTTTTTCTATTCAAGCTGTGCTGGAGAAAACATAATAGGGGCATTTTAATTTGATTCATGAAAAATGAAGAATAAAATTGAAGGTAGATGATTTGGCTAGTTTTAGGCATACAATATTTTGTCTCCTGGTAGGTAATGTCCAGACTTGAAATTTTATGAAAGATCAGGTAGGAATCATATGAGCCATATAGTACTTTATTGAAAAAGGAGAATTGTTTAAATTGTGTGCAATGCTGCTTCTCTAGACCATAATGTCTGTGAAAATTGTTGCAATCTTCTAGAAGGTGGATTTAATTTTAAAAATCTATTTTGTAAAGTAGAAAAAAATATGCAGTGCTGCATGTGATGAGAATCTGTGAAAGCCTTATCTTACTTAGATAGGAAACTAAGGAGGAAAATGCCCATGGAAATAGTTATTGTCTTAAATGTTTGCTTATTCTAAGAATCCTGGATGTACATCAGTTTTAGACTAATATTTTAGCAATAGAGCTAATTACACTACTGGTTTTGCAAATTTTGTCATAATAAAAAGCAACTCTGTTACACTCAATAAGTGGGCAAGAAAAAGATCAGAATCTTTTGCAACTCATATAAATATATACCTATTTTTAGGAAATTCTCCCAAATGCCAATTTAATTTATTGTAGATTTTCCCTTTTCCTCTTTGGCTTTATGTCTCCTGTAGAAAGAATTGTAGATTTAATATGAAGGACAAAATGGCAAACAGAAGAAAATAAAGAAGACTTACTTTTTTTTCCACCAAGAGGAAAGTTAAAAAATCTCTTCTTATCAAGCGTAATAGAGAAGAAATGTTGTTACATATGCAGAAAAACTTTCTCAGGAGGGAAATAAGGAAGAGAAATATTCAGTTCAGTTGGGTCAAACTACAAGGTCTTCAAAAAGCAACCAGAACAACAAAAGCACCACATATTATTCATTACAATAACATTACGTATCAAAACATCAAGCCACTTCAGGGAAGAGGTAAATACAAACAATTTGCTTAGACTTCCTCATCTAAGTCTTTGTCTCACTATAGGATCTCAAAAGCAGACAGGAGAAGCAACAAAGTTTCACCAAAGCTTTATACTGTTTCAGACTTCATTTTCTCTGCCACTTCTCAGGCTACTCATGACCCTGAAAGGGCCCAACCAAGCAAACAGAAATACATTTTGTATTGTTGGATTCTTTTCCTATTTTCTAATTATTACAGAAAAACAGTGCCACTTTCTTTACTCTCTACTGTCACCACCCTTTGATTTGGCCCTTCCTCCCTTCCTTCCTTCCTCCCTCCCTTCCTTCCTTCCTTCCTGCCTTCCTGCCTTCCTGCCTGCCTGCCTGCGTGCCTGCCTGCCTGCCACAAACTCCTGCTGATTCCCTCACTCCCTAGTCAACAAATAAACAAGTAGAATTTTCCCACAATCTGATTACTAGGAGGAAGGAAGAAACAAAAAAATCATTATATTTAATGTAAAAGCAAAAATATTTTATAATATAAGTCAAAAATCAGATACTGAATTACTAAAGCTATTAGCACATTTTGTGTTTAGCATTTACTGCATTGGAAGATGTAATTCTGTGGCCACCAGCTGTTAGAGAGAATCTTTTACTCTGTTCCAGGGATGTACCAATGTAATTAATCATGATAAAAAACAGAACCATCCAGCATATTTTACTGCCTTAGTGTAGGATAAACTATGTATGTGTCAATCCTGATGCTAATGCCTTCTCATCCCCTACTCATGTTATATAACTACTTCAGTGTTCCCCTAGTCTTATCAGTAGAAAGTTCTTCCAATGTTTAAACTTATTCTTAATTGCTGCAATTCAACCCCATTATTTCTTATCCATGGACAAAAGAAGAAGAGATTAGTTGTTTCCTTTTTATAACAGCCCTTTATGAACTTGATCTTTGCCATCAGGTCCTGCTTTAGTCATTTCTCATGTAAGGTGTATAACCCCATGGCTCTCATTTTTTATTTCATAGGTCTGTTTTGTTGGTGAAATGCAACGCTCAAAATTGGATGCATAATTCCAGCCTGAAGTACAGCACTGAGGAAAATTGGATAATTACTTCACCGTGTCTTACAAGCTTGATTTCCATTTACAAGAGATAAAATGTTCTTCGATTTTTTTACAACTTTATGACTTTGCTGACCCCTGTTCAGAATGTGATACATGCAGAGTCACAGATTCTTTTCCAGAAAAACAGTATTTCATCAGGTTTTTTCTACAGCATATTTTTGCTGTCCATAATTCCTTCCCACGCCTAGCACCTTCCGCTTGTTTCCACAGTTTTAGCATATCTTTTGGGTTTTTTCTCTAATTTGTCAGGCTGATTTTGAATTCAAAGCTTGTTCCTGAGTATACTGTTTCTCTTTCCCAGCTCTGAGTTATTGCAGATTTAATAAACTTGATCTATGCTCTACCATCCAGAATGATTAAAGAAAAGTAGCAAAGAATTGATTCCAGGAGCAATGCCTGTGGTTGGTTTGTCCTTTCACTTTGACAGAATTACTGACAACTTGCACAGTTATCCAGCCAACTTTGTATGCAATTTACTAGCAATTTAGAAACTTAATCTAGCCCAAGATTTCCTAGCTTGCTTAAGAGAAAGCCATGTTAGTGCCTAAAGATTTGTTTAAGAATGCATGACATCTGCTGCTTCTTGACAATCTCTAACAGTTTTTGGAGAATTGGTTTAATGTAATTTGTTGCTGACAAATGCATGTATACTGCTAATCATCTCTTTCTTACTTAGAATTTTTGTTCCAAAGTCTTCCGGGAACTAAAGTTTAGCTGGCAAGATAGACATGGCTTTTTTTTATTGCAATTTCAAATCTGGAACTATGTTCCCCCTCTTGGCAGTCTTTTAAAACATCATACACCCTTAAACACTTTTTTAAGGGAAAGCTCTAATAGAGGTCAGATTGCTTCTGGCCAGTATTCTGTTAAGTATCAAGCTGCAGTTCATCACACCATACCCAGTCACGTACTTTATGGACATCAAGTTCCTGAACAAGCTGAAATGTAAATATACCAATTTTACACTGAATGCTTAAAATACAGGATAGTTTTCCACCTTAGCTTAGAAAGCTAAGAACAAGGTGCCAACAAAGAGACGGTATATATTGCCATTTATTTCAGAAAAATTTTAATGTGCACTGAGAGACTTAAGTATGTGGCACTCAAAATACATATTTTAGACCATACAATGAACTGAATACCTGCAAAAATACACAGGTACATGACCTACCAAGGAAAGACTGTTGTGTACTGGGTCTGACTAGGATGGAGTTAACTTTCTTTTTGGAAGCCCATATAGTGCTGTGATTTGAATTTGTGACTGAAACTGTGTGTGGATAGCACAGCAATGCTTTCTGGACCCTATTCTGTCACCCAGCGAGTAAGCTGGGAGTGGGTGAGTAGTTAGGAAGGGACACAGTCAGGACAGCTGACCTGAATTGGCCAAAAGGTTATTCCATACCATAGAATACTGAGCAATACAGCTAGGAGGTTTTGTCTTCAAATGTAGCCATTGCTTGGAGAGACTGACTGGGGTGATTGCCTATGCATCACTTGGGTTTTCCCCTCTTCACTTACTAAACTGTTTTTACTTTCCTTTTCTCTTCTCTGTCTTCCCCTGCTGTGGGAAAGGAGTGTGCAGCTGCAGGCTGGGGTCAGCAGACAAGAAGTGTGTTAGATGGAAGACTATGAGTCATCCTTCAGAATTCCAGAAAGTTCAGGCCATGTCTTTATTATCCATACCAAGTCATATCTCCAGTAAAGTTAGTAATACAGGCAGCTTACCTATCTGTAAAAAAAATTGTTTAGCTATTTAAAGTATTCTGACTTCTGTTCAAACAATACTTGCTTTATTACATGTGGTAAGGGTAATTATTTTTGTGTGAAGGAATTATATTTTTTGTTGTTGATTCAGAACCACAAAAATAAGTAAATAATATGTTGGTTGCACTGTATAAATTTCACTTAGTCTACAGAGTTCTATATATCTTCCAAAATACAGTGTTTTGATTAAAATTACAGGTGTGAATGAAGTACTCATTTGACTTTCATATCCATATTTTAGTTCTTTACTTTGTCCTGTAAAAACCATTATCAAGCTTTACATGGAAAATGGCAGCTCAAAGAACCATCAAACCAATTATTTGTCAGAGTTTGTAATACATGTAATAGGACCAGTAAATGTTGTTAGAAATACTGGGTTTTGCACAATCCAGATTTACATCAAAGTTCTTGTAGTTTTTCTGTAGATTGCATTTCAAAAAGCAACATTTCTATGCATGGAAGCTACAAGTGTTGATATGATTATAATACATTAACAAACCTATTTATTTCTCATAAAAAGAGGTGGTTATTGGCATTTTTTTTCTCTGTATATTTAATGCTGGCAATAATTGTGTCTTATTGTAATTCTAAAATGCCATAGATTGCTTCATGGATTTTGAACAAATAATTTTGTTTCTAACAATAAGTTAATCCAAAAGGAATTCATCACCTACTAGCAAAGGTTTATATACTTTGCCAAAATGAGGTCTAAATTTCATATCTAGAGGACAAGATGTTCTACTGTTCCTGGTACTTAGGTCATAATGCAATTTGTGCAGCAGGTTTGCACGAATGCATAAATTACCGTTTTGCTGAATAATGTGTGAAAATAATCACACACCTAAGGTGTTCAGATTTATAACTTTCCTACATTCAACAGATAACCAGACTACTGCCAAACTTTTAGTAACTTCTGTGGTGTGCTGAATCTTGTACTGCAAGTCATGTTAAATGGATGTTATACTTTAGGTCCATATAGAGAAGCTAATTAGCCAGGTGGTTTTGCTGCTACAATTTTTTAAGATGTTGCCATTTAAACTGTCATTTGTTTCTTTTGATACTCAATGTATTGATGTTTTCCTGTGTGCAATGTCAAAGTTAAGTTGATGACCTTTATAAGATGTCTTGTTCTTATGAATTTATGAATCAAAAATGTGTATTAGAAATTTTAACTATTTTTCTTGCTAATTCCTTCAGAATCCATTAATCAAACTCACCTGTGCCTAATGCTTTGCAAATTTTAGCTGGAGTAATTGCTTTATTGTCTTTTCCAGCATAATAGCAAGGTCTTTCACATTTTTCTTTCCCCACAGGAAAATCTATCTGTCTCTGGGATGTTACCTTCTGTTTCTTCTATAAGTATGAAGACAAATCTTCTAGTCCCTTCACAGAATCAAGCTCATTAGTTTCCAGCCTTCTATTGTTCTTCTCAGTGACCCTGTTTTTCTTTGCTTTTTTATTTTACTATAAGTTTTAAATTAAGTCAGCTCAAAACATTTAAGTTTGGTAAAATTTGGTTAAAAAAAAAATCCCTGAAGTTGTACTTTGAAAATTACCAGTTTTAATAAAGTATTTTTTTACTACATTTGCCTTTGACATCCTCTTTATCTATGTCATTATATTTCTCTATACAAATTAGGCATTCCATTCTACACTATTGCCCACTTGCCATTTACGTATGACATTTATGGCAGCTGCAACATTAGTCAGGTCAGCTCCTCTGTAGTGGATGAAGCTATATGGACTTAGAGCATAAAATGTATATATAAGTATATAATGTATATCTTTCTTATGTGATCTACAGGAGCGGTGCTGCATTTTATTCATCTGCCACTGCAAAACAAAATAATTTTCTATTTACCCAAGGCAATTTCTGTAGAAGCTAAGATCACAGCTAATAAACACTTACATGTCCGAAAGGTTTGAGTTTACATAGCAATTCATATATAATGTCTGTGATTGTAAACTTCATCAAACCATCCAGGAGCATACCCCAGATTAAGAAAAAAGGTTTATTAGGCTCTGTTCTAACGAAGTTTGCACTGATGTTCCTCCAGAGAAACTGTAATCATTGGAGGATGCAGAATAGCTGGAGTATTCCCATCCTTATTACAAATTTATTATTATAACAAGCCGATTTAAGGAAAGAAAAGTCTGGTATTATGTCTCAGGGATGAACTGGTCAACAGTAAAGATGAGGGGAGGAAAGGGAAATTTTTTCAGCATCATCTGCATCTTTTAACAGTAAACTACCTGCTTTACAGGAGTATTTTCTCTCTTAAAATGTTAAACTTAGACACATTAGGCTGTTCGATTTGATAGACAATGCTTTTTATGTCTTGAGCTGGTATATTACATTTCATACTCTTCTAAAAGCACTCTATGTACTTAGCCATGGATTATCTAACATTTCAAGTCCCATATTATTTCTTACTCTGTTTGAATTCCCTAGGTTTTATTTGTTGTACCCATACTGGCAGCACTACAAGCAGTAAAATACTTTTTTTGTTATTAATACAATTTTTCAACCATCTGCACTCTAAACAACTAAGATTAAACGTTTTTCATTTTTTAGCCTAAGTAAAATGTCAAAGGTTAATTTTGCTTTGCAAACATCTGAAAAGTCTTAGCAAAAGCTTTTAGTTCACTGTTTTCAACATACTTTTCATTTCAGAAAAATAACGGGATGGAAATAAATAAGGTTCCTGGCCCCTAGCCTGAGATACAGATTCTTCAAAATTAAAACAACAATTCTTTACAAAAAGTACAAAAGACAATTTCCTTTTTCTCATCAGGTCAAGGCTGGAGTTTCAAATGTTTGCAGAGCATTTAAATATCTTTCAGGAGCAATGCCCAGCAGCAATCCATCCAGATATCTGGCCTACTTTACAAATTAAGAAACTAAGACAAGGAAGGTAAGATCATTTTTCTATGATGCAAAGACAGCAAGGAAAATCTGTATTTCCAAATATTTTCTCACTAAGTTTTTAACTGATTGTTAAACCTAATTCTAGAGGATATAGACTGACACACAACTGTCAGAGAATAAACATAATGTGTGAAGTTTAGGATTTCATGCTTTCTTGCCATTGTTAGTTCCTAATAATACTTGCCTTTACCCAATAAATAAATATTTTTGATGGTGCAAGCCAATTCAAGAATCCTGAAACCAAACTTTACAATTGCTTTCTTTACATTTCTCTGTTTCTCTAATTTTTATCGTTTTGTTCAACAAGATTAATAAAAAGTAAAAAGGCAATACTTTCCAAGGAATCTTTAGCAACCTTAAAGAATATGATGAGAGATAAAAAGACGTTTTGCATAATGACCATTAGAGTGCTGCAGTCTATGAGCATAATGGTGAACAGTGCGAAAAACTGCTATGCCAAGAGAAAGAAGAGACATCAGTAATACATTTGAGGTTCTTGCCTTTCTTGTGTCTGTCAAATGATCAATGATTTTGGTAGAAACTAAGTCAGAGGAGACTGGAATGAAGGTTAGTCTCCGATAATAATTTTTTCCCATGAAACTGGTTTTGACAAACATTAAACTTGTTGAGCATCAGAAGCATTTGCTATTTAATAAAGTTGTACTGCTAGTTCCTATCAACTTTTTTATCATGAGTGATAAAACCTGAAGTTGCTCACAAAACTCTGAAGTTTCACTTCTCCTCCCAATCAACAAAAACTCAACCTAGCTGCAGCTCAAGCTATATTTCTAGGAATACATGGAAAATTAATAAAGCCTAATTAAAATGATGGCTTTTTTTTTCTAGGAATACACAGAAAATTGGTAAAGCTTAATTAATATGATGGCATTTTATAAGTCATGCATGTAAAATAAATAATAAACATTGAGTATTCAATGAAATTCACTGCATAGTGTATTTAGCAATCTATACAAAACCTCTCATCTTCTGTAAGTCTTCTTTATACAAGCTACTATGAATACATGAGCAATCATAAAGTGAAAAAAAAGTGTGTTTCCTTTCTTAATTTAGCAATTAATAACATTTTTGCCCTTAATTATAGAGGTATAACTGTAATGTGATTTTTAGAATAAATACGTAGAAATATGATTTAACATTATCTACTTCCTACTGTGACTTTATCAATGCTATCATTAATTTAATTTACTTAATGATAAAAATAGTAACTCACTTTTTCTCCTGTTCACAGAAACTATATAAACTGCAGTAAGGTCGTTAAAATTTAAATGCCTACTTAAGCTCATACATCAAAACCTAGAAGCACGGTGAGTTTACTTATATTTTTCTAACTTTTTTTTTCTTTTAAAATATTCACCTGGAATGTCATATTTAAAAAGAACTAAAGGTTTGTGTACAGTCTAAGCAATTTTTCATGTGTTACAGAACGACATGATATTGTTGCCATGAATTAGTGGCCGCTTGTGTTTCGCCCATAAGAAGGAAGGTACCTTTCTGATTGCCTGCCCAGCAGCACACAGCCTACAGTCTCAAAAACAAGGAGGGTTTTCCTCTTTCTATTCATCATTAGCAACAGCACAGTTGTAATGTAGAGCTACGCCTCTGGTTTCATCTCTGCAAATTCATGAATGAATTTTGCAGTCTCAATGTCTTTCCAGAAACCTAATTAATTCCAAGATAATGTATACTTCTGGTTATGCAAAAGTAGTACAGAATCCAGATCACTCCTACATCAGTGCTGGGTCTTTGGTGTTAAATGAACCCCTGAGTAGTTACAGCTTGCTGTAATTGCTAAGGCAAATAAAGATAACTGCAAATAACTATAAATTAATAAACTCAAGGAATTATTTCACAAAAAGACATTTCAAGGGACAAGCAATCTTATATAAGGACCAGTGAAGTCAAAGGGAATCCTTTATTGACCTTAGTGAGTTTTGCATCAGGCTGTAAGTATAAAACTAGACTCACTGACAGTAATGGAAATGACTTGTTAAAGTGTGTCACTGTATAAGATATGGGAAAGTTAAATCTTATAACGGAAAAGGAACATGCCAGGCAAACAGCCTCATACAGTTCACAGACAGTTTACAGCTTCGTAGTGAGATGTGTCACATTGAAAGAAATCATGTGCAGGCCATTATGTTAATTCCTGAACTGGGAATGATTTGGTGGTGGTTATTTTGAGAATCTCAGTACAGAATAAAAACCAAACCAAAACACCACAAAACAAACAAACAGTAGTAAATACAGAGGAAAGACAGTAAAATCCAGAGGAATTTTTTGCTTCCTGTTAAATTGTTAAAAGGTATCAGAGATCATAAAAGTCTATGAAAATGTGGTAGCTCATACCATCATCCTTCAAAAGCTTTTTATAATTATAACTTTCTAAGAAACAAGAGAAATAGAAATAAATAAGGTAACATAAATCCCCCCAATTGGAAAGGTGGTTCAAGTATTTTGTGACTTGCACGACAAATTAAACATTTTTTAGCCAGGTTTCTAGCAAACAGAGATTATTTTTTTTAATTTTAAGATATAACTTTAACAATATCTTGTACTTTTTTCACTCACTTTATAAATGAAAAATTGCCATCTTAAAAGAACGCCAGCAACAACCAATTGACAAACTCTACTTCTATCAACTCAATGAAACTGCATAAACAGGAATAAGCCTTCTGCAAATGCTACAGTAAGATGTGTAAGACTTTACAAGTTGACATGGCTCTTCAGCAATCCAATTAATTAGAAGCATTTTCTAATTAGCATTTCTAGCATTAGCACTTTGTTCCCTAAAGATCTGTCCAAAATATCCCCTACAGAGTACTTTCTAAGCTTCCTTCAGACCCACAGACTTTCAACCATGTATGCCAGAATTACAACACCTATAGACTCTTAATTTACTTAGGAAACTTTACTTTTTTCCTGGCTTCTATGCACTACTATCATTGAAAGTTTTGAGCAGTGAAGAACCAATACCCAGAAAGAAAGCTGACATTGTAGTCTATACTTTCATTTATCTTCTAAAATGCTGGTTTTGATTTTGCAGGCTACTTACCGTATCCTGTTTGTGCCTCTTATCCTGCCATTTATAAAAAGTAGGTACTCTTCAAAATGAAAAACTCTGCCAATGCACAGTGTAAAACTGTGATGTTGTTGCTATGAATGAAAAAAATTAAACCAAACTGTATGATCCAGTGTTATCTGAAGATATTTCCTATTTGCTGTGAAAATGCTCTCAAAATGAGCTTTTATCATGAATGACACAGCCTATAGATACTATTTGTAAAATAATAAAAGAAAGAAAATTAAATACAAAATTACTAAGACACACCATTTAGCCAGTTACTATCAAAACACACAGATAAAATTGATAAATAAAACACAGAGCATGTCTTTTTTCTATTTGGGTTTCTACACTTCAGGCATCCTGAATCATTCACACTTCAACATGTCACTAAAAATTAGAATTAAAAATTGGGCACTTTGTGTTTCATAAAAGAAATGGAGACATTTACCTGTAAAAGGAATTAAAATGTAGGCATTACTTTGCCTACATTTCTTCTGGATTTATATGCAGCATATGCAAAGACACTATTTCTGCCTAAATCATCCCAACACAACCCTGCCCCCACATCATCCCTTGGAAGTACACAGGAATCAGAGACTGATATAAGAAGATTTCGCTGCATTATTCAGTTCATTGTCTATGCTGCTGAAGAAAACGTTTTTCGGAACTTTTAGATAAGCATCAGAAAATTTGCCAAAGACTGTACTGACAGGTGACAGTACTCTTATTTTTCTTCTTTTTTAAAAGCTAAAAGCCAAAATCTCCTTTTGACCTTAAAACAGAACAGTAAAGTATTACTTTTTTTTTTTTTTAGTTTCATACTTAGGTCATAAAAAACCCTGTAGGATTCTACTGTACTACAGTATATGATGATTTTCTCAGTACCTGGCATTAGTACTAAAGATGACCTTATGTCTTCACCTGGCCTATAGTGGTATAACAAGGCATGATTTTTCTGAAAATTGGCAATTTTAAAACAAGATATATTCAAACATCTATTATGTACTGTTTTGTACTTTCTCTTCCTGCCTTAACTATACAGTTAGTTTCGTAAATCATAATTAAATTAATATTTAAATAGTGACTGTTCCAATTTCTATAAATTTCAATTTTGCTTCATGTAAATTTCTCAAGTACTCTCTAAGAGACCAGGATGCTTTTATCATGATTAGTCAGAGTAAGGGTGCCTTAGTCCAGTTACAGCATAATAAATGCAATTAATAGATTCTAAAGAAGATATTTTTTTATTTCTAGTACTTATGTATGAATGGTGTGGTATTTTACAGTAGCTTCATCAGACAGCATTTGTAATAGGTATTTGTATTTCCTTATCTACTGCTTGTGCATTTCTAATGTGAGATGAAACATTTTTCTTTGTAGTTTCAGTGACTTTCCTAAATATCTTAACTATAAAAAGATCAAATAATTGATTACAATTCTTGTCTTGAAAAATTAACAGAACTCTGCCAATTTAGCAGGAAAAAAAATCTTTGAATTGTTTTGGCTGAGTAAATCTGGTTATGTCATATGGCTATAAATTGTCATACTCTTTATAGAGCTTTACTGTTTTATAGAGAATCCCTTATTTAATCACAGTGTGGTTTTAGAACACTGTTAGCATGCCACAAACATGTTAAGTGTTTTATTTTTATTCTGTTCCATGACTTTATAAAAAAGCAGGTTAATAGATCTGATGTGAGTCTCCTCACATTCACTTGTAAAAAGCATGTTTACCAGGAATAACAAGTTCCAGCTTTTTCCCGTGACATAAGAATAGCATTCTCTTCTTAACAGCCATTTGACATGTTGATTAACAATCTTTCTGCCTGGACACATGTGGATGTGTCCAGTTGATTTGTAATTTCACACTGCACTGTGAAATGCGTCTGTATTGGTGACTGAATCCTCCACTTCAGTGAAGGCAAAATGTGACTCAGCAGCTTTTAAAATCACAAGTTTCTCTTTATATAAATGTATTAGCATTGTAAACACTTCTGGAAGGTGTGCTGTAAAACTGACAAACTTGCCACCCTTGAATAATTTCAAGATCAGTAGGATTGCCTTCATTTCCATTTCTATTGCCACTTCTGCATTCCCAGGTTTGATACAGTGAAGAAATGTGATTGAAATGCATAAATTTTGTTCCTCATTTTCTACTGTGGTGTATCACAGCCTTGACTTAAATCTTCTTTTATAGATTTCTAGGTCAGAAATATTCTTCCATGGTAGCTTGTAACACTGAATTATCTTTAATGGCTAAAACCTGATAAAACTCATCTATAGCTTTTCTTAGCTAAGTGATTACGTATATGACTTATTAATTAAGCATGCTTCAAAGCTTTTTTTTTCATCATTCATTTTTTTCTAAGAATTTTTTTCAGGCTTGGCTACTAAGATAAACAGAAAACAGACACCTGTCAATTAGCCCATTAAAGTATCATAGAAACAGCCTGGCAGTGCTCTAATTTGTGATGTAACTTTATTTTTCCAGGTCTGATCATCAGTAAGCAATTAGCAAACAGTGTCCTAAACAGGTTTTATCATATATTATCTTAAACTCTGCATATGCTAGAAAACGCTTTTCTAGAATTAGTTTTCCTGCCTCAAAATTTTTTATTAGTCAACCTTACAGTATAACCCAGACTCATAGATCTTCAACAATGGACAAACCCTTTATTCCAGCTACTTAAATACAGTATCTCACTTATGAATAAATTTATTTTACAAAACTTTACCTCCTCAAAACATTGTACCCCATGAGCATGTATTAAGATTTCAGGTTCTCCTAAAGCCGTAAAAAGGCTGTTTTGCTCTTCATAGCGTCCTCCCTACAAGTACAGCTTCTATTATACAATTCTATTGTAGTATTTTTAATTATACAAGAATGTATTTTAAATATATCTTTAAATGCACAAATGATACTAACATGTTTCATAAGCTGTCAATATTCAGCCCATTTTGCATATGACAATACATCTATCATGTTTGATTAGAATTTTTAAATATGTTGTAAACTGCTCTGTGTGTTTACCTAGGGCTTGATTTCATTGTTAAATTGATAATGTCTAAATTACAAGCTGTTTTATCTACAACAGTGAAGGCAGTGTAAGTAGGGAATAAAAAGAAAGTAGGCGTGGTGATGACCTACCTGTTGCATGTTATATTGTTCCCTTATTAAACAGAATGTTCATGAATGGCTCTAAAAATTAACAGTCTTGGACCTTTCTATATTTCTGGCTCCTTTGCCTGCAAGGTTTCTGCCAGCATGAATATATTGGCACTGGATAATATTTGTGTTCAGTTGAAGGCAGCTCAGCAATTAACAAAATAATATAATGAGATAGTTGAGCCAGATAAACACTGGTGATACTAGAACTTTTAAAACATGTATATGACAACTAAAATGATGCATCTGGGAAAAATCCCATCTCCCTGTATAAATGTCGTTTATCAGAACTCATTTTAAAAAAAACTATATCACCATCTGTAAATCACAGTGTTTCATTGCTTATATTAAATTACCACAATAACTGTATGTGACAGTTGGGATTTGTTTGTATTTAAAGGCCACATCTGATTTAATATTGTACTGCTTTACTGAAATCAATAGACCCATGCCAATTTATATGAGCTAAGAATGTATTCATTTTCATTTATGTCATAATTTTGAGGGTAAAAAAGACATATTTATTGTTTTTCAAATATATATGGTATTCAAAACTTTTGAGAGATTAGAAACAGGCTCCTTCTATATTTTTGGATCATTCTGCGGTAAAGAAATTTGTTTTTTAGCAAATCTAGCAAGTGCTATCAGAACATGAGTTCTGTGCTAAGTTCATACTCCGTATTTGGTTAACAATGTTCATAACTTGATTCATACTGAAAAAAATGTGATCATGTAAATAAGATTACCGTTAGATTAATATGAACCAGACTTTCACCTTAAATATGATAGTTTCCTAAATAATGAGTATTTGTGCTTTGATGAAGATTTCTTCTACAGTCATATGACGATAGTATCTGTTTAAGCTTCCCAAATGTGCTTTTTTCACATTTAATAGTAGTTAGCAAAAGTGTATCTTCCTCAAGAATATTCCATATAATATTTAAACTTAAATTTCAGAGATTAAAACTTTTCTGAGTAAATCCATACCAGAAAAGTGAAAGTGTCTTATAACCAGTCATAATCATCAGTGATCTTGACATGAAGATGTAGACAGCCTCAATAGCCAAGAGTATCTATGATCAATATCTTACATTTATTTGTACATGGTTTTGACTTTTGTTGCTAGGAAGATGTTACCATTTTTATTTAATAGTCTACATCATCACAGGATGTAATTAAAATAGCCAATTATATGCAGTAATATCGGTCAGCATGAAACTTACAAATTAGTTTCTTTCAGCACTTGTTTATTCTACAGCAGAACCAAAAGTCTTTCTTTTTCTAGGCTGCTTAGAAGCAATCTCATTTTTTCCCTACCATTTTGAATGTCTGTAGCAAGCCACTGGGAATCTAGTAAGATGCCACGAGATAAAGTATAGAAATGACATCCACTTCACCTCGCCTCATGTCAGCTGACAACTGCACTGTTCACACTGCTCTTTTTCTAAGATCAGCATCTGCATAGATAGCAAGTGGCTGAAGCTGTATCTTGATAAAACAGAGAGCATGTTAGTGGGAAAGTTCAATGCATCCTGAAGATTTTTTTTTCCCTTAACCATTTCATCCATCAGTATGCGAGGCTGTGTCTTATATTTGTATTTCACATATTTGGAATCTTTTTTTGTAGCAGGATTTCCTATTTTGCAGATGCACCAAAGAAAAAAACCCAGAATCTTAGAAGTGGCTTGATACTCAACCATGCTTTATCCATTAATATGCTGATGGGGAGATGAATAGCTTTGTGTAATTATCTCTTTTATATATACATAAGATAAGTATATATGTGTATATGTATATAGCTTTTTAACAACCTGGAATTTCCTTATTAAATTCTCTTACTGTGGACTCACAAGTTGGAAAAGATTAAAATTGTTCACAAAACACAAGCCCAAAAGCTCCACTTCTTTCCTGACAAATTACGTTCCGTTTCATTGCTATGAAACAATGCCCATCTAGACTAGTTGTCCTCACCTTAAAAATCTTGCACCACTTTATTCAGCGGAAATTATTTTTCCATCTGATGTTCTGCCTAGAATGTTGAGTATTAGAAGATGGTAGCAAGTATTTGAGCTGTCTAAAGACTACTGTATTTATTGCCAGAAAAAAAAAAAAGGACACTAAATTGTTTTCTCTAACCAAAATCCATAATCCATAAATTGGTTTCTTTAGTTCACTTGATGCTATTGTGAATGTATACAGAACTCTACAGGTACTTTAAATGCACTAGATATTATTTGAGTGTTCAAGAAAAGAATCTTGGTTGGCAAGAAGCATGTTTCAGGTAAACAGGAAAAAGACCAAATAGTCCAGGGACTTCCATTTAAATGATAATTCAATATTGCTGATTACCATTCACAGGTTTTCTTAATCCACAACATAAAAGTTGTAGATTGAAAAGGGAATTGTTGCTTGGTAATAAACAGAGAATGTTTCCACTTCTTGTAAATATTTGTATTTATCATAATGGGGGGATTTTAGTAGTTATATATTAACTGAATAATTATAGAGAAGGATGTCTAGTAACAATTTGTTCTGGTTTTATCTTCTCTTCCCCTGTTATTCTTGGCCAAAATATTAACATTTTGTCTGGTTTTGGTGCTTACCAAAATGGGCTCAGCATTCAGGAGATTTAATGAACTAGAAACCAATCAAAATTACTGTGCCTCATTTCTCACTGTAGGTGAAAGCAGTATTCATTGCACATCAAAAGAGAAAAATAAATAAATAACTATTCCACATATGACAATACAGAAGATACATGCTCCTCTTCTTCACTTCTACTTTTTATTCAAAGCTTACTGAAATTCCTCAACTTAAACTTGGATAAGTTCCTAAAATTTTTTGGACATTGCCTTAAGTCAACCATTAATCAGTGGAGCTGCTCCTTTTTTTATATACCATCAGTGCAAATAAAAGAAGAAAAAGCTTTTAAATTTATCAAGAAAACCTGAGAAACAGAGGTGGACTTGAAGGTGCAACACTTAGCTGTGTTACACCTATATTGTGAGAATGCAACAAGGAATAATAGAGAAAATAATAAATAGAGATTATAATCTGCAGTGTGAAAAAAGTAAAATTATACAGTAGAACTATTAATCTACAGTGCTCTATTTTTAGAATAAGTGACAAGTGGAAAGAATTCTTTTATATGTAATCGAAACTGTTTTAAATGGAGACTAAGAAGATCCCAAGAGGTTTAAGTGTAGTATATTCACAGTGCTGGAAAAATTCTGTTTCACAGTTTGTCACATAAAATGCCAAGTATCCATTAAATCATACTATGTGCGCAGAACAGCAGTGCACTTCCTTGTGCATACCATACATACCCTGATTAATGTATACTTAGGAGATGTTCAGACTTTTTGTGAGTAATTATGGCTTTGTTAATTTTTCCAAATGAGTTAACCACAACCTTATGGTCCAATAATACACAGTATTTAATACAGTGGTAATTAATCCTATAACTTTGTATGTATCTGGTATATAAGGAATTTGTCTGGTCCAGCTGTCATCTTTGACAATAAAATCCCACTGATTAGAACATTTTTTAAAATACTGATTTTAAATGGTTTTACTTGATATTCTAGAAGTGCTTATAAAAATGGCAAATCATAGAATCATTTATGTTTGAAAAGACCTTTAAAACCATCAAGTCCAATTACTTAATCTTTAAATATCAGCTATACATTTTCTAACAAAGCATTTTAAAGAATGTCTTATGTATGTCTCTGTATAGGAGAAAGGAGGAGGAGGAGAAAGATTTGTTAGATTGTTAATTAATTAAACTGGTGCATAGAATTTTAAAAATTCATCAGCATGAGGGAGCAGAATACAATATTCTTCCGATCCACTTTTTGAAAAGTTAGTGAATGGATGGAAAAAAGTTTGTACCATTTCTGTCTTCTGTGTTTCTGAGCTTAAGACATGGTTTTACCTTATGCTTTTTCTTTTTGCTTTCTGGTGAGTCAAGTTCTATTGAAAAATAGAGTTCTTTCCCTCATATTATAGCCACATGTCCTATAAGATCTTTTGGATAAGAAATTTTGTAATTTTACTGTTACTTCACTGGATTATAGAAAATATTTCTAGGCAGGAAAATACTTCTTTTCCCAAATCTATAGAACTACTATATTTTCTTGCCTTAGTACATAATTTGCATTGGAAGAAATGGAATTTAAAAACTACAAAGAAAAAGTCTGCACTTTCAAGTACCATTCAAAATATATGGTTTCCTAAAAAGCAGACTAAATTTCAGTTCTTAAAACTTCAAGATGCATCAAAATACTGATGAAGCGAAAGGGTCTAATTGACATGCTTTGCATGAAGGTAACCTGTGTATGGGTTTAATACTGAGAGGCAAGGTTGATCTGAAAGAAGCAACAAATGTGAAGCAGAAAATACAACACATTCTTACTGTTCTTCTTGGAGGCTGGAAATGTAAAGCATGGATATCTGATCAGAATGCACAGTTTCTCTGTGCCATTTTGTTTGGGGAAAAAAAAAGCATCCACAACAAAATTTCTGCAAAATGTAAACTGGGTAGCTATGATAGCATTGATGAAGAATTGTATTGTTCAGCTAAATTCTACATTTGTGCAAGTATTCATTTATTTATAATAAGTTGATATTGGTAATTTAACACAGAGGTCCAATATCTTTTTTCTCCCCTGAGCCCTAAACTATCAGATCATATGTGTAAAAAGTGAGAGCTGTATACATTTCTGACTACAAAAAAACCTAGCTATAGATACAGTATACTCGGACATGGAGAAATTTTTTTGTTCTAATTAAAAGCCTATTTCTATCCATTAATGTGCACAGTACATTGAAAATATAAAAAATTATGTACAATCTTGTTGCATTTTGTGCTTCTTCAGAGAGAAAAATATCAATGCTCTGATAAAAAAGTGTCAACCACTCTGTAAAATCATGCAGAATTTAAATCCCATTTCACTGAACTTTAGATATACTGTTAATATGGATATATATACGGTAAATACCAAATTCATATTTAAGAGAAATGCTTTTGGAATAATCTTTTTCCCTCTACAAACTCAAAACCAAGAGAGCGTCAAGGTGACATCTAAATTCTATTGCTATACCAATACTAAGAATTGCAAATAAATATTTTAATGAATTTACATTCTGTGATGTGGATTTAAATTTTTAATGCTAACAGAATCTAACAGTAAAAAGAATCTAACAGTACTGTACTGAAAATTCAGCACTTTCTAGAACAGAAAGAAGATTCTCATCAATATATCATACAGACAAGCAGCAAGCTGAAACTACATGAACAGGAGACAAATACACCATAGTTGCAGGCATGGTTGTGTAGACTATTATCTATTTGTTCAGCTGCATCCCTATTCTCTTACTGAACAGATCCATATTACTTATTAATTAGGTGCATGTGTGTATATATGTATATATCTATATGCACATGCATATAATTTAAATATCTTATGGATAATGTATTAGTTTTCTTAAAACATTTGAAAACCTGAAGGTTTTGGCAATGAAGCAAGCTGACCTATTTAACTAACAAGGCTTGTCTAGTCCATACAGTACAGTTTATTTAGCTACAGGAAAGACAGCATTGCAGCACACACAGAGATTAAACATTGCTGATTTTGTCTATTATGTGAACTTCTTGAAAGGTTGAAAATTTATTTCATATTAAGAAGATTTGCCACAAAATAAATAAGATTTTCTCTTAGAAAGGCAAACCAGAAAACTAACTACAACTACATAATAACCATGAACTTCTGCTGTCATGAGAAGATCATCTTTCTGCATCTAATTGTGGATTTGATACCAGCTGTTCATTTCTTCTGCATTCAAAGTTTCTGCCTTGACTACACGACTGAAGCCAAGGAGAAGTGTAGAGAAGACATTGTATCACTGTCTGTTCTTTCCATGAGTGCTTACTAGAAGTTCTCTGAGTGGAAAATTACTTTTTTGAATGGATACTAGCAGTGTTTGCCAAGTACTTAAAGGAAACAATTACTCCAATGGCATTCATTGAGTATGGTAAATTATGAATACATTTTCATAGCATATATTCTCCTATAAAATCTATAAGGTTTTATTCATTTATACCTTTCTCTAACGTTTGTTGATTTGGACGAAAACTAGCTATGTAGGTCCTCAACTATGAGGTGAATTTGGTCTTGCTATCTCTTTTTTATGGTTTAAGTTTTATGGACTTCAGAAGAAGAGGGTCAGATGATTTTTACTAAGATTTTTGTTGGATGGTTTTGACAGTTCTTTAGTTAAAGGAAACTGACTTTTTTTTTTTTTTTTTAACATGTACACAATTAGATGAGTCAATGGAAAACAGATTTTGAAGGCCAATCAGCAATACAAATCCACCAGTTCAAATTAGCTGAAAATCTTGTTCACGGTTTGAATTAAAACAAATTATGCACAGCTACTAAACGGCTCTGTACATACTTAGGACAACACTACATTCCACTTTTAGCTTCCATAGTTTTTCTGTGACTACCACACTGTATTAAACCTGGACAAATGTATGTATATCACCTATTTTATTTAAAATACATGGAAGCTCACAAAATCCAGTAGCACAGCTAAAAAGAGCACATCAACATTCCTATTTGTTCTGTCCCCATTTTTGTAAGTTACTCATCAGCATCGCAAGCAGATGGACATTGGCAAAAGTGGATGTAGATAAGGACAGTTGGGCTTCCAGTGGCATTACAGAGCAAAGTAGAACAGCTGGGCTGCAATTTGTTGGTTCAAAAAAATGTGTGAAAAATTACTACTGAAACAGGACTCAAACTCTACATATGCTGAACCATCCAAATTTATGGATTTTCTCCACCTTGTGACTCATATAATCTAATTTTCTCTTTGATAAAAGCCCATAACTATTATATTTCAAAAATTATTTTCATGAACCCGAGCTCTTGCAAGTCATTTGACATACTTCCATTGACTCCAACAGAGTTTGATGATGAACACCTAATATGAATGCTTTTAGAAAAAAAAAGTGGAAAAATAAAATAGTGAATGTATTGTCAATTGTATAATGTTCATTACTCTTTCACATGGAAAAGCAGCAGATGAGCTGAGATTTTACTAGCAAGCAATTATCAAATTTTAGATGATAAAAAGTGATATATCAACAGACCATTCATACTTATATTCCATCTTAAACAAATAAAGCACTTATCTTTCATTTATAAAGTCTATTGTGAAGATCAAAGTCTGCTTTCAAATTGTAGTTCCTCTTTTGTGTCTCTATAGAATATTCCAGGATTGTGCAAAAGTCATCTGTGGGCTAATTACTGTACATGCACGTAGAAAGAGTTAAAGTCTGTTATAAGGGGTTACAATCAAAAGAAGCAATTTGTAAGTAGGCGAAGGATGGGGAAAGGAAACAAAGCACAGAGAGGAGAAGTTAATGGCCATGAGTGCAGAGTACAGATTCTCATGACCCAGGCTCTAAGAAAAATTTGAGTTTATAGTCCATGTAGGAATGTGCTCTGGGTTTCTGTGTGTGCATTTATGCAGTGATTAAGACCACGGCTAACCACTGACAGACTGAAAATATAATGGCAGTATCGATTAAAAACATGCAACACTGAATTGTATGAGGAATAAGGCAAATACAGCCTTCCTCATTTCAAATTTTAGGCATCAGGTTAGTCACTGATTTAAAGCAGTGACATAGCAAAAACGTTAAGAAAAGACATTTATTAATGATCTTACCTGATGAACATTATTTCTGTGTCACATGCCACATCATTTGAACAAATATGTACTTCCCATGCCTTGATTTACTTGCACAGAATCTATATATGATGAAGCTCAAACACTGAGAGCAAAAGACTGCTGCTGTATACATTGTTATTTCAGGTCACAGGTCACTTATTTAGATAGAAGAGGTTGCCAATTAAGCAATAACAATTAAGGCACAGGGCATTTCCTAGAAATTAATGACCAACTAGGAGGAACTGTGCCAAGGGCCATTAACCCCAGCCAGTCACTCACTGTGATGAGGCAGATTTCTTTGAAGAATATTAATGTTCTAAAATAACAAGGATGGCTCTGGACATAATATAAATTTATACAGTAACGAATCAAATTCAGTGCACTATGCTGATTTGTGTAGTAAATTCCAGGCCTTTTCTGTTTTCTGGATAGCAGAGGAAAAAGGAAAGCAAGAAAATGGTACATCAAATAATATTAAAAAATATTAAATGCCTTTAAGTGCTCAAGCTTCTCTAAATAGACAATTTAGCAAAAACAGGTGTCTAGTAGAGTTCTTCGTAAAAGGTCTACGATTATGAGAATACAAGGAAGTACTTCATCACTTTCTTTGTACTCTGGTTCTTGATGGGCAGTGATCTGTGAAACTCTCCTCTCTGTCATTTGCCAGATTTCCTTTCCAGAGGTAAAGGAGGAGGGTGCAGCCCTTTTCCATAACCCTTGCAGTAAAATGTTTCTGAAAGGACCGAGCTGAAAACAGTGCTTCTAAACACTAGCCCGTTTGCCAATTACTGTTTTCTCAAATTATAACAGTTTACCTTTTTATTATCCCTGCAAGAGACTCTTTACTTTCCTCCACACAGCCAATGCTTCTCTGCACCAAACATTCACATCTCCTTCATTTAAAATTTATCCACAAATAACACTCAGCATAATAGTGGAGGGAGAAACCAGAAGGCAAAGTGGAAACTTGGTAAGCAGATAGGTGCAAATGATCAATTACTTTTTCCCTTCAGCATGTATCTTATTGCTTAAGGCTCCCACCCACAGCCACCATTTTTCTCAACCCTTCTTCCCTCATCCGCTAGTGGTTTTCACCTCCTTAGATACATTGATTCAAATAAGTAGGTTAGATATGAAGCAATCATAGCAGTTTTCTCTCTCCAAGGTGAAATAAACAGCTGTGCTCAAGACTATTTCTAACTATATAAACTTCTCCAATGAAAAATAATACGAGTTTAAAATCCCTTACTGAAAATTATACAAGTCTTTATTGCATTTCTCCTAAAAGTTCAAAAATCTGATTATTGCCTAAATTTTAATCATAGTTTAGAAGATAATTTATTTAAAAATTGCAAAAAATCACAAGATATGAAATAGCTGCAATAGATAAAAAAAGATTATTGGTTTAATGGAAAAATATCTGGAAATTTATTCTTGAATTATAGTGTTTGGAATCTGATGTTTTACCACAGTAGCATAATATCCCTTCAGATTTAGATTAGACATTAGGACGAAATTCTTCCCTGTGAGGGCAGTGAGGTTGCCCAGAGAAGCTGTGGCTGCCCCCTCCCTGGCAGTGTTCAAGGCCAGGTTGGATGGGGCTTTGGGCAATCTGGGCTAGTGAGGATGTGTCTGCCCATGGCAGGGGGATGGAACTAGGTGATTAAAGTCCCTTCCAACCCAAACTACTCTGTGATTCTATGGTTTAGCACCTGGAAGAGTTTGTTCCGGACACAGTCTGAAAATTACTGCCTTAAGTAATTTGAAAAGCTCGGTTTGGTGACCTTAAGGATGACCTTAAGTCTCTGTGAAAACTTGTTTAATTGCAGAACTTGCTATTTAGCAAAGGAAGAGTACTAAATTAAGAAAATCATTACAGATACAAAGGATTAAGTTTTTCAAAATAGTGCACAGTTTTTCTTTAAAAAATTGTCCATATTTCTGATTTTCCACATTTTCTGTAATTTCTGCTTTAATATCTAAAGGAATTTCTAAAATTATTTCAAAGCATCTTAATTTGCTTGTAGAAATAAAATACTCCCATGATAACACAAGTTTTCATAACATGGCTGTAACCAGAAGCCTGAATTCTGGGTTTGTATGCATACCTACATTATATTTACACTGCCTAAATTATTATATAACAGATGGTAAGGTTTGTCTGAAATTACTAAGAGCAATCAAAGAAATACAGTATAAATGCTAAAGAATTCCAAGGAATTCCATTAGAAAGAACCAGCACCTGAAGCCTTCCTTTTAACTCTTTCTTCTTTTCTCTTTGCAATGCCCCTTCTTTCCATTAGTACTTTTATGTCATTTAAAATGATGGGAACAGCATTCATAAAACACTTCTTGAGCTTAAAGACAGGTCATATTTTCTCTCTAACTTAGTATTTGTTTGCTGTCCAGGGATTTTATCAGCGTTGTTCATCAATTGTGTTTTTCAAGGTGATAAGAATGGGGAAAGCAAGTGTAGAGTCTTCTCTCATCCTTATTATTATTTTAATACAGCAACTAAAGTTTTAACAGAGATCAGAGCTTTATTATGCTCAGTGGAACTAGTTAGAAAAGGGCTTTTCAGAACTTAAATGTTCAAAATCTGGACTTTCTTTAGGCCATAGGGAACAAGCAAAACTCAAAAGATACCATGGAATATTGGAAATTACTTTGAGAATAGGAAAAATCTGTATTAAGCTTCAAGAAGCTTCTCTAAAGCATGAAAGTAAAGGTGAATTATGGTTGAATTATTATTGAGTGCTAAAGATTCAGATACTTCTGTCTAGAGGATTTAATAAGTAGAAAATGAAATAACTAAAAAAAAGTTTCTGCCAGTGCACTGAGGGCGGCAGAGCTTCTGACCTCTTTATTTTGGGCATGTACATTTATGAAAATCCACTAACTAACAGTGCAAAAAATATGCTACATGATAGTCCTACTGAATAAAATGAGTAACTATTTAAATATTGCTTGCTGAGTCATCTGAATTTTTCAATTTCTTCTTAGAAACAATGGCAGTTGAAAAGATTTGTTTTCTGAAATCCTCTATCACTTTAACCACATAACACAGGCAAAAAGGAGGAAAAGAAAGAACTTCTGATGAATCCTTTTTTGAACAGCAGTCTTCAACCAGATATTCAGCACTACACAAAATCACACACACCAATTAATTCCTTGGGCCTGATCCTACAGTCATCTGTGCCAGCATAAATCCTGGAAAAGTACACCAGGAAAAAGACTGTCTTAAAACAAAACAGACGCTCTTCTGTATTGCATTAATTTTGTTTTGCCAATTATAGTTGTGTCAGAAAGAAGAAAACACATTAACTGAATTTTCTGTGTACAATTTCACTATTATTTATGGTTGATTATTCAGCCTGGCAACTAGCTCTATCAGTTTTCTGCAGTCTTTTCACAATCACACTGAAGACAAGAATCTGGCTAGCTGAATGCTAATTATTTTTTGGGAAAAAAATATCAATAAAAATTTTTTACTCACAAAGTGCGGTTTCATCTAAAGGAGAACTTCTGTGAAAACAAAGGTAGTTTGTTTCAAAACCACTGTTGGGCTTCACTTGATTTTGGGTTTCCTTTGTTTTTAATTTCTATTGTGCTCTGCATAATATTTTAGATTTACTACAATATAGTTATTGAAAGTTGTTGATAGAAAAAATGTATTATTTTCAAAATCAAATACTTCAATATTTATACATCTGAATTTTGGTTTTACAGAATATCTATATATTTTTCTTCTTCAGGACAGAAACCTCTTCCAGAGATACTAAATGCCACAGAGAAACTTAAATCAATTTACCACTGATACTGCGCTATCAATTAAACCAGTATCAAATATTCAAATATCTAGCCCAGAGATATTACGGAAAATACATCTGTTTCTTCAAGGCTAGTTGCATCTGGATACCCTGAGGTTCACAGCTATGTTAAACTACAGTCTTTCTTCCCTTACTTTCAGCTCCATATTCTCTAAATCAAGAGATAGCTACTGACTGGTATTTTAGGCTCCTTTACAACATATGTTATATAAGAAGCCTGACAGACTTTGCTCATCTTCACATTTTCAATTTTGGGAACCATTGTTTAGCCACTTATGTTGCAGTGGATCTGTGGTAGCTGTGTGGGTTTTCAAAGTTGGCCATATAACACTGATAGTGCTGGCCTTAGTATTTTTCAAGGGAGTATTTTAAAAAAAAACCTTGTTACACACTGTTTAGAGCACTACTTCTAGATCCTTGTTTAGAGAGAATGATGGTGACTTGGCACATTACTGTTTCAGCTTAACACTAGTTAAATGGAAGAGGTTACTAATTATACAATAGCAATTAAGACATGGGGCTTTTCATGGAGATTAATGACCAGCTAGCAAGAATTGTGCGCAAGGCTTTTAACCCCAGCCAGTCACTCACTGCATTGCAGCAGATTCAGATGGCATTCTCTGAAGAATACTGCTTTTCAGAGTGACAAACGTTGGTCTGTATATGAGTGCGGGGATGTTTTGCTCACCTACAGGTTATATCTAGTAGCGAATAATAAAGCTATGAAGCAATCAATGAAAGTTAGCTGCACACAGAAAGAAAAATCACAAACTGCAATAACACACTGCCCCAAAGTATAAGAAACACAGTTGAATGCCCTAACATGGATTTCAACTACTTTCAACCCTTTTAGTGATAGGAACATATTTGTCATTGAATTAAAACACACACTACAGACATCGAAATTAGCATTTTAAATGAGAACTAGCTTGAGTAGTTGCAGGGAGACCCCCATTCATAACCATTTATTATGTGCTGGTTTAGGTCCTGAATGCATCAAGGTGTGAGAAACCTTTCTGGATGAAGCTGAAGCAAAAGCCACTCCCTTATTCATGTCCCATATCACTGGAAAGTGGGACGCTGAACTTAAGTGTTGCTCAGCAACAATTGGAAAAATCCCCTCAGGTAATGCTCTTCAAACCCTCAGTTGTTGAAACTACCTTACTATTGCTGCGTACACTTCCAAAAGGCCTCAAACATTTTCGATAAGACGCACTCGACTCCTCACCCAAATTAGCGGTAGTTTGGTACAGGCTCCAAAGGAGGTAAAGGCCTACACTCTACGTGGGCCAATAGCTCCACTAGTTTCAATCTGTTCTCCAAAAACCCATAAAGGAGCAGAGTGGCCCAGTGAGCATGCAGACATAAGAGCATGGAACATGGATCGGATCACACAATTGGCACATGAATGAATAGTGGATGGCTTTTCAAAGATTTGTTTATCAAGGAACAAAGAAAGATGTGTGTACAAGGATACTGTGCATATCTGTTCCATCACATGTAATCTGAATAAAAACCAACCACTTTATCCCATAAAGACTGCCTAAGTGAGCCTTCTTTGAGCTCTCCCTGATAATCACCCTGTCTGCATGGTGGTGGCCTCCCCTTGAGCTGCGACACCTCTCGAGGTTGCTCCTCAAGGCAGAGAGACCTTTCACCAAACTCTGGTAAGCAATCAGTATCATGCATGACCTTGTACTATGATAACACTGATTTGTGCCTTGGCTTTTTGAAATCACTGTTCCAATGATTGTGTTGTACAGTAATTGAGTGAATCTTGCTATCGAACTTTGTTAAGTCACACTTTTACCACATCATATTAAAACCACTTTTGATAATACCTTTGATGGTGATTCCTTAAGCAATATAACTCACCTATCAGGAACCACATCCAAGCTCTTCCTGGCCTTCAAGGTGCCTCATCCTTTTCCACCATCCTCCCTTTTGTAATCTACACCTGGTCCTGGTCTGTCAAGTCCTGGTCCTTCATTCCTATTAATTTCTTTTCCTCTCCTATCTTTATTTGCTTTTTTTTTCTTTAAACTCAAAATAGGTATCTGTGTTCCCAGCAATATTTCAAAGGTGGTAAGACCTATGTTTCAAAAAAAAAAAAATCATCTGTACTTATCTGACTGTGGAGGGAAAAGGTTGGGGCTTTTACTAACAGACTACTCTGAGGCAGTACCAAGAAGCATCCAGATGATATGCTGCTGCTAAGCACAAGAGGAAGATGGACTAGTGCTTCTCCAAGTTTAAAAAAAATGACGGTACAGTTGCTGAAGGCCTGAAATATTAACTAGTAGAGCAGTCACAACGCCCTTGCTTGGATTTTGATGTCACGTTTGGAAATGAGTGTCTGACTGAACTGCCAGCCAGGGTGAACTCTTGGTTCCTTCATCCCAGAATGTTCCTGGAGCAGCAGAGGCAGAAGGGCAGCAACTGCTGCCATCATCAGGGACCCTCTCTGATGGCTTGGCAGGAGGACATCTTTGAACACTGAGACACCAGTCCTTTACCCCAAACAGCACACCATCCTTTTATGCAGCTTATGGTGATGCAATAACATTACATGGATCACCAGCTAAGTCAGTGGGTCAGAATACTGCTGCTATCTTAAAATACAATCTTCTTGTAAGTGGGAGCTGCTGGATATCTATTCGGCATGACAATTCTCTCGTAGTCCAGTCCTCTGACCAGTAATGAACAGTTTTCTTAGTGTGAGACAGAAAATTAAAGCCTGCTGCAGCATTCACACCTGTGCATATGCAGCCTGTTGCCCTCTCTGCATGCCACAGGACATGCCAGCGCTGGCATCAAAATGGCACAGGCAGCTGCTGCAGACCTCCTTCCTGACCAAATCTGAAACAGTAATTTATGGTTTCCAGTTTTCCATTTACCCTGAGAAGGTCCAGCCTGCTGAGGAGCAACTGCTGTGAACCATGGCTTATTCCACAGCTGTTACAGCTACTCTTTTCACCATATGGGCATAAGCGCCTCTGCTCTTATTAATCCTGCAGGCGATGCTGGCCACTGTGCTTTTTAGATTTTCCTATGGGTCACACTGGTCTCCCCTTTAGCAGCATTTTTTCATGGACTATGTTGTCCCTCTTTCTTGCAACTGTTTCTGGAGGCCATCCTGACAACTTGGTTGTCACCACTGTAATGTGCTGTCACAGTAATGAAGCATGATGTGAGGAACTCAGACAAGCCGCTGTCATACCATTTCCCAGCCTTGGCGTCCCAGCCATCAGCAGCCATGCTGGCAGTCATGGAGAAGAAGGGAAAGGCAGGGAGAGTGGCTTGAAGCCAGAGGCAGAGGCCAGGCACAAGGCGAGCGAGTTGGCAAGACCTGAGGGAACGGGGCCTCAGGCCTAGAGGGGGAGGAGGGCCTGCATGGGAGGAACGCTTCCCCTTGAGGCCTGGCCTGTGGGAGCAACAGCTGCTGCTACCCAGGCGAGGGGGGAACAGGGCTGAGAACAGTGTGGGGACAGGTGCTGGGGAACAGCTGCCGAGGACTGGGAAATGGTGTTCCAGACACAAAATGCAGGCCCAGGGTCGGGGAAGGGGGGTGAGGGTGGCCTGCAGAGGCCTGGTGGGAGCAGGACAGGATCCGAAACCAAAGGCATGGGGAGGGGTGGGAGGAAGGAAGATGACAGCTGCTGAAGATGAACAGAGACCAGGGAAGGAGCTAAAGGCAGGGGCTGGCTCCAGAGGGGCAGCAGAGGGGAAACTATGCTGGCCAGAAGCCAGGGTAGAGGGCAGAGACCCTGGAGGGAAAAGGGACTCATGAGCTCTGGTTCAGCAGGGGCCAAAGGCTTTACAAGGCAGAGATAGACAGCTGCTGAGGGCAGGGGAGAGGCGTCAGGAGCTGAAAAAGAGGCCTGGGAACATAGGGAAACAGCTGAAGTGGGATTGACAGGATGGCAAAGCCCCAAACAGAGGCTGTGGGGGATGAGGAAGGACACAGCTGCTGAGGAGGAGAGTCAAAAGCCATAGCCAAGGGGAAAGGAGCCATAGACTACCCTGATGAAAGAGAAAAAGGACTTGAGAGAGAAAGATTTGAGGATATTAGCATTTTAGAAGTAAAATATCTTTGTATAAAGCAGTTTAATTTTATTTTCTTATACTTAAGTACTATGCAGACACCCAGAGCTGGGAGAACACACACACTGGCAGCCTCAGCAGACAGGTAGCACTAAGGGGCTGGAGACCTCCTGGATGCCACAGCAGCTGCAGCATCCAGCTGTCTCGATGACATACTCCCAGAAAGACTCTGCAATACACAGCTGGCTTCAGTCTATTGTACTTGGGCAGAGAGCAGGCCAAATTACACCTGGAACATTACACCTCCATTCTGCAGACAGTCAGAGTGCAGTTACACCCCCAAAACACCATTGTTGTTCCTGGTAAAGATGGTGTACAGTTTTGAAGCACAGGGCTTCAAAGTGCTTCACCTTTGAAAGCACTGTACCCAGGCTAACTCGGGTACAGAGGATAATGTGGTCTTGACAGTTGGTACCTGGGAACTTTAGTTTGGTTTGGGACAGCAGCAGTGGCCTCTCTGCCTGTCACCAAGCCATTTCCTTCTCCACAACTGGCATTACTATCTCCGTGCAGCAATACAGACAGCAGGATCTTTGCAGAGGGAAAGCAGAGTCATCAGACCAGGTCTCATGCATTTAATATGTAGTCCAACTTCAACTTGTGAATATGGGCTGAAGCTGGTGGTAGGCAGCAAGATTGTAGTGACGTAAACTGTGAAAAGGGAAAGAGCTTCCACATTTAGACTCGTAAATGGTACATGCTGCTGTGGATACCAGTGTTGCTAAGCATGTTGCTTCCTAGGGAAAACTATGCTTGTGGAAGCACAGGCTTGTGGGACTACTTTAATTTGAGGATAATACCAATGCACCTTGTGGAAAGACATCTAACACTAAGGCAAGCCCATCCTGGATAATAAAGACATGCAAAAAGTTCAACAAGTCAATAATTTATTTTAATTACCACAGGGAAATTGCCAGTGTAGACAGGCTGTCAGTAAGCATAGCTGAAACTGAAAATAACGGAGCTAGGTCTTTTTATCTAGGTAAGAATCTTGTGCCTTACTTGTGAGGTTATTTATTACTTTCCCTATTTTACATGTTTTTATTTTAGTACTCTTCTATTACATTCGTCTTTGTAGCTTCAGTTGCACACAAGGCCATACCTTTTCTTTCATCATCTTACAGTTCTCCTTTCATACTCTTACTCTCTAGGCATATGGAACTCTTTTTTTATCCCCTTCCCTGTATTATGTTTTTGTACATTTCCACTGCATTCTTCAATTCATTGTCCTTCTCCCACTTTTGTTCTCAGTCACATTTGCATCATTATGCCTTTTTTTTTCTACATACAATGTGAAACTATGATGATATAAGATAAACACAAATATGCTTAGATTCAAAATGAAGAAGGATATGGAATTTTCATGTGTATAGTGGAGCTATTCTTTTCTTTGGTTGCCATTTTACATCACTGACAAAAATAACTTTAATAAGTGAACATTTTTTGCCTTCCAGATGTCTGGCATTGAATTGATTTTCCCATAAAATAGTTCTCCATGAGAATGACATTCCTAATCTCTACATAACTAATTCATTATTTTGTTCAGTTTTCAAAGGATATCATCAGTAATAAAAAGAAGGCATTGAAATTGGGAACCGCATTAAAAAGAAAATGCCGTTTTGTCTGCCTTCCTCTTTGTTAAGGCGCTCTAGCCACTTGCCCCTCTGCTCCTGACACTCCTGGGCTGTCAAACTTATAATTTACTATTGATAGATGTGAGCATATGCCTATTTGCTTTTCCCTTTATTGGTTATACAACTTCTACTGGCATCCAGAAAATTAGTATTGAGAACAGAATGCTTGAATCAATTCTCATCATTGTATTCAGTAATTCACTTAGCAGCATTTAGCAGGTCTAGACAGAGAGCTAAAGCTAACCATTATCATTATAATACAGAGATTTCACATGTTTATTGTTAAGTTGTTTATGCTTTTTGATAAATGAACACAAATATCAAATCTTTCAGTAGAGCCCTAATACATTGTTATTTTCTTAAGTGGCATGTTCATTCAAGGCATGCTGATATCGTGGCCATGGATTCATATTTCTGTAGCATAATAATAGCATTGCTCATTCACTATACTCCTCCTTCTACTACTTTGGAATTTTTCAGCTATTTGTCTAAACAAGGTTTACTCACTAAATGCTCTGTTATGACTGAAACGATTTCATACTAATTTCAAGAAAAAAGGATTGAGTGTGTGATGTGTCCTTTGCAGGTGTATTTCTGTCTCAAGTCCGTCATTTAGAAAATGTTAGGAAAGATAAATTGTTAGTCTGACCCAATGTGGCTATAAAAATAATCTTAAAAATTGGCATAAATGTTCCCAATTCTTTCTAACATAACAAGTTGTCAGCTTTCCTAACTACTAACTCGTTCACATACTCTTTAACTATACCACATTAATACAAAATGAAACCCTGAGTATTCAGTGCTTTTAAAAGCAAGAAATAACCAATTCTCCTTTGCAGGTGAGTAAGAGGCTGTCCCATAGTGATCAGAAAAACTAATAAATGTAAAGATACACTAACGATTATGTCACTGTTAAGTAATATATGTTAGAGCTCCGGGCTTATGTGTGAAATAGTCAATAAGGTTCTTGTTTCTTTAACACCTGCTGACTCACAGAGACTGTCAAGGCCCAGAGCCATTTGAGCACTATATCCCTCCTTTAAGCAAGTCAGCTGAAACAAGGCAGCCATGTTACAGCTTAACATCAGTCTACATCTTCTGAAGAAGGGAAACCAAGTTTCTTTTTGATCGTCTGTAGCTGCAAGAGGAGAAGCTTACCCTTTTACTTGCCAGAATCATTCACACATTTCAATTAAAAATCATGTGGTCGTGGTCTAGCTAACGTATGTCATATAAACCAGAAATGTATAGGCATAAAGATCTACATAGTGTCAACTGGTTGTGAAACTAAAAATTACAAGTGAAAATGTGACACACGTTCATGTACTTTCAGTGCAAATCACAAATGCTAAGAGAAATTACTATTCAATACTTAACAGGACATATGCAGCATCACTCATGGAGTCTTTTCCATCAACACAAGTGTTAACTAAAAAGTTCTGACATTCATTTATAAAGACACTGGCTAGATGATACTTATTGCATAAGGCTAAAACAAATGTAATATATTTTTAAAAAAAACCTTATATAAGCGGGTCCTGACTCTTTGGCTATTTTCTTTTTAATTTTTCATTTTTTAATTTATTTTTTATTGTACAATATGAATACAGAGAAATAGGGAATAAACACATTACTGCAAATTAATCTGTAAGGACTATGAGGAATGGAGCTGGGGTTTTGCAGCTTGTACACACACTCTCTTATCTGTTGCTGACTGCTCATGGAAAAATCATAATCTTTAGGAGATACAGGTCACTTCAGGCACCTCGATAATATATCTAGCTCCAGAAAAAGCTCTCAAAAATGGCCCAATTATGTCCAAATACACTTTCAGAAGAACATCTTCAATAATACACTATATTTTAAAGAATCTTCTCTCTAATGTTCTGCAACTGGTGCTAATACTTCAATTTAACTTCAAGGAAAAAATGGAAAGGCTTTTACAACTTGCTTTCACCCAGAAGAAAATTAGGTCCCTTTCATCTTTGTATATATTTATCCTTGTGTGTGTTGATATGATATGCACTTGCACATGTAGGTATAATTTATTCTAAAGAGAATTTTATATATCTATATATAATTTATTAAAAAAACAGGGCAATGGGGGTAAATGCCCTAGCCACTAAACAATTCGTTCTGCAGGGATAGAGCTCTCTGTCTAATCTAAGACAAGGATTATCTCTGATGAAATCTTTCTTGCAACTGACATGTTTCTGTGGGAGTATTTCATTAAGATTCTTAATAATTTTCTAACGATGAATCACTTCATCAGAAAAATCCATTCATCTTAGCTATGTGTAAGTATATTCTAATCACTAGGCGCATTACAATAAGTTTGTGCTTCAAAATAAAAGAAAAATTAATGCTTTCCAAAGTGGATTTTCCATAAGTGTAGTACAGAAGTAGGGATGATTTAGGGATGGTGTAAAAGATGTGAATGGTGAAGACACACAATGTTTTCCGTATTTTGCACACCTTATTTTCCTGAAGGCTGATTCCTGTTTCAGTTTTTAAGAGAACTTTAGATCTTAATAAATAAATAAATAAATAAACTTTTGGATTTCTAAGATAGCTACTTTCCTTCAAGTTTTCTTTCCTTAAGAACTTTACCAGATCAAATTGTGTAGCCTGTATTGTACAGGACATCTCATTAGATCATCACATTCTAAGCATATATTAGGTAGGGTAGCTCCAGATCATTGTACCAGTCCATGACTCTGAAGAAAATTACCATAGGGCTACCATTTTTAAAACCCAAGTACTATCCCAGATGCTGTACACAACTTTTTTTTCATCCTAGACACTTTTACAGAAGAACTCTGCAGTAGCTGAGGGATAACTTTGTTTACATGCATAAGGACTCATTAAATTGCTAGATTGCAAGACTGTATAAATTATTTATCCCCACAGAGAAACAAGTTTTAGAATTCACAGTTTAGAATAGGCTCTAATTCCCAACTCATATATAGAGTCACCGATGTAATTAAAGGTTAAAGCAAAGACGACCAAATCTTAAAAGGAGAAATGTGTTTCTTCACTCCTGAGCTTAGGCACGCAATGCCCTGCCATGCTTCCTTTCTTTGTTACCTAATGCTGAAGGACGATGAGTCTTCCTCCTTAACTATCTCAGGCTGGAAACAGAGTGTAGACCATGTTTTTATTATATTTTCTGTGCTAGGGGATAGATCATTCCTTTCCTTCTTTTTTTGGCAATGAGAAAAGTTAGAAAAAAATAAAATCCTTGATTTCCGTAGGAAATGTTAGTTAAACGCTGTTACAGCTAATGGAAGTTCTGTCATAAGGAGCACCTCAGCTTCCTCTAGCTTCAGTTTCATCTCTGACCAGCTAAGCTAAGCTACCTGGTCTCACATTGTCAAATGATGAACATAAAATCTTTACAGAGGGAAAGGCTAATATATCCCCTCATGAATTCTAATGACAGACAGTGTTTCCAAACTTTCAGTGATACCATTATATTCTTTATAGACTATAATCGATTTTTATGTCTCACAAACAAGCAATCTGCAATTTATAAGCTACATCATTAGACCTTTTCTCATTGCTTTTATTTTCTTCTCAGTGATGTATAATGTGCTGCTAGTACAGAAAATTGATTAATTCCTTACTTTTTGCCCTTGATTTCTGGACTAATTTTGTTTTACTTCCTCAACTATTTTGGTTCTAAAGTGGGAAAAAAAGCACCCCAAATCAAACCTTAGTTTCTTTGTTAATAGCTTAGTTGGACCTCTCCATGGCTGAAATGACAAAGTGGTAAGATAAAAGCTAAGTTAGCTTTTTGACCACTGGTCCAAATGCGAATGGCCTTCAGAATCAGCTAGAATGAAATTGCATTCACTTTATCTGTTGATATTCACAGACAGTTGCATTTCATGGAAGTCCCAGGCAGCTCTCTGTGCTGGAGCATTTCCTATCCTCTGCAAAGCTGGTGAGGCTTCTCTGCCTAAGCATTTGAACCTCACTTCAAAGGACAAGAAACAACAGCAGCTGCATTAGAAAACACACACTTCTTCTGTATGTAATCCAAACTTGGACATCCAAAATAGCTTCTGTAGGCAATCTAATTTTAAACTTTTCCAATAAAACATGTATTCAGTTTTGTTTTCAATCTGACTTACAAGATATGAGAGCTCTGTAATACTGCATATGGGTTTCTTTAATGAATTGAATTAACAATTTTGAGCAGGAGGTCCTGGTGCTGTGCTGTTCCATTTGTGTCACTTTCTAGGAACATTTATAAGAAACTGTATCATATATATTTAATGAAATGTATTCTGTATTACATTAGGTAGCATTACAACACACCACCATGTTAAAGCTATCTAAATTCCACCTTAGGAGACAGCAATAAAAAGAAGTTAAATGCAATTACTCTTTAAGGTAGAAAGAATCTACTTCTTTGCACACAACTTCAAAGGTTTCACTGTGGGTAAAAAAGGAATCATTACAAGGAGTGGCCAAAGGCCTGAGATAGAGGTCTGAAGGAAAAAAAGTAGTCAAAGCACAAAGAATAGGCAAAAATAAATAAACTGAATAAAGAAGAGTAAGCCCCTTGAATGGTAAAACCCTTAGTCAGGCCTTTATATAAAACATGGACTGGGGGAGGAAAGATACTGAGAAGGCTGAAATGAGGAAGTCCACATTACTGAAAAATGGAAAGGACTACCACACTAGAAACAGAGAAATGGAAAAGGAACAGAAATGGGAAGAAGTAGCAATAAGGGGAGAGGTAGGGCACACAAGATTGTAAAGGAATAGAGTATCTCTGATAAACCCCTCAAAACTCTAGATGCCATCTGCAGTAACACAGGCCATCTAAACCCAATTATGATTGCTATGTACATTTCCTCATCTTTATCACTGTGTTAAATATCATTCAGTAAGGAATATGAGTAAGTTGGACTTAGTATAAGAATGAAATAACCGAGGGAGGAAATTTTAGTAGAATGTGGTTCAACAGCAGAAAAGAATCAGCAATGCAAATTAGGTGATATGATAACTGGGGAACGCTAGAAAGAAACTGCATGAGAATCTCAGACAGCCTGTCATTTCTGGAAAATGTGATCAACAGAAGATGAGTATTATATTCATTTTAAAAAGAATAGTAGATAGTAACAGGTATACCTTTTTTAATTGGAATGGCAGATGAAGTAAAAGAGAAGGAGGATGTAATGCTCTGTAGTGAAGTAAGTGCAGCTGACAGTCATAGAAATACCAACAGCTGACTGTAGAGGTACTGAACAGAAGATTACACGGCATTTTTTGGCACACAATCATGCACAGAATCAATAGGAAGCATATAGTTATAGTCCAGTAGCAGAGACAGCAAGTCCTTTCTACAAATGTTTATATTGACCTGAGGGCCTTTAACGATGCTGTAATGAAACCTGGACCATTTTGTCTGGTATCTTCCTAGAACATGAAATTTTTGGCAGATAATATGCAAATTGGATCATTAGATTAACACAAATAGGAATCTCTTAGAAATACTGGTCTTGTAGTATGTACAGTAGATAAGCCCAATTGTCCAGGTTAAATAACTGCCTTTAAACAGGTCTACACTTCACATGGTGCACAGCCAACATATTATTTTGCAGAAGTTTACACTGAAATGGAGGAAAATACCTTGCATTATGATGGGCTTGTATCCTGATAGAAGGATCTGTGTGGTTGCTCTGATAAATTCAGAAGTCTGAACCACACTACTTGGAAAAACAAGGCTTGAGAAAATGGAAAGTTACTGGACTTGTACCTTTTTGACTGCTTAATTTAGTTCCAAAAGCCAAAGGAAAAAGAGAATACAAAACTAAGCAAAAGAAGGACAAACAAGAGGAATGAGAAAATGAAACTAAAATGTATAGTTATAAGAAGTGACTGTAAATCAAGGGAGGGGGAAGCCCGTTTTTATTTGATAGAGAGCCAAATAAACATAAAGTAGAACAATGTTTACCTATTCAGAGATTCAGTTTCAGGATAAAGTTGGATTCTGTTGTACCCTGTAGCCCAGCATTTACAAGATAAATTCAGGTTTGCTATCAAATTCTGACCCTAGCATTACTGTCAATTACTAGTTCTTCATCACTATGTAAATACTATGTGAAAGCAGCTGTTCTGAGCAAACCAATATATAGTTGTGTTGGGTTTGCATGGCAAAGTGTTGGTAGTGGGATGGCTGCAGAGGTGGCTTTTGCAAGAAGTTGTTAAAAGCTTTTTCCGTGTCTATGGGACCAATGCCAAACAGCTACAATATGGACCTGACACTGCTCAAGATCAATCCTGTAAGTGATGGTGGTAGTGCCTCTGGGATAACAGATTTAAGAAGGGGACAAAAAAAGACCTGTGCATGAGCCTGCAGCTGCAGAGAGGAATGAGAATATCTGAGAGGAAGAATTCTGCAGATACCAAGGTGAGTCCTGGTGAGGCTGCTCCCCTGCAGCCCGTGGAGGTTAATGGTGGAGCAGATATCCACTTGCAGGCTGTAGAAGACCCCACACTAGAGTAGGTGGATGCCTCCAAAGGGGTCTGTGACCCTGAAGGTTGCCTGCATTGGAGCAGAATCCTAGCAGGACCTGTGGATCCATGGAGAGAGGAGCCCAAATTGGAGCATGTTTGCTGGCAGGGCTTGTGACCCTATAGGGGACCTGTGCTGGAGCAGTCTGCTCCTGAAGGTCTGCACCCTATGGAAAGGACCCATGCAAAAACAGTTCATGAAGGACTGTGGCTTGTAGGAAGGACTCACGCTGGAGAAGTTCGTGAAGAACTATCTCCCATGGAAGGAACCCCACACTAGAGCAAGGAAAGAGTGTGAGGAGTCCTCCCCCTGAGGAGGCAGAGACAATGTGTGATGAACTGACCACAACCCCAGTTCCCTGTCCTCCTGTCCTGCTCTAGGGCAGGATGTAGAGAAATTCGGAAGATGGTTTTAAGATCTGGTTTTATTCCTTATTACTGGACTTGATTTGGTTGGTAATAAATTAAATAAATTTTCCAAAGTTGAGTATGCTTTGCCCATGATAGTAATTGGTGAGTGGAATCTCACTGCCTTATGTCAACCCATGAGCCTTTTCTTATAATTTCTCTCCCCTGTCCATTTTAGAATGGAAGTGATAAAACAGCTTTGGTGGCCACCTGGCCTCCAGCCTGGGTCAACCTGCTACAATGGTCCAACTGCATCCTGCTGCTTTACTACTATTTTTTCACATCCTCCAGACTGGACATATGGTTAGTTTGATAATTTCCTCAGGAATGGCTACTCATTGAAATGGTCAAGTTAAAGGTCTTACCCCTTGGAGAGCTCTTGTACTGCATTTCCAGCAATCTCATCTCTTTTCGCTGCTTTGAAGAACACACCTGAGTGGTAGATTTCCTTCATTTTCTTTCGCTTCTATATTGACCTTTAATCAATGAGCTCAAAACACGTCCTTTACTTTCTCACTCAGAAGTCTGCATATCTCTATAACAAGAGGTAGATACCTCTTTCTTTTTCTAATGCAACTGCTTATAGCAATTTTTATCTTTTCATAGCACAAACATATCATATTGCTTAAGAAATGCTCCACAAAGTAAAGTTCTTGTTTTAATTCCATGCATATTGTATAAGAATTCTCTTTGGATGGTCTTTATTATGTATAATTTGTAATTCTTTCATATGAAATTTTCATTATAAATACACTTTCTCTGAAAATGGAACATAAATCCTTAGCTTGAGAACTATATTTTTGGTGGAAAATTGAAATGAATCTGCCATTGCAAGGTATACATTTACTAGGGTATTAAAAAAGCATTGTTAATCATGTGATGGGTTCTCACAGGGTTTCTTCTTCTGTTGCTTTTTCATGAACAAGGAATTTTTCACAAAAAAAACAAACATAGCATCACTCAAACAAAAATATTACGGCTTGTCAAAAAGAGAGTGCAGGATCAGCCAAATCAACATAGTCCTTGTGGAAACAAATTTTTAAAAAACTTAGGTCTTCTCTCTAGATCTAAGTGGGATACTGAAGAATAAAAAATACATGTCTACATCCCCTCAGCAAACTAAAGAATTTCTATTTGTGTTATCTTTCACATTCATCTACCAGAATGAGTAGTACAAATGCAAAGAACAATTAAGACAACTTTCAAGCATTTGAGATCATGAGGGGCAAAAATGATGACACATTGCTTTTGTCATGATTTGGCCCAAGAGAACTCTCATGCATCAAAATAGGTGGAACCACATCACCAATTCCACTAATAAATCATGTGAGTGGCAAAATTATCAGGGATTTAAGTGCAATGAAGGTTTTGTACTAAAAATGTATTTAGTGTGGAACTCACTAACCCATTAGTTATATTTCTAATGCACTGCAAATATAGCATATGCCACAAGCTAGAAGTCCATCAGGCTTACTTCAGACACAGAAAGAATGTGACCTCTTAAGAGGACTTAGGGAAAGAAAAATATCTGTTTCTGAGCATACTTAGAAAGTTTTGACAGTCATGCTGTTTAAGTCAGGTAGCTCATGAAAGGCTTTTACATAATAAATTTTCTAAAAATACAATAAAATGATATTTCACCCAAGAATAACCTAATCCTCCTTAAAATTTTTGCACATGGATTAGAGCAAATGAAAACCGAACCTGTTAGTATTTTTGTAAGAGTTCCACGCAGAAACTGGGTATGAGACTGACATCCACAGACATTTGAAGAAGACTGAATTTAAAAAAAATCAAATTCAGTCCTCAAATCTAAGAACTACAGGACTGAAATATAGCTGAAGGTTAGCACATTATCAATTAATGGGTAAGTATAAAACCTCTAGGATTTTATTCTATCTCAGTTGGTCCATGAATGAAATTGCACTGTGCAATTTATTACTTAAGAGAACCAAGGACACTGAGTTTGTGCCAAGATAAACTAATCAGAGACTTAGATATTTAATTGCTGACATGATTTAAACATCACTCACCAATTTGGTATCATACTTAAAGAAATTCACAAAATCTCTTGATCAGAATTCAAAGTCCCAAACCTAATCATAGAATCATAGAATCATAGAATTGTAGGGGTTGGAAGGGACCTCAAGAGATCATCGGGTCCAACCCCCCTGCCAAAGCAGGCTCCCTAGGACATATCACTCAGATAGGCTTCCAGACAGGTCTTGAATATCTCCAGAGAATAGCCATTCTTTTTCACAGCTTGAGATCTACATATATTCTGAGGGCTTTTAAAGAAGACACAAAGAAATCCTAAGTAAACATATAAACTTGTTTCTCTCACTGTCAGGTTTTACTTAAATTTCCCCAAATTTCTGTTGATGAATAGTGTCTGCTAAAAACTATCCTATGAGAAGGGCACAGAAATAATTTGATATATTCCCCCAAAGTCCAAAAATTGTCTTCATAAGCAAGCAATTTCAGTAGAATAAACATGCAAGACTTTTCTTCCCCAAATAAAAAAGTGCTTTTTTTACCATTTGCTGAAGTATTATTGGACTGTAGTGCATTTTGCAAAATAGATTAGAGAGGAAAAATTACTTTCATATGTTCCTGTCTAAAAGCAAATATATATTTAATTTCATTCTACATAGACTCAACCTGTAGTCTCCTGTCCAAGACCATTACTGAAAACAGCTGATTTTGTTGTACTTTGGAGTATTTACAAAGGTAACAACAGATTTTTGGCACATACAAATGTTACTAGCAAATAAAAAATTATGGTGTACAGATTTCTGGAATGTAACATTTTGAGAGTGATGAGTAAATGCTTCAAGGAAAGAGTAATTTATTTCTTGTCCTGGAATGGTGTATTGGATACAACATAAACTACTTGATTCAATATGTCTGCTACCTAAATATATACCTAAATACTTACATATACACAGCAATCCTATAGTGGCAGCATACACAGTTATGAAAAGGAAAGACAAAGGAAGGGAGTGTGATGGACACATAATGTAGTCTGTCAATAGAAGAGACACTATCTTATTTGCTAATGTATTTTACTCTGGTTTAGCAATGCTAGGAAATACCCATGTAATGTGTCACAAAAGAAAGTTTGTCAGAAAAATTCTATAGGTATCACAAGAGGCAAGTACAGTCTGTGCTTTGGAAAAAAGTGTCTCCTCCTATTTACTATGCACCTAGCAAAGCATCCTAAAATCTTGTTATGTTTGTGGCTATTTCCTTTTAAAAATATGTTTGAATATGTCTATAAATTATAATAAAGGTTTATTTGTTCCAGAGGAAGGATCAGAGTAATACTACGGTCTTCCAAGCTATGTACTCTATTTCCTTGCTACTTAGTGAAATTAAAATGTCAGAAGAAAAAGATTTTAAAGATAAAATAAACATTTTACCGTTGTGCTACTCTATAATAGAGTATTTTAAACTCTGGTAATCTGTTCAATATTTTAGAATGACTGGTCCATTTACTATTGTTCTTTTTGTATTTTCCATTAATGATTAAACATTTATTTTCAGAACAGATACCTAATACTTAACTTTCTTTAATTAGAGGTTTAGATGTTCAATACATTTGCTTACAGATTTAAAGGTCTGACTCCTCCATGCTCCCATCTGAAATCATAGACTTGCTGACATTTCATTTAGCCAAAGTGCTCTACTTTCTCAAAAATCCTTGTCATTCTACTTAAAACTGAACTAAAATTCAGAACAGTGGGCCACCACTGTGAATTGCTCACTCTGGGATTTTTGTCTGTGTTGTTGGATAGAGCTTCTACCTAATCACTCCTTTCCTGTGATCCAATTTTTAGCCTTGTAGAGTTCTGCTGAAAGTATCATGCAGTTGTACCCGCAAAAAAGTAGCCAGCACAACAGTGGTGATGCACAAATACCTAGTATGTGGTAATATCTAATAACCCTGGAGCTGGAATACAAGCTATGATTCCCTTTCACACATGTTTGACCATTTCTTGTTCCTTTAGATTTTGCATTCTTCAGTAGGTTGTCATCTTCTATGACACAGGTGTCATACGCTCCCTGGTCATTTTAGCCAAATGACAAACAATGAGTAGCTAGACTGAGAGTTCAGTTCAAATTATGTATGTGTTCAAACCGTCATTTGACATTTCCCAGTCTACCCATCCTTTTATATGCAATACATATATTCATCGTTCATGAAAAATAAGTTAATTACTTGTTAGTATACTATCTAACTTTTGTTTAAAGATACCCTCATGAGACCTTTGTGATATAAATGCTACAGCTACAGTCATTTAAGCTACACGTACTTTAGATCTTCATAACATTATTTCATCATAGAAAGATCAGATTAGAATTATTACTGCATAAACTTTTGTATCAATAGTAAATCTAGCACATTTGGATATGTTTTTTATGAACAACAGTAACCAACTTCCATGAAGGTAACAGCTCAAGCATTTTGATGTAGGACCAAACTGCCTCATCCAAAAATTTCTGAAATCAGAAAGAATATTCCCTTGCTTTCAAAGGTTGCCCAGAGAGAATCACCCCACTGTTACATCACTGAGAATCAGTTCTTCATTTTAATTCAAATATAGATTAATTAATTCATCTATGCTTCTAGGATATTCCTAGTAGCAGAAGAACCAAAAGGCTAGCAACTTATAAAAGTGATCTTTTCCCCTTTACTAGATAATCACTCTGTATTGTTCAGAATATTTAACCAGGGATTAATGAAAAATCACTGTTTCCCCTTTGTACCTTTTTGCAAGTACAAAGCTTTACATTCTCTGACATTTTGTAAACACTTTCTGCCAGACAGTTCTAAAATCCTTCATACAATAGCATCAATTCGTCCTATTAGAGTGCAGCACACCTAAGAAAATCCTTTTTATCAGCTGACATTTATCCGAAGAAAATACAATCTTACATGTATTTTAGTAGGTTTTCATTTCATTTCCAAAAAGCAGCATTGCTTTTGCTTGCAAAAGAGGTAACACTAAGAATCTTTTGATGGTACATTTCTAAAGGACTCCTTTATAAATAAACACCACTTAGTAATCATATTAACAGATCTTGTTCCCACCTTATGCCATGACAAATAAACCACAAGCCAGGCCCAAACAGGTATATACCAAAGAAGAACATACATTTATAAAGACTATCTATGAGTGTATCAGGAACTTCATTGCCCTTAAAGCAATCTGGAGCACACTAAATTATAAAAATGTATTCATTGCTATTGCTGCAATGTTTGTATCTCAACTACAGCTCAATATCCTCTGTAATATCTAAACACATGACTAGGATCCACTTCTTTTGCAGCAGGTATTGGTATGAATATAGCAAACTATGCTCTGAAACTTCAGACATTACTAGACAAAACAGACAGGGAATGGTAAGAAGATTCTGAATATTATTAGCCTTATTTTATGGATGAAAATCTGAGAGGGAGATCAAATACTTGAGATATATAAAGAACTTGTAATAAAATTGTGAAAATAAAATACCAGTTCCAAATCCCATTTTCAGTTCTTAATTACTTCTTAGTCCTTCATCTCTCCTTTTTTTCCATTTTATTTTTCCAAATGCCTACCATTCATCTGATGTAATCATTTATGAAGGGGACAGATTTTAAAGAAGAAATAATATCTGGGTTCAAAGCTAAAAAAGGCTTGTTTCATAATAAGTTTTTCTTAACTGCAAAAAATTCCGCAAAAAGCAAAATCCAACTACAAATCCCAAGAACCAAAGGTCACTATCACAATTAAAATGATTTTCTGAAGGAATTCAACATTTCACTGAGAACTTGAAGCTGGTCATGTATTAAGTATTGTGCACATATTACCAAGCAAAAACTGCAGTAAGAACATCCTGCTGTAAGAAGTGTAGGACGAGACATGGTGCGACTGTTCCACACTGTTTAGAGACAGGTAGACAGTGCATACCACATTCAGTAATAAATAATTTGTTGATACTTGGTTAAGCATGATATTATACTATAATATCTAATAACATTTCAGATATTTTTGTTACATTTTTCTCCTGATATCATTTGTTTCATTACAGAAGGTTTGTTTCAACAATACTGCCAGTCTCTTACCAAGTTTTCAAGGCTATCTTTTGCATAAAGTCAGAGAAAACACCCAATCATATTGAAACTTAGCTGGAATAGTTTAAAAAAGGAGATTCAGCAACTTGTTTTGAAATGCAGCTAAAAGGAAAGCAACTCTCAAAAATATTTTGACAGCTATGAAAATTTCAGTACTGAGAGTTTTTCCAAGATTTGATTTAAGTGATGCTATTGACTTATTGGAAATGGAGGTCCAGTTCTTACAAGCTCAGCTGAAAAACTTCAGGATTTTTGTTTAGATATATTACAGTGTAGATATTAGGCTTATTCAGAGAGAAATTCTACCTTACTCATCTTTGAAAACTCCTTAAAAACAGAAGATACGTTCCAAATCACCAAAATTTTTCTTAATATTTCCAATAAACTCCTTAAATAATTTTTCTGACCTGCATTATCTGCATTCATAATCAGTGATGCTTGCAGAGGTCAATTGCAGCTATATAAACAGGAATTCAAAGGCATGTAGCAATAATTATGTGCCCTCTTCTCTTTTAGCTGACCACGCAAAGACTTTGGTTCCCCTTAACGCTACTGCATATTGCTCTTGGAAAGCTCCTTTCTATTTGTGCCTTTGGATCAACTGGCATAACTGTCTCAGGACCTGCTTTATCCCAGTGATCTGGATTTAACAAAGTCCTCCCATGAAAATTAGGCCTCTTCGCACAAACCACTGTAGGAAGACAAAGCTTGAGCATTATTCCCTATGTATGTGTATGGGAGCAGACCTGAGAGAGAAGTAACCCTGGGTGCAGTGGCTGTACTGTTTCACTTACAGCTGTTCACTTTCATTTGCTGTTTTACAAGTGAATGAAAATTCCTGACATAAAATAATTGTATCCATTCACTGAAAACTACCTTTATTTAAATCTTAGAATTGTAAAATAAATATGCCCCTTGTTACTAAGGGAAGTATTGTCTTAAAAAAAAAAATTACTCTTTTTAAATTTAGAAGGATTTATAAAGTTACATTTAGGATGAGTTGTATTTAGGCTTTTTATTAAATTGAGAAGACATTTTAGCCAGTTTATGAAATCCATGGATGTTGTAAATAATCACAGAAACTGATATTTTGAGAAGCCTGGTAAGTGTTGGTAGCAGATTAAATGATGGTCAAAGCATCAATACATTTAATTTTTGTTGCTATCTTATGGTCCCATTAGGCTAGTAAACTTTTACTTCACTCCTTGTATACTATCCTCTATGTTTCAAAAGAAAAAAAAAAAGGTTTGCAGAGGAGCACTGCTAAGTGAGGGGCATATTTTAAATGACGGTAAAATCAGAGTGCATTAAATTATACTCCCTTCGCTGCTTAGCAAAAAACAGCCTTTAGGGATGTTACACAGGACTGGGATTTCTGACTGGTACTATTTTCTTGCAGAATTGTAAGCTTTCCTAAATAAATAGCACTGCAGTTGTTCTATGGAAAATGCAACAAAGAGGTGGCATAAAAACACATACATAGAGCTTGAACAAAATTTATATGCATACAGACATATGAATCTAAACTCATTATTATTCATTTTAAAAAGCATTTTTAAAGATGAATCTAATAAGATTCCATATTAGGCACATTTATAATATGATTGGCTTTGATTCTGCAGTTTAGCTTGTATCTGGTTATGCTTAAACCATCCTTTTTTTTTTGGATTATTTAACTTTTTTCTTTTAAAAACTTTTCTATTCATTCTAACGCACATAGTCCAATTTATATCAGTGGGAGCAATAACAATATTCCTGAAAATGTCACTACATGAATAAATACCATGAGGTAATACATAGAACAATCATATGCTTTTAAATAGTCATATTGTATTATTAAAATAATTATGGTTATCTGCAGCATATCTTATATATATTTATTAATATTGAGGATCAAGGGGATAAAATTATTCATACAAATAATACAACCAAATACAGCAGGACCATCTGTCAATTAAGTGATCATAAACAACTGTATTGGGAATTCAACTGTGACTTCAGTCTCCACTTTCTCCTGTCCTAGTAGCTTTCTATTTGTATGCTTTGGAGTTGAAATAGTACACAGTATAACAAAATGGATATAATATAAATCATAGAAATAAATGGGGGGAAATGTTTAAGTTTCATAATTTTTTTTTATATGCAAAGAAAGAACAAGCAGCTAATGCTGTAAGTAGAGAAAGTAACAATTACTGAATGAGAAAATTTATAAAGTTGTGGTTGAATTTCCTGGGGGACTAATAAATTTGACTCTTATAAAGACAGAAATATTTTTGAAATAATGTCTGACAAAGACAAAGGTTAATAATTTCTGGGTTTTGTATACAGAAAATGCTATTGTGGGCATACTTTTCCTTTATATAAAACTTTTACATAGCAAAGTCTAAGAAATATTTTTAGGCAAGGGCTTTTAATGGCAACACTGAACAAGCAGATGTATAAATACAATATTTATATTTTATTTTACAAAGTCAATTAACTCCTTGGAAAAATGGTTCTGAAATGTGTTGAAACAATTGTGCCTATGCTATGTTTAATCTTATTTTATTTTGCTTTCTTGCTTTTTTTCTGATACACACTTACTACAGAAGATCAATTACAGTAAATATAGAAAACTGAGAGTGACCCAGTATAGTAAGGAAGTCATCTATATTCCAGTCTTGAAAACTTTATTTGATCTAGTCACCAAAAAACCAGCTCAACTGAAAACCTGACATTTATGTTAGCAGTAGTATCTCCACCAGGGAAGTTTCATTTCCATTCTGATTGCATTTGACCTGAAGCTTATTTTAAAGAAGAAATTAAAAACACCCAACATCTGGGCATAAGTAACCTGACTTTTAGGTTTGAGCCTTTTGCCAGTCCTTTGAAAATCCACCAGATTCTGAGTTGCAAACTTCCTCATAAAATGTGTTTGTTCAGTATTAGTGGAGATGTCTTGGCTTTTACCAAGAAATTCCTGAAGAATTGTTTAAACTGTGGTTGTATACTTTAACTTCAGCCTCGCAGATCATCTGTGCTAGGTCCAGCTACCCACTTTTGGAGCAGAGAAAGCAAAGGTCCATCAGCAATTTCCCTGATGTGGAAAGGCTGCTTCCTGATTAAAGTGCAGAAAACACAATGGCTGGGGCTGGGATGTCTGAGTGGGAGTAGAGTTTTAAAAACGTATAGAAAATTACACACACTGACTGTTTTACTACCTTAAAAGAATGTTCTTTAGGTTGCAAAGTCAAAAATAGCAGCTGTGAGACATAAGGCTTCTTATGTAACTTAGATCCATCCACTTTATTCATATACATTATGATATAGCCTTTAATTACACAGTTTAATGCAATTGTCTCCATAGCCCCCATAACTTGTTCTGTACACAGAAGAGATCTATTCTTAGCAGTAAGTAATGACTGAGTAATGAAGAACACCGTTGTGCCTGTGTACCCCTGCCCCTACAATACAAAAGTCCTCGCTAAAACAGAGTGGGGTGTACTGCATACCAAGCAGGGGTGAATAATGCCTTAAAGAGATACCTTCTATCCCCTTCTCTCCTAAAAACTCCATGTGATTTTGGTCAGGTCTTTAAAGCCAGGCATTTTCTGGGTGGTGGGTCATGTGGTCATTCCATACACTGTTTGTGACATTTGCATCTCTGGAGAGCATGCTTCACTGGATATCCCTGAATATGCAGGGCTGGTCACTCAAAGTTGAAATCTGAAGTCAGTACCAGCTTGTCATCATAGTGACATCATCTGAGAGTACGTAGTGGTACATGTGAAGTAGACAGAAAAACTTCAGATTGCGAGCTCAGTATCAGAGAATGGGTTTTTTACCTGCAGTCTCTCCCACCTCAGTTCTCCTCTACAACTGGGATAACAGCATCTGTCATTTTACGCAGGCATTGTGTAATTTTTAATACTTACACGGCAGCTCAGACACTGTAGTTATGAAAACCTTAGAAAAAAGCCCCAGGAAAAATTAATAATTTCTCTTCAGAGCTGGTTTGAATATGGACAATAAATAAAGCTCAGGGCTACACACTGAACAAGGAGAAAACAAAATATTGAAGAACTTATTATCCAGACTATGCACTGAATGAGGCAGAAGGCTCAAGGAAAAAATGGTATATATTATGCAATTAAAGACTTTTTCACAACAGATAGCCAGAAATGCATCAAATTAAAATTGTACAGTATCTTTTGTCTTGACAGTTCATAGTCTGTAAGTGCTTTATTTCATAAACTTGATATTTTCAGAGCACAGGTTTTGAGTGTGGTACGTTCATACATGTTAGACAGATACTGATAGGGCAAACTGCCATGCCAAGCTATGCGTTAAAAACCTATGCATTAAATGGGTATCTAAAAACAACAAAAGGAGTGTAAAGATTGATTCAAACATGGGAATGAAAAATACTTGACAGTCTAATTTCAAATAGCAAGCATTTCAATGCAGGATAGGACATCTCAACAATGGGAGTGGGAAGTGGGGTCAAAATATTAATATTTAGCAATCAATGCATCACTTTATAAGGGAAAATTGCATTTATAGTTCTTATCCCTCTGAAAATCTCGAAATAATAAAGAGTGGAATAAGTAATTATTGTTACCATATGAGTGTGGGAAAAAAGCAAGCAAAGTTTCTCACCAATCATTTTGGTGCTGGCAAAATGTTTCTGTGCAAAGGAAACTTCCACACAGATTGCAAAGTAATATTACATAATGGTGGACAAGGGAAAGCCTGTTTCTTTCTTGAGGTTTTGGGATGTTTTAATATTAAAACACTTCAAAGTTATTTTTACTTCTAACCAGAGGACCTAAATCTGATCTTACCTTATTTTCCAATGGCATAATGTGTTAAACTTCAAGAGACATCAATCCTGATTTACACAGATATGAAGTAAGTACCAGGATGAACTATTTACTCTATAAATTGACTGAGAGATCCTACTGAATATGACAAACCTCAAAGGTAAAATATTCCAGAAATATTTTCCTTAACAATATACATGATTTCAAAGGACATGTTTGTCTTCCAATTTCTGTAGTAACACAGAAGCTTGATTTAAGCCAGGGAGAGCTCAGACTGGGGAGAACCAAGTTTCGAAGACATAATTATGTATTATTTCTGAAATTTCTCAAGAGGAAGCTAAGGAAGAGCAAAGTTGAATACCATTAAAACCTGTACCCAGTCTACTTTATATATTGAGGCTACCCAAGGTGTAAAGAGCCTATACTGAAGTACAACATCAAAATAACTGAATGTTACTAACTTCTCAGAGGCATGCATTTGAGTTAGGTATATCTCTATGACAAGAGGTTCAGTATCACTAACTTTTATTATTCTCATAAAAATGTGAAGAACATGGGGAGCCAAATTCCACCCTTAAACTCAGGCAACAAAAATAGATGAAAGCCACCACTCATTGAAAGTAGCCTTGCTTCTGAATTCCTGTGCTGCCATCAGCTTAGACTGCTGTTTTTCCACTTCCAATAGAGATGTTTCTGGTTTTCTAATAGGGCAGAAATAGGAAAGAAATTTTATTCACTCATATCACCACAGATGCTTCTGTGGTTTAAGATTTACAAAAGCCATCAGTACATCTTAAGTATCATAATGGGTAATATGTGACTGAATAGCTAAGACTTGTTTAATCAGTCCCTTTTACAAACTCGGATGATGTAGGTATTTACAATGTGCAAGAAAGACCTTAGTTATTTAGAAACTGCAGTGGTACTTCAAAGAAGAGAATGGGATCCAGTTCGTTGATAATAGATAAAAACCTCTGAATGTTAACAATTTTTCAAATGTTAAAAATGTGAGTAATAGTGGATTTGAGGGAATAGCAGGTCAAAACTTCTATTACATTAACTCTCTCCTTTGGTTGGAACTTACTTTGTTAGAAAAACATGAATAAGAATGTGAAAATATTTTTCTCATAACTTTGAACCTAATGTATGGGGTTTTTTTTAAATTTTGTGTTTCAAAATTTGTAATGTGGAAAACCAAAATAAAAACTATGCTGTTCAGCACAGTTATTATAGTGCCAGACTCAAATTTTTGACTGCCATAGAGGAAAGAGAAAAAAGCACAAGTTCAAAGCTGTGTAACTAACTTTCATCCTAGCTGCTCCTCCAAATACTCTAGACCAAGAACAGTGACAAACACCTCAGAAATTCCTGTAAAACACCAAAACTGCTGCAGCATTCACGGAAAACTAATGGACTTTTTGTGTCAGCAAGGAAATATATCCAAATCATATTTTCTTCCTGGTGAACTACTAGGAAAATGTTAGTGTTTTTCTCATAATCCTGAAATCAGGAATGTTTTATGTATGAATATGAATTCTGTATTCAGAATTCTTTAATAAATGTTTAACCAAACCAGAGAAATCTTTTATATAATGTTGAATGACAGTTCACAATTTATCTCTGAAAAAAATGTATGTACGAAAAAACTCCCAAACACTTTATTTGCAACATAATATTACAGAATATTACAGTTAATTATCACAGGAAACAAACTTCACAGAGAGTCAGCTCCTGCAAAGTTCTGCAACATTAATCTGAGGAGGATGTAACAGGAGGGCATTTATCAGTTCTTAGAAATTCTATTTAGAAATCTTTCTCACATCACCTCATGATAACCTTAAAAATTAAGTCACATACAGCTATCAGTCACATTTTCATCTGTTTCTCCTCTGATGAGAAAAAATGGGAAGAAAAGCAAAAGCAAAATAAGCAAAACTAATAATATCTCTGTCAGCACTAACATTCCCAGAACTTTCCTAAATAAATCCCACTGCTTTTCTAATAGATGATGTCATGAGAGCATCCCTCTACCCTATTATAGATACTTACCTGATATTAATTTTATTTAGACATAGCATTGTGTGTAGTCTGGGAAGGAGATACAGTGTTTCAAGAGCCTCTCCACCTCTTGTCCCTGAACCTCCCAAGTTAAGGTTCTTATTTTCAAATGTAAAATGTGAGACTGTTGCTGCATAATAATCAGCACAACCCAAAAATTTTTAGATCACTTTTATCACTCCTGTATGATTCAGAATCAGGAAAGATAATGTCTTTCTTAAAAAGGCTGCAGAGATTTTTTTTTTCTTTTAAACTAGCAGTAGGGTCCAAGTCTCACTTTTTTATTAATAATGATTATTATTTTTGTATCACAAGTCCATAATCCAACCTAAAGCTGTTCATCACAGTTGTCCCCTCGACATCCATTTGTACAAATGCTGATGTGTGTGTGAATATGTTGACACCTTTGAGACCAAAGAAGAGTCAGGATAAGCCTCTAAGGAAAATTACAGACTCGAGATACAGCTCTTCACCCCATGTCAACTCAGTAATTCTGTGATTTTCTATACAGTTCTTAAAAAGAAAGCACATCTGATACATGTGTGATCTTTCTTAGGAAGTCTTTTATTAATGGAAATACCTCCTATGAAAAAAGTGTCTTTTTTGAAATTTTTTAAGGCTAAAAAGCATAGGAGGGAAAGAAGATCAACATGAAGGTCATTCTGTATCAGAAATTAAGATGTAATTCTGAAACTTTGGAACTGTGACACAGTTCTCCAATTGCATAGTGTAATGTCAGTGACCTCTGTAATGGCTGTACATGTTCTCTTAATTACAAAGAGACATCGCTGTGGGAAGAAGCAGTCTAGTTTTTCTGTCTTCAAGCAACACAAAGACCTCTCTAGACAAAATCACCAAAAACTCAAACCTTTTCAAGGTTTCAATACCTTGCACACCATGCCACAGACTAGAAGAAGCATGCAACTTGCACACCTACATAGCATTGTTGATACATAACACACATGCAAAATATACTGTTACACAGTTCATAGTAGCAGCAAGTGAAAAAGTGATTCTATTGACTACACCTCCCTTTTTGTTTTTTTTTTTTTTTGTAAAACAGATTTTTCCACAGATTACAGTCCCTTAAATGTAAATCAAAATTAGTCATGTAACTTAACTCTTACAACGTGGTTCACAAATACGTATTAAATTAATAAATAATAATGAAGATAATGGTAATAAATATACGAACTTATGAAGTGTATTTTCTCAGTAGATATTCCCAGATGATTACTACAGTCAGAATCAGCAGGTTATTTAATTTGCCCTAAATCTTCTCTGTTTTCATATTCCCACTTGAATAATAAATTCAGAATCAGCACTTTATTAGGTTTGCTCTAATTCCAAACTTGAGTCAATGGGACTTCAAATTGATTCCAGTGCAGAATAAAAACAGAACCGTATCTTTCAGCTATCTACGAGGTGCCAAATTTGCTGCTTATTAAGACCTAGCTAAATAGTTCCAGGTTCATAAACAACTCCATAGAATTAAAGAAATTTAGAAGTAACCCTGTTCTTCCAGAAAACTGCCAGCATACCTCTATCTCTTAATTCTTCACAAGCTCAAACAAAGCACTTCAAGGAAATGCCAACTCCACATTCACCCCCAGATTTCTCACTTAAAATGAGGCAGAATGAAACTTTTCAGAAATTACATGATCATTGACTTGGACCCAGAGTTCTCCACTAGCCTCAGACATTAAATCTTAGATCTTCTTTCAATAGTAAGGATGACTTTTCTACAGGTGTTGCAATGTTGCAAAGGATTGGAACTGCTTCAACCATGAGAAGAACTGAACTGTCAAGGGAAAAATGCTTGGCAGTTGACAAGGTACATCATTTCCAATACCTAGTCAGACTAATGGAAAGCATGTAATAGCAGACCAGCTGTGCACAAGAAAAAACACGTGATTCTGAACACACAGCTGTGGATAGACAGGCAGTAGGAATGGTGGCAACTTCAAAGCCAGCTGAAATCAGTTCTACAGACTGAAGATGTTGCACTAGAGTAAGGGGAGACTCAAGTCTTGACTTCCCCTACTAGATCCTTAATACAAATTCTGATCTTTCAACTGCCTGACAGACAGGAAGAAAATCCTACCAAAAAAAATTGTATGGAGTGTCACTAATTTAACTTTACAGATGGAGAAACCCAACTGGATCACAGTGGTGTGAAATGAGAAAACAATGTCATATCAAAATCATGTCCTCTTTTCCTACTTCATTCGTTGGTTACTATAGGTATTTTAAGAACTGAAGTGCTCACTGGTTCTAGTGAGTACACCAAGGTTCAAGAGAGTGACTATAGACATTAACATGAACCCACCACATACAAATACTTTAGTCAGATACCCTCACCACACTACAGTCAGAGAAAGTGTCATTTCAGAATGTGCACATCTTTGTGGGAAAATAACGAATTACTTTGTAAAATATTAAAACACTCTGGTCAGCACAGAATTAAATAAAGGCACCAAAGATATTATGTACCCTGACTTTGCTAGTAAATTCTATTAATAACAGCACAGTTAAATTTATGTTTCTCATGTTCTACCAACTCATTCCCTGGAAGAAATATACTTTGGTCTTTACAGTTTACTCCTCAGGTGCAGCACAAAACTTCAGTACACCCTTCAGTATTCTGTAAAAACATGTGTTTATGGAGGTATATATTTTTCATCTACAGCATAGTAAACTATTTTTCCAGAAGCTGATATGGTTTCATGTTTTCTCAAAATAACATTAAGCTTTATGGAAGACAAAACATTCTATTAATTTCAGTAAGAGAGATGGACAACCCTTTTTGTTTATTACCAGCCAACTTAAGGGAAGCATAAATCCTCAAAGCTGCATATGTTAATGTTAGCCTCTACATAAAGCTATTTCTATCGGAAACTGGTTTTACTTGCCAGTCTGTTTCCCCATTCCCATCCTTCAGCTCAGTAATGATGATGGGATAAAATTATATGTTCTGTAATCCAAATGTTTTCCCACAACTCCTTGGCTAGCATCTACTGTTAAAAGACTCCTAGAGAGCCAACCTGCAGCTAAGAAAAACAATTGAGTGCATTTGGTCCAAAGTGCCTGTAAGGCTTGACATGTAATTACATTAAAATATAGATTATTTTATTATATAATTTTGATATTCTGGATGAATATGACCAATCTGACACAAGGTCCTATGCTGCTAGATATTTCTTCTAGCATATTAGCATTCTGTAATTTGCAATATAGACTTAAATTTAAGTCTAACATGGACCCTGCATCTCAGCTAGTCACAAAGGGAAGCAACAACCTCACTATATAAAATAATATTGATCTGGAGTACTAAGATGTATGCTATATGTGTAAGTGGTCTTTTGGAAGTATTTCAATATCAGCATTTTGAAAGGATTAGCAGTATTCAACAAGTAGCCTTCTTAGAAGATAATATAAAACAGACTGCCAATTCCTAATTACCAGTGACACAGTATTTAAATTGCTGTGATTTTACATGAGGCAGATACTGAAATCAATATCCTATAATGCTGAATCCTGGCAAACAAAAAATATATCAAATTGCATTAGGAAAAATATGCAAAATTCTGTTTTAAACTGACACAAGGATTCTGTTTTCATATGGCTGAACATGAAGGGGTCAGATTGAATACAATGTTGAAAGACTTTGGCATTATGTGACTATCTCTCCTCAAGACACTTCCCTGACAAAGGTACTGTTTAAAACTATTAAATAAAATTAAAGCATTTATTGTTAAACTAATCAAATAATCTGTAAATGCAACAGAACCTTAGTGTAATCTCTAATGGATTTCTATCCCTCCTCCTAAATCAACATCACCCCAGTGGCCACTGGCACCGACAAGAAATTCAGCATGCGGAAGAAATACAGATCATGTAACAGAGATGCATATTGTGGATACAGATTCTGCAGTGTAAATCAAAAGGAGAGTTTTGCTCACAGTATTTATTAGCTGAAAGTATATTTACCTAGCTATTCAAGAAGGATAAAGACCACAGTGGCTACTCTGTTAAGAACTATAGACAATGAGTTCAAAAGCATCGCTTTGCAATCAAACATGTATCTTGCAAAAAACAATTGATGGCAAAATATGTTTATATGTTTTATTCAAGGTATAAGAAATTTTAATTAATTAAAATATCATTTGTTTCAAAAAGTTATAATTTTTGGATGACATGAAGAAGCTAATATACACAAAAGAGATTGATGCAATATACTCAGAACCCAAACAAACAAATCTAAATGCTGGCTAGCCTGAGACATCTGGAATTCACTTCCTTAAAAAAATCACTTTCACAGTTCAAACTGTAGCTGGCATCAACTCCTGAGTATATGACAAGGAAGAATATCTCTTACAGTAAACAGCTGCATGAACGATCCTCATTTTTCCCCCAAACAGATACCCAGTAGAACAGTTAAAATAAAACATTCTGAACAGGAATACAGAGTAATTATCACTGTAAAATGCTAATATTGAGGCAAGTAGGCCAGCTATATTTAAAAAAAATAAAGATAAATTACACTATATGCAGTTTTTTCAAGTAGTTACACATATAGAAAAGCAGAAGGGCATGGAGGGACACAATGCTGGGGTTAGTGAGAAACCTCTACCAAGTCAAAATGCGCTACGTAGCTTTTGTTTCCTCTTTCAGAGGTATCTGCCTATTTTCTCAGACAAGATATTGGACAGGGTTATTTTTGTATAAATGACAATGAAAGGAGTCTCACTATTTTATAAATTTAATATTTGGCGGTCCCCCACCCCTGGGTGTTGTGAAATTTTAATGTAAAGAGCAAAATGAGAAGAGGAATATGGAGGTTCACTGATATGAATAATGAATTCTCACTATCTTCTAGGACCTTGACTTCATTAACTAAAGATTTGATTTTAAACATCAGTCTTTTTAACAAACAGCTATCCCCATCATAGAATCAAGCCATGCCAATTTGATTCACTTCAAGGAATAATATAATTTTCACTGAATAGAAGATTGTGATGTATGTCAAAAACTTATCAGAAAATTGATATGGCAATCAGGGTTTATTTTAATGCTAGTCTTATTCCTAACAAAATTTATCATAATTTTGTATATTTTTCCTTCTACTGAGTCACTATTTTTACATGAAGTAATATTCCTTGCCTGTTTCAGCACTAAACGGAGATTTTATTTTCTCTTTTAGAAAGCTTTTTTACTGCCTTTGCTCACAAGCACACAAACTAATCAACAACAGAACCGCTACAGATCGTATTTGTCTGTGCTGTAGACTGCACACCCTTGATACTCAAGAAAAACCCCAGTCCTTTTTCTGTGATTAATGCAAAACCTCCCACTGAATAGAGTTTATATCCTATTTGAACAAAGGGCATGACTGAATATAATAAATCTGATTCTTTCCTAGCTTACACTGTTGCTACACTGGTATAATTCAGATAACATTAATGAAGCTATTCCTGATTTGGACAGGTAAAGTTAAGCCTACTGGGAATAATTTTTATTACTATGGGTTTTTTAAAACAAATAAACTTGGTTAAACTTCATTCTTATAAGAAAATTCTACTTCATAAAAAAATCACAAGATTTTCAAAGATAAAAATCTGGAAAGAAAAAGAAATACCGATTTTTTTTCTTCAAAATCACTCAAGTGCTATAAGGAATTGTATCCTAAGGCCTGAAGCTTTGGCTCTAAATCAGTTATTTCTAGTCTCTCAAATATGCAAGTCAGGAGAGAAAATTTTGGAAAGGTTTTCTTTGGTGTTATTGATTTCCAAAGTCCTCATTATGCAGTGGGACTCTCTGCCTTACCTGACTGCAGAAGCACACTAAATCACTTAATCCAAACCAAAAAGAAAAATTATTTCAAAATCCAAGAAAAGTATCATTTAATGACAATCTTTCCCCTTTGAAGGAACCAACTAGGACACGTGGTTACAAATTCGACTAAAAATGTAAAGTTGAGGATTTTTTCCATCTAAAACTTTTTTAGTCAAAAAGTAGGACAAGACAAAGAGTGAAGACTCAAGACCATTCCATATCACTGCGGTTTTAGATGATTCTGCATCCTTCAGCAATGACAACCTCTTACGAAGCTTGTGGGAAATACACACATTCCAGGAACAACAGCTAAAAACTTAACAGCATAATTTCTGTATTGACTATAAAGAACTAAACAACAGTAGACAGGGTTTCTTCCTTGGCAGACATAATGGTTTTACTTGTCCTTCTGCCTTTTCTATTTCTGAGACTATTAAATAATTTATGAAATAGTTCAATATCTTCAGTAGCATACATGAGTAGCTGCTGATGCCTTCATCCAAATCTGGCTGATGTGAATTTCAGTTACTGTCTTTTCTCAGTCAACTGATAAAGTGTAGGACTAGCCCCATTTGCATGGCTATCAGTGGAAGTGTTGCCTGCTGTTTCAAATGAAATCAGAATATGAATACTTGATGATCTTCTGTTGAGAGAGTATGCTAAAATTATATTATTTTATAGGGTTTCTTAGTGGTCAAGGAACACATGAAGGGAATCTTGATCCCAGCGAGCTCATTTATAAAACCACCAGTACTTGACTGAAGCCAGCATTTTACCCTGAATTTGAGGGCTTCTAAATATTATTTTGAGTCCCATCTTCTTATAAGCTCTATACAATTATTAGCATATATAAATATATAGGTATTCCAGTAACATTCCAAGTAAACATAAAATGTTCCTTAAAGATAGCTATTGATCTTATTACTATGTGAAAATAATAATATTATTGCTGACATATTACAGGTAATTATATGAGTATTTTCATACAAATATTACATATTCATTATAACATCAAATAAATAATGTTTTAGTGTAAAGGGTATATAAATGTAGCATAATATATAAATGACTATTGTTGCTTTCACCAAGCTGCTACATCTTATAATTTTCTTTCTGGTTTATAATAGGGCCTAACTCAAAGATTCTAAGACAACTTAGTATTTTCCACACACCTATGTATTATGTAGTACCACATATTAAAAATTTATGTCCAAATACTAAATCCATTGGTATGATTCTACCTAATAACTAATATAAAAGATATTTTTCACTACAGTTACTGGGACTGTGTGCTATTGAAAGTACAAATGTCTTATTTTCTGAAACTACCATTTGTTCTTAACAAAATATTTTAAAATGTTAGTAAGGTGTTGTGGTTTTTTTAACAAATAGCAGATGAGAGATAAACAGCTGATAAAGTAAACAGGATGCAGAATGACTGTAGCGTTTTGAGTATTGACACTAAGGACAGAAGGTGTTACATAATAAAGCACAGTCACAAATGATGTTTTCTTTCTTATAATGAGTGAAATCTGATAGAAATGATAAAGTCAAATTATTCAGCCGTAAATGTCATGCAGCTACTCAGTGAAGATCTTAATTTGGCCTTGATATTACCTTATTTATATTTACCTTTTACATTTTAAACTTAGGTCTTTGCTCTCCAATTTTGACACAGATTATATTTTCCTTTGATACATTTGCTCTTATTTCATATATCTTTATGGCCTGTTCTAGGTACACAACATATGTACTCTCCATGCTTAAATAGCTGCAAGCAATGGTACATTTACTAGCGAAATAATAGTATCCTACATGCATCTGCAAAGTAAATGTTCATACTCCTTCCATTCGCCAAAAACAATGGGCACTGAATATGAAATCATGTTTACCCAGTGACTTATTTGTAGATGGGATTTAGGAAAGTGCTGTTTTTCTGAGTTCTCTCTTCCTTGGGAAAACTATTCAGTAATTTTGTGGTCTTGGAGTATGTGCTTCTCCCTTGTCCTTTTGTATTCTCCCTGTCTGACTGGCATGGTGAATTGCTAAATACATTGCGAAGCAGTACCGTTCACGTTCATGTAAAAACATAATCCTCTGTTTAATCCCCCTCTTCCCCAGCAACAATTTCAGGAATTCACAAATAAATCAGTGATTTTCTTTCAACGATGTAGCAAAAGCAAATATCAATACACAGCAGACTCTGGGCCTCCCCTACCCTACAAAAATAAACCCAGATCATCTTTGTGCTTAATCCGGTAAAATTCTCCCCAGCATTGCATTCCTGCTCCCAAAATTAATTGCCACCAGCTGCTTGTGACAAGCATGTCCGTCCCCTCTCTCATCTCTGGCCCAGGATCATGCTGACCGTCCCCACCCACCTGGGTGACACCCAGCACCCAGGACCCACCTTTCCTTTGCCAGAAACAACCCCAAATCACACCCTACCTCTACGAAACACCCAGATAACCTCCTTTTCTTGCCCACCCTCACAGAGAACAGAAGAGTGATGGCACCATGGTTGGCCACAGAGACATGTGGAGGGCAGGGAAGGGAAGGTGGGGAAGATGGGAGCCAGGGAGGCGGCAGGGAGGGAAGGGGAGGGGAGGAAGGGGGAGAGGGAAGGAGATCCACTCATACAGATGAAATTCCATGCAGCCTGGCCTCCTACCCATACCCTCCACGAAGCAATGGGGAGGGGGGCGGTGGGGCAAGCTGAAATGACACCTTACCTTCGCTGCAGTCCTTCCCCCGGAAGCCTGTTTGGGAGCAGTCACAGACAGCCTGGTCGTTGAGCACCGAGCAGACGCCCCCATTGAGGCAGACATCCTCCCTGGCGCACAGGCGGCTCTGCTCATCATCCAGCTGGACCTCCTGGCTCTCCACTGGCGACACCTGCGTGTAGTTGACCCGGACATCCGTTATCCAGCCCTTGAAGGGCTCCCGGTCCTTGACAGAGGAGAGCGTCAGCTTTAACGTTGCCGACCGTAGCTCTGGCGGGAGCCCCCCTAAGAAGAGGCCACTGAACACAGTCATGTCCCGCCGCTTAGACTTCACTTCCACCCACTTGGCCTCAGCCCGGTCAATGATCAGTGTCGTGTTCTTGAAGTGGCGGCGGATGACAACGGCATGCCAGAGGTTGTCGTTGACCGCCGTGTCGGAGAGCAGGGTGGCAGGCTCGGCACAGAAGATGGAAAAGCTGAGCTGCAGCCGCCCGCCCTGGGTGAGGATGAGCTCCAGGAAGTCGCAGAAGCCCTCGTCATCAAAGTAGAGCACCAGCCCGCTGGAGCTGCGCGTCTTCATGTTGAAGCTCATCTCACTCTCACAGCAGGCATTCCACTTGGGGAAGCGGGTCCATTGGCCCTCTGCCCCTGGGAACTCCAGCCCGCTGCCCAGCTCAGCCCAGCAGCCCAGCAGCAGGGCCAGCCAGAGCAGCAGGCAGCCCCCGCGCCGCACCAGTGCCGCCCCCATCCTGCGCGGCCTGGGGTGGGCGAGTGGGGCGGCAGGGCCGGCGGGGGGCGGCGCTGTGGCCCCGGCGGCAGACAGGGTAAAATCTTGTCGGGCGCCGGCCGCGCTGGAAGGTTCAGGTGTGCTCACCCCCGCCCCGGGCGTGGGGGTCACTGCGGGGGACTCCCCGGGGCGGGGGGCTGCGAGTGCCCCGCGGGATGGGGTCAGGTGTGGGGAGATGCCGGCTGCCGCCGGAAAGTACCCACGGCAGGGAGAAGGCGCCGTTGGGTCTCTTCACTGGTCAGCCAGGCTTCCCAAAAGATGTCCAGGAGTGGGTGAGTCAGCAGAAATTTTCCCCAAAGCCAACATTACCAAACCAGGAGAAAAAAACAAGATCGGTGGCAAAACCCTCCTCCAAGCGGATCCACCAGCTCGGCAAGACTGTAGCAATATCCCAGCGTGTGTGCTCCTCTTTTTACATCCTCTCCGCCAGCTGTAGTTTCCCAGGAAGCCAATTACCGATCCCAGCGCTGCCTCCCTAGGACGGATCCTCTTGTCAGATCACGGACTGTCTGCCATGGTGCTAGAGCAGCGTCAGCAGACGACAGGACTCATCGCTCATGGTTTCCTGAGCTGCCTCAATCCCAATGGGGTTGAAACCCAGAAGCTGTCAAACAGCCGAGTGGCTACTTGACATGCAAAGCCTGACAGCTCCTCTTCTGTTTGCTTGCAAAAGGCCAAGGCTGAGATCCAGGGGGGTGATTTTCCTCTATTGTTTTTGTTTCTAATCTGCAAGGAATTGAAAAAGAATAATAAGAAACGGCGACTAATAACATGTTAAATCATAAAGTTGATCAATAGTGGATGTTTGTGATTAATTTCTCATTTTAACTGCTGTTCAACATTACGAAAATGAACTGCTGCTGTAATTCTGGAGTTACTGAGAAATTATAATAACTTGCTGCACTAACCCTAAATCTTAACGTATACGCTTATACTAGATTACATTTTTATGGTATAATCTATATGTAAACTACTTACCTTTCCAAAATGTTTCAATATTTTAGTAACATATTTTATTATTACAAGGCTGATGCTGAAAAGAGAAGATGGTGTTTCTTCCGCAATTTTCTTATTGCAATTTATTTATGGAAATACCAGCACCTGAGAAGCTACAGGGTCCTATTAATGCAGGCGCTACCAAGCCCAGTTCTAGTTCTTTCCAGTGCAGCTCTAAAACATATAAAGTGGACTGAGCTCCCAGCAGGGTCTGGCAGGCTCCACTGTGCATGGCACACCTACTGGTTTATTTTCATGGGGTGAGGAAGAATTACAACGGTTTCTTAGAAGGCTTTTTGAAAATTTCAAACCACATTTTTCTTTGCCACCTGCTTTCTTTTGCTGCTGATATTCTCTGTTATGGCAAGGAAAATCCAATTCAAGGCAGCTCTGATGTTGACATTATTCACAATGCAGATCAGCTAATCCCAGGTGTTAGTCCTCCGAAATGGGTTGCCGTATTTTATGTATGTTTACTCAGCTGCCCTTATTTAAGAGGACAACTCCTCATTTTAAAAATAATATATATGCCACTGTTCACTCTCATCCTCTGAAGAGGTCTCTGCATTCAAAGCATTTCAGCAGAGAGGCTCCGGTCTCTGTCTTCCTCCCCTAAGCCGCTACATCTTTTCTGGAAGGTGTGTATTAGCAGATCTCTCCTGATGGAGCAGAGGATCTCCAACACCTCCCTCACCCACTGCTTCCCCTCCACCTTCCTCCCATTTCTTAGCCAGCAGCACTTAGGCAGGCAGGGTATTATATCCAGAGGTGCTACCAAGCCCTTTGCTATGTTGGGGGGTGGGTGGGTAGGTGTGTGTGTGTGTGCATGCGTGGGGGAGAGGGGGTAGAGATGAGCGTGCCAGGGTGAAACCTGCTTTAAGACAGGCACACACCTCAGCTGCCTGCACCTGACACGTTCAGAGCTGCTAAGTCACCTCCTACTCTCTCTCTCTTTATATTTAATTTCATTCCTCTAAATGTCAACACGTTTATTTTTATTATTTGTCACACGCAAGGTGGGCAAGAGCAGCAAAAGGGAGGCAAGGAGAACCCCCAAACTTCGCAGGCAGATGCCAGCCGTGCCCAGCCAACGCCGGGCAGCAGAAACCCCCCGGGTTTCCCTCCCTGCGACCTCCCTGTCCCCCTCCAGCAGAGCCACCTCTGGCAATGCCGCTACCAGCCAAGGGATTTCCGGCATCTCCTCTGCAAAGCGCGGTGCCCGGGAGGGCCCGTGCCGGGAGCTCCCGGCCCATCCCGGCTCCTCCCGCCCCGGCACCCGCCTCCTAATTAGCTCCTTTTTGGGTACGCCGGTGGTTGCGGGCAGGGGCGACGCTCGCTTGCGGCACCGCGCCGCCGCTCCGGCTTCAGCACCCGGAACAGCTCCGCCCTGAGCGGCCCGACGGGGCGGCGGCGGCGGGGTCAGCCGGTCCCCGCGTCCCCGGCGGCAGCAGCGGCTCCGCGTTCCCGGCTGCGCCCGGGGGAATCCCGCTCCGCGTCCCGCAGCCCCTGCACCGGCGGGGGGCTGGACACGAGTGGGAGCCCCCATGCGGGGGAGCGGGAGCCTGTGTGGGTGCATCGGGGGCGGGGAGGGGAGGTGCGGGTGGTCGCAGGGCCCCGCTGCGGCAGAGGGGAAGGGGGCGGGGAGGGAGCGGATTTGGGGTGCGTGGGGGATGCGGAGAGGTGGGTGCCGGGTGACGGTGTGAGACGCGGCGTGCGTGCCCGGAGGGCGGCGTGAGAAACGACTTGGAGGAGTGTGTGTGTAGAGGGGAGGGTCCGAGGTTCGTGGGTGCGGACGGTGCTGCACGCCAGTGTATGGGGAGGGGGCGCGGGTGTGGATCTTCACCGCGGTTAGGGGAGCTGGGGCCGGGTCGGTCACTGAGCGCCTCAGGGGAAGCGGTGGGTGGGGAGGAAATGCGGGAGGTGCTGGGGCGGTGAGGGGGGGGTGGGGGGGTGGGTACGGAGACCGCGCAGAGGGGCGCAAGGGGCGCGGGGTGGGCGTCGCGGCTGCCTGAGCGCAGGGCGCCGGCCGGCCTTCCGCAGGAGCGCACGGAAGGGATGGCGGGATGGGGTCTGCGCGGGGAGCGTCCCTGTGCATGGGGCGCAGGGGCGGGAGGGTGCCAGCAGCCCGTGGTGTGTGCCGCGGGAGGGAGGGGGGAGCCGGGCAAGGACGCGCGTGTGAGTGTGTGTGTGCGTGTGTGCTCGCCGTGCGTGCCAGAGCGATCCCTACAGGTGTCCGCGGAGAGCCGCCGAGAGGGGATCCCACCTCGAGAGCATCCCTGCCCGCTGCCTGCCTCAGTCTGCGGCGCCTGCCTTCCCCTCTCACTCGCACGCACACACAGCAGCAGCAAGAGGGGGAAAGAGAAAGGAAAGAGAGAGCGAGAGGAAGAAAGGAAGAAGAAAAAAAAAAAAAAAGGGGGGGGGGGGGGAGAGACAGAGATGGGAAGACTGAAAAAGAGAGGAGAAAGACCCAAGGAAAAAAACCCGAACAATTGCTTCTTTATTACCGTCGATATAATTCACGCACTGTCAATAAACGGCACGGTCTTGTCTAGTCATTTCCAAAGCAGGGAACACTTTCATTCTCAGAAGAGGACAATTTATTAACATCTATATCTCAAATGGGTTCTTAAGTACCAGACATCCCTCCCAGCAACGTACATATGTATACACATGTATGCAGCAAGAAATACACACAAACCAACATAAACGTAGCTATTGCAATCAGTGCTTCACCAGTGAATTAATATGCGTCCCCCACCCCTCTACAACCCTTTTTTTTTTCTTCAAAAATTATGACTTAGTCACAGGTGCCCCGATTGAGCCTTTCCAAATTAGAAAAAGAGAGAGAGAGAGAGACACCCATAGGTCAATAAATCCTTAATAAATGCCAGGTCGGCTGGCATGCACAATCCTTGGCTGAATCCTTATTGTATAAAATACACAGCATTGTCTCTGGGTGCGGGGAAGACCAGAGAGTTCACAAATTACCGGACGAAATAAAAAGGATTTGAAAAACAACCTTGCTGCAGCCAAAGGGAGAAGCGCTCTAATTCAAAAGCAGACTTAACAGCATCATTAATCTTTTCCTTTCATTTCTACGTAATTTCTAGAATCAAATTCTTTCCTAAGCGGCTGGAATGATCGATTTTGCTACGCTCCCAGTCTGCAGATGTCTTTATTTTAATATGCTTATGATATAATTTCTACCCCTTCAAAAATGCATAGCATCAGCAGGAACCTGAACAGTTGCGAACACGTATCAAGGAAGCCGGGTGCCCTCTTTCTTCTGGCTCACAATAGAAAATGTCCCAAATTATCAATGCACTTCCTGCACAAACCCCTCGCCTCTTGCAGACCGCCGCTGATAAATAACGATATAGCGATATTCATTCCCATCGCTGCTCCGGCTCCGCGTTTCAGCCAGGCAGCTCACGCCAGGGAAAACATGCAGCAGATTGATTTTATTCCTTAAGTCTCACAGACCCCCCACCTCCCCTCCTCCTCCTCCCGCCTTTGCAAGGGATAATAAATTACCGCATCCAACCTTTAACTTCTACCTCCGCTCCACCATCTCCTCTCCTCGCCATCTACCTCTCCACAACGCCGCACGCAAACCCACCAGCCTCTCTCGCACCGCCACCGCCGCCGCCTCCGCCGCCTCCTCCTCCTCCTCTGCCGCCGCCGCCGGCTCCGCCGCGGCAAAGCGGGTCTCGTCCTCCGCGGCGCCGCTCTGCCCGCGCTGCGGACGCGCCTTACCTGCGCGGGGTGCCGCGGGCCGGGGCAGGCGCGGCTGGCCGAGGCTGCCTCTGCCGCTCGCCGACGGAGCGGGCGCTGCTGCGGGTGCGCGGCGGCGGCAGCGGGCGGGGGCGGCCGCCGGGAGCGAGGGGCGGCGCCGCCGCGTGACGCCGCCGCGCCCGTCTGCCCGCCGGGGGCGGCGCCGCGCTCGCTGCAGCCCCCCTGCCCCGCCCCGCCCGCCCGGCGTCGGTCCCGGCCCCGGTGCCGCCGATCCCCTCCTGCCCCCTCAACCCGGACCTACCGCCGCTGCAGGGCGCGGTGCGGGCCGGGGGAGCCTCCGGCGCTCCGAGGCGGGGAGGTCGCGCCTGGAGGGACGGTGATGGAGAGGAGCCGCGGAAGGCAGTGCTGGGCCGGGGTGTCGGGGGAGGGGAAACCCCGGCGCGATGGCTGAGCGGGGCCGGGTGTTGATGCCGGGCACGCTGCTGCCGTCTGACGGCCGGGGAGTTTGGAGGGAAGGCGCATCTCCAAGGGAGATGGGGGAACGCCTGGGAGGAGGTAGGCGCCTCTGCCCAGCTAGTCTTGCCCAGCTGAAGCGCTCCTTTCTTTGCCTGTGTTGTTTGGTGGTTTCGTTTTGTTCTGCTTTTCTTGTTGATGTCGTTATTTTCTCTCCAGAACTGAGAGCTGGGCACGATCCTGCGCGGCCCGTGGTACAGTGGAGGTGGAGACTTGTGACCAGAGCACACCCCAGGACCAGACCTGCAGCCGCAGGAGGGGTGTTTTTGGAAAGCCTGGACACTTCCTGGTGTGGCGTTAAGCCTGTCTGACTGTATGTTGCCTCCAAACGGTCACAAACTATTAGAGAAATTCAAGGCTTCCCAAGATCATTGGTTTTAGCTGCCTGGAAAGTGTGTGATGGTGCCAAACACACTCAGCTTTATCTATCGATTGGCCTTCAGACCTTTACTCGGTGGTCTACAGAAAGGCGATGAAGTGATTGTAAGTGATGTCCACGGGGGCTCAGCCAAGTTCCTGGCACCTTCTGAAAACACAGAGTGACAAACATCATCACGCTGAGTCACAAGAGCACTCCGATATTGGGCATCCTAGAATTTTTGAGAATGCTTTGTACAGCTATGGCTCTTGTTGTCCAGGGTGTGAACACAGATAGCAACTTGGTTTTGAACTGAAACTTCAGAAATAAGTGTAAAAAAATTCAATAAAATCCATTCTTCCACTACAGTCCCAGAGGAGCTAGAGTGGAGCTAGCCTTGCAATATAATTTTTTAATGAAACAGGCTTCCTCACAGATGACAAGTTTGATGAGGTAACCAAGCAACATGTTAAGTAATGAGCATAAAAGCTTGCTAGATACGCAACATATCTTTGGTACTTACAGAATAATCAGACATCCCCTTTGTTCAGCCAGATTATATCCATATCCAGTTATTTCCAAAGAGTGAGAATTTCTCTTGACAATTCTAACTTGACCTATGCAAACAGAGCAAGGAGCAAATATCTCTTATGCTGTGAGAAGCATATAAATTGTAGGCTACAAAGTAGTAAGTGATGCACACTTTAAAAGAGAAAAATTGTAACCTCATAGTGTGCCTGTGTGTGTTTATAACGTGAAAAATAGTATTTTCTAACTGTGGCCTTATTTTTATTGTGTTCATGGTGAACACATGGTAAAGCTTCTTACACACTTAGATGAGGAGTATGAAAGCCAAAGCCCAGTCCATCCTGGATGAGGTGGTACAGTGGAGGTGCCGGCACAGGTTGAAGGATTCTTCCACCTTCAAACAGGGGGACAGCTCAGTTATTCCAGCAGTAGCCAGGGGATGTTCATGTTTCTCTGTAGTAAGAAGCCTGTTACAGTGAGAGGAGAGCTGGGGAGAGGCTATATTGTAATAAAGCAATGAGACGTTGAGCCAGGAAGATACAGGGAGATTTGGGGACAATACAATTTCTTTAATTTAATGGTGGGGTTTGGTTGAGGTTTAGAGAGAAGTATTACTTTTATCATTCTCAGCAATTGTTGCAGCATATGGTGTCATAGTTGATTCATTCTGAAGCAGCACACACACTAAAAAAGGAAAAGAAGGAAACGTGATTTCCAAACCATCTCTCTTTGTAAGTCCTTCAGCTTGACAAATGTATGGAATATCTTGTAAGAAGCACGTGGCCTTACAGAAACCTGACTTTCTTCTGCATAAGTTAATGTTCTACATTACACCAAAATATTTATAGATTTTGAAAAGTAAAGAGATAAAAGCAGCAATAATATTCTTGGAAACAAACCAATCATATTTTCTGTCAGAGGGAATATAGTACATTATCCAGCTTACAAGTCTGAGATCTTTTGGAGGAATGTATATTGTCAGAACAAAGTGCCTTTGAGTCATTAAAAAGTACATATGTGAAATTGTCCAACAGTTATAATTTTAAATAAGAGATTTGTTGGCAAGCTGAAGGGAATGCTGGAGCTGTCTCTGAGGCACGCACATGCAATTGGCATGTCTGTCAGAGCTAATAAAAAGGGAAATAACCAGTCAAGGATGTGGAGAAGAAAGGAGAATAATTCTGTTGAGAAAAACACAATTAAAATCAAACTAAAGGTGCTTGCACAGAACACCGGTGATCTGGGCAGACATGTAAAAGATGTGAAGAGGACAAAGAATTATTTTAAAGACTTGAAAGAGAAAATCCATTTCTTTGCTGAATTGCTCCAAAATAATGTTCAGTAATGGGGTGGTTAGATATTTGGGGTACCTCAAAGCTCTATTCTGGTTATAATCAGTCCATGCATGTCTGACATCTTTCCCTTCCTTGGAGCTATCATCAGTAATCTTTCTATACCAAACCAAATCTTTGAGAAGAGCATCAGATGTGCTAGAAAGCTGACCCTCTACATTGTGTTTGAATCCAGGATTTTTTGGAGGACAGCCAGTTACATGTTTATGAACAATTCAGTAGTACCTTTTAAACTTGGTCTGGAGTGAAGACCAGGCAAAATGACACAAGTGTAACAGAATAATGGAGTGGTGTGAAATTGTCTGTACCTGCATATGGCCAGTGAGGTTTAAAGAAGCATGGAGGAAGAAAGAGAGAATATCTGCCTGCTCATTGCCGTATTACTGGGCAATCTCAGCTGTGGGTAAAGAAAGTATGGGTAAATCTAAAGTAAGAAGAAAGTAAAAGATCCCTGTTGTGGAAGAATGACATGTTACCTAGGTCCTCACTTCCTCAATTCTGACTAATGGAAGAAAATTTTTAAGTACTTGAAGATCTTGAAACAAAAGGAAGAGACAAAACTATACGATTTAACAAAATTGAATACAGCAAATAATCAAATACAGTACTGTGAGTATTTGACTAAGACGTGTTTGAATTCAGGAAATAGAACTGAGAATTAACTAACTACATATGAATTGGATTTGATAATTTCTCCAGATAATGCAGTTTTGGAGCTAGCTTATACCTAACTGTGGAGGATTACGGTGTTAAAATCTTGCTTAAAACCAATTCTGAATGGATAAATAATAAAGTAAAGGAGTGTACTTATGAGGATTTAAAATATTTATTGACCTTATACCCAGTACTGGCATTTAATGATATTTCCAAGTCTTCTGTTTCAGAAGGTACCAGCCGTGTTTAGTGATATGATATTCTAGTCATGAAGGGAAGATTGGAGACTCATTTAATTACAGGTGGCTTTTAGGGTCCAAAAGTAGTTTTGTCCAAAGAAAGCAAACATGATCAGAAGATGTATAGGTGTATCTGAGGCTCAGAAGATATTTGTGGACTCCAGTTCCACAAGAGTCAAAATTGCAATTCAAAATCACAGCTTGCCATTTCAAAGCTGACCATTTCAAGGCTTACATATGTTTTTCCATGGACATAATTGCTTCCTTGCATTTATAGTCCTGTTGAAAATTTTACATAAAACATGTTCTAAGATAATTTAACAGTTAAAAGTAACATTTTTCTGAAGATCCCCATTTGGTCCCCAAGATTAAAATCTTGGGGTGATTCAGAGGTTAATGCAGGTAGCTTCATTGCAGGGAACTGCTTAATTGAGTAAGAAAACCAGACCTGTTTAATAGTTTAAGTGTAAATATAGATGGTATCTATGTATATGAAACGCATGAGACACTGAATTAAAAGTTGTATTATTACATATCCAACCCGTGGGTTGTTGGTTTGTTTGTGTTTTTTTCATTAAATGAGAGGAAAATTTGGCAAGTCTGCAGATGATTATTACTACAACATAATCATCATAGAGGAAAATGTAGCGTGCAGAATATGGGAGCTACCAAGGCCTCAAAAATCCTTAAAGTGCATTTAAAAAGACAACATTAGTGACAAAAACCCTGTAGTTTGATGGCTCTAAGTCTCAGAGCTGAAGATACAGAACGCTTTCACACACACCAGATCTAGCTCCTGTTGTGCACGAGGCCTGACTGATGGGCACAGCAGTACACATTGCCAGGAGAAATCTATAATGAAAGACCTCATATTAGCTCTTCTGAACTGTACAGAAACTCATTTATCAGCTAGCCCTGTTGATGAATCTTCAATATGTTTCAGAATGGATTATGATATGACACAAGTAGCAATGGTTTTCTCACTGAAGCTTCATGAAGAAAGTCAAAGGGGTCCAAAGTGTCCTTCTCAATATATATACGTTTGGATTTGACAACCTGTATCAGTCAACTGGGCAAAGCACGGTAAAACAGAACACTGCTAAATCAACCAGCAAAAGCACCTGGTTTGCTATTAACTCTGTTAATAAGGCTGTTGTAGAATTTTAATTATAGAATAGTTTGGTAGAATTGTTATGAACGTCAATATTGTGATTTTTTTAAATGGGAAGAGTAATGTTCATATTAATGATCTTACTAATTTTAAAACCCCCTACGTTCACGTCTCAAGAAAGCAATTATTTCCAGTGGATATTTATGTCTGCAGCAGATCCATTTCAAGGCCATTTGTAGATTTTGCAGATTTGTATTTAAGAATAATACTTGTAAATACCGTGCACTAAATACTTCAACTACAGCCTTATAAGGAACTAGATCAATTTAGAATGTCTAAGTCTTCTTTCATTCAAATGTTTGATTTTTAATGTCTTAAAACAGTTTTTAAGCAGCAAAGCATAGGCATTTTTTTAGGTAAGAAGGGGAACTGAAGAGAACAACACACTGTTGTATGTTGTTGAGTGAACAAGTTTCACCAAAAGAACTTGGAAGCCTCTATCATCTCATGGTTGTGGAATCACTTGCTTGAAAGAAATGTGTAAGAATCCCACAGTAAACAGATGTGGGAGTAATATGTTGTTGCAATCCCCAGAGAGATTATTTTAAACTCTGAAGTATTTTGCTTAATATTGCTTTCAGAACTCTTAACATTTAAGAGTCTTTTATAAATGGATTTTTTAAAATATAATTTCACATAATTCCTTTTAAAATATCACTAAATTCCTACTCATATGTAATTGATATAATTTAGATGGAATTCATGTGGAATTTATGTGAATGCCATTTGTGTAAATTTGCATGAAATCCATCATCGCCATTCACCACCTTCCTCATCCTCTTTGCTATAATCACAGAGCTGCCTAGACAGATTGGTGTGTTCAGGACCCCTGTGTGTTAGGAGAGCTTCTGGGTAGTCTCTGCAGTATGTGGCTCTGAGTACAAAGCAAGCTCTTTCCCAAAGACGTCGCAAATTGAAAAACAATGCACACCAAGTCTGTAAAGCTGGCAGAATGACAGGATATTCTAGTGTAAATTATCAGTGTGCCCAAATCATAGATGTAGTATGCAAATTAGCAGAAGCAATCAAAGAAATTGCATCTCGCACAGCTGCAGGATTTGGGCTTACACGGGAACTTCCCTCGAAGGTGCTGAGTGCCCTCAGCTCCCACTATCCGCTAATGCTGGCTGAGGGTACTAGGAAGAACTTGTCCCATTTTGAATCAAGCCCTTTGATAGCTTCAAGAAAATCTCTGATTATAATAATTTGTTTTGTAATGTGTCATTCTACTCTTATGAAAAATGAGTATACTTGCTATAATTCAAGTATTCTACAGATACTTAGCTGTACTAAAAGTGTGCCAAGTATACTAAAAATATATTACTTTTCATAAGGGTATAATTTCCTAGTAATCAGAAGATATACTCTGATTCAAAAATTGCTATAATTGTTAATGTTGGTGAGAATTACTAAGGCATCAAAGCAGGGGAGTATTTGTGGTACGAAGCTGCAGATAGGTAGTTTAGATCATCGATGTTTAAACCATAAATGATGCACCTGCTGAAGAGATTCACTAGGGGGATACTGCTGTGTGCCAGATGGCTAGTATTTTTACACTTCAGGGCAGCTTTATTGTTGGGGTTGCCTATTTCAAAGGACCTTTCACCGAGGAAAGTGAGAGTTGCCCTTTCCAGAAATTGCAGTATTAATTACTATCAGTTTAAAGTCTTCATTCAGTTTGTTTTTGTTTTGCCCCCACAATCTGTCTTGAGACTTCCTTAGTGTTATCATTACTTGTTAATAATTACAGTGCTTGCAACACAGTGCAGAAGGAAGGACTAGAGACAAGTAGGAATAAGACAAGGGCCCAAATGAAAGACCAATTGAAAGGCACCAAAGGAGGCAGGTTGGGGATGCAGTCACTGTGTGTGAAGTGATAAGAAAAAAACAAGCAACCGAAGTCAAAAACACAAGAGTTATTGTTCGAAGTAGAGAAGAGGGCAAAGGAAGGTTGATGAGCAAGACCCAAATGAAAATAATTGAAAAGCAAATAGGAACCTGTTACAAGGTAACAAAGCAAAAGTGCTTGATGATGGAGCATTTTGGCTGGAGTCAAAAAAGGAGTAATGAGGTGTAGGACAAATCCTAAATACTGAGGCATCTTATGAGCTTACACTAGCCCTAAGGAACAGAGAAGACAGAAAGTTGACTGCTCTGGCTCTATGGTGGAGACAGAAGCAAACCCTGGCCAAAACAAGAAACATTTGCATTCAGTTGCGTTATGATCGTGCCAAGGTCAGAAATGCTGTGAGAGTAGATTGCAGCTGTCGGGAGAACTGTCTGTGGCTGCTCACAGCATCTTCTTCTGTGCCCGGTTGCAACACGTTCTGTGGCACAGCAGGAATTTTTGTGGGTGATCCTGTGGTGCAAATTTGACTGGAAAAGGTAAAATTTCCGCTGCTAGAAATGAGTGTTGTCCTTGTGGTTTTGTTGGAGGGGAAGAGTAGAAAAAGATTTTATAATTATATTATTTCCCTTCTGTTCAGCACCAAACCTGCTCACTTTAAAATTCATACTGGACAATGCTATATATTGCTTTTCTTACACAATGCTAATAATGTTTCTGGTCTGACCTTCCAGGCAGCCAGTGTTGAACATGTTAACGCATTTGCCATAAACAAATTCTTATCAGCATTCAAACACTTTGTCTCTGGCTCTATAGTTCTTTCTAGGGCCACCTGCAAACACCAAAAAGTGCAAGAATCCAGGACAGCCTGTTCTCTCAGCCCAGGAAACTACTGCTTCTACGATATGAATATTCAAACTTTTCTGTAGGATCTGGGAGATTTGTGTCTCTTTCTGAGAAACATACTTCTCTGATGTCAGGATGTAAATTGCATTTGTGTTTTTAATACTGCCAAATTAACGTTTGCTTCATGTAATCTTTGATCCATGCTTTGTTTTTCCTCTTGTTGCTTCAGCTGTTTGCCTTCCTCTGCCATGTTCAATAGAGTTATTTTTTACTCTTGCTCTTTCTCTGTGATTCTTTCCAGCCATTTTGTGACCACAGCCTTTGCTGACTACTGCTTTTGATTTAGCTGTACATTTGTGCAAAAATGCCATAGCTACCAAAGCAGTAGGAAAAACAGAGATTTCACAGAGACTTACATAGTGGCAGGAGAAAAGGTCAAGATACTGCATATTTTTAACGACTCGAGTTCTCTCTCATGTATTTGGTAAGCTCTTGTTTTGTTGTATACATTATAACACATAATTTTATCATTCTGTAGCCAGGTAGCCCAGTTTGAACAACCCATAACAATCTGAAGAAGGTTTGAAAGATCCAGATTGAACTGTGAGTACTAATTAGTAGCTATTCTCAACTAATATTACTCTACTGCCATAGATGCAATGTATGCTTTCAGTGATGTTTATCATGTTCTCTCCATATTATTTTGCATTGTATTCCTTACACATCCTCTCAGCAACAAACTTCATCTGTAGTGACCACAGGAAAGGTGTCTTCATCTACTGATTATGCTTATTTCAAGTTATTGCAGCACATATAGCAGCATTTAACTTGACAAACGATAAAAAGATGATGTAATAAAAGCTACCATGCTTTTATTTTAAAGATGTATAGGCTGGATCATGCTCAGATATTGCCAAAGTAAATTGGAAGCTAGAAATTACTTCACTACCTGCTTACAAGATGCTGCTTAGCTTGAGTTCTGTATTTATCTGGTATGCTTATAGGAATGTCTTCCAAGAAGATGGATCGTTAACAATTGCCAGTCTTGAAGTATTGCTGGGTCAGAAAAAATAGTTCTGGTCTTACAGACAGTGAAATTACCATGGTGATGTTGGTTATAGACAGAAGCCCTGGGCTAGTATCCCTCAAGGCTTTGATCCCATAATTTACCTAACACAGGACTCCAGTAGAGCTTCCCTCCTGGTTCTGAGAGCTTATATTGATTCTTAGGCATTCAATGACTTAATGCTACAGGCAGAGAAACACACAGATTTTCCTGATGTTTGCAGGTTTTAGGATGTTAAAATTATGTAAATTGAGCACAGTTTGCCCAAAAAGCAAATTAGCATTGTGCACCTGTAGCAAGCATAATATGTGTATTTCAACGAAAGTATGAACATTCAGCACATTTTTTCCTCATTAGCACTCCAGGAGTAGCAGTGACTTAATTCTTTGCTATTGGAAGCTTTGTAGCTACTCCCATAGACATTTTACAGTTGTCCATAAAACACGTTTGTCAAAAACAAACATAAATTTTATGAAAAGTATTGGGAAGCCAGGGTAATGATTCATTCCTTTATAGAGTGAATTACTCTGCTCAGGGTATAAAACCTTTGGCATCCTAATTCTGTGGGGCATAAAGAGAAATGTTACTTTCAGAAGTGGGTTGCCTGGCTTTGTAACACTTTGGATTTGGAAGGAGATACTTGCTATTTGGGATACAAAAATCATAGAGCACCTGTTCGGACCATATGAAGCTGCATTTTGGAAAGGAAGGCTAAGATGAAAAAGGCTCAGGAAGAACATGATCCAAACCCCATGGAAATAAATGGACTTCAGTGTGACATGGTGCAGAATGACGGAAGGGAATGTAAAATCCCATCTGTTTTTGTGTTTCTCTTGATTTCATTGAAAGGAGAAAGTAAGCCTCAAGTCTCCACAGGTGATAATCACTTTGATATGAGGAATAGAACCCAGTAGGTTACCATTGCATTTTGCTGCAAATGCCATTTTTTTTCTCATATAGTTGAATTAAAGAAATTTTGCAGCAATCTTGTTAAGTTCCTGATCACACTTTAGAAAAGACTCGTTTTGAAAGCTTTCTTTGAATCACCCTTGAGCTGTTAGCAACAAACCTTCAACACAGCTTAGTTTTTGTTAACTGAGTTGCTAAAACTGTTCACCTGTTACTAAGAATGGGTTTTTTCATTTTGTTTTGGGTTGGAGTTTTTTGGTATGGTTTTGGTTGTTTTTTTTTTTATTTTATGAGTTGTCCTCTTCCTATTATTTTCTGGTTTTAATTTTGTTTGTTTACTATCTTATATAGATTTGGGTATTTTAGGATTATAGTAAATTATTTTATACGTTAACTTTTATACAGTATGCTTTACTGAACATTCATCTAAGTCCACAAGTGTCCCTGTAGATGCTGTAGGTCCTTCTGAGTAACATCTGAACTTTTCTTTCTTTTGAATATTCACAAATATGTTGTTAAAATATTTTGAAATTCAAATATAAACATAATATAGGATATCACAGAATCATAGAATCGTAGGGGTTGTAAGGGGCCTCAAGAGATCATTGGGTCCAACTCCTCTGCCAAAGCAGGTTCCCTAGGACAGGTCGCACTGTGAGGCGTCCAGACGGGTCTTGAATATCTCCAGAGAAGGAGACTGCACACACTCCTGGGCAGCCTGGTCCAGTGCGCTGTCACCCTCACTGTGAAAAAGTTCTTCTGCATATTGGTGTAGAACTTAGATATTAGAAAAAAATTTTTTACTGAAAGAGTTGTCAGGGCCTGGAACAGGCTGCCCAGGGGAGGAGTTGACTCACCTTCCCTGGATGTGTTTAAAAAAAGGGTAGATGAGGTACTTAGGGATATGGTTTAGCACAGGATGGTAACGGTTGGACTTGATGATCTTAAAGGTCTTTTCCAACCTTGTGATTCTATGATTCTGTGACTCCTATGCTCAAACTTGAGGCCATTGCACCTTGTCCTGTCTCCACAGACAACTGAAAAGAGGGTGACTATTTCCCCTGTGTCCCACACTTGAGATATTTATAAACATTAATAAGATCCCCTCTTAGTCTTCTTTCCTCCAGGCTGAACAGTCCCAGCTCACTCAGCCTTTCCTCATAGGGGAGATGCTTCAGTCCTTTAATCATCTTTGTAGCCCTCCTCTGGACTCTCTCCAGGAGATCCCTGTCTTTGTTATACCAGGAAGCCCAGAACTGGACACAGTACTCCAGGTGGGGCCTGACCAGGGCAGAGTAGAGGGGGAGGATCACCGCCTTCGACCTTCTGGCCACAGTACTTTTAATGCACCCCAGGATCCCATTTGCCCTCTTAGCCACCAGGGGAACCACATTATATATATATATATATATAACCACATTATACATATGTAAAATATATATATAACTACATTATATATATATATATATATATATAAAAAAGAAAAGAGAAAGTGTCCAAGCAGCCAAGGATCAAGAAAGCTAAAGCCCTGATGCAGTTAAATCTGGCCAGGAACATCAAGGACAACCAGAAAAATTTCTGTGTCAGTGATAAAAGGAAGACAAGGGGAATATGTGGTCCCCTTCCCGAATGAAATTGGAGACCTGGTTACCTGGGAAATGGAGAAAGCTGAGGTACTTGATGAATTTTTTTGCCTTGGTCTTCACCAGCAAGGGCTCTAGTCACACTGCCCAGGACACATAAGACAAAGACAGGGACTGAGACAGTGAAGAACCACACACTGAAGGAGAAGATCAGGTAGGTGAACGTCTAAGGCACTGCAAAGTGCACAAGTCCATGGGGCATGAAGAGATGTTATCTTTTGGTCCTGAGGGAACTGGGTGAATGAGAAGCTGTGGAATTCTTGTGAAGTTCTTGTGACTGGAAAAGCATAATTTTATTTTTTTTTTTAAACAACATTTTTAAAAAGGGAAAAAAGAAAGACCTGGGAAACTACAGGCTGGTCAGTCTCACTTTTGTGCTTGGCAAGATCATGGAGATGATTGGTGAAAGCCAACATGGCTTCACTAAAGGTAAATTACGCCTGACAAATTTGGTCCATTCTACAATGTGGTTAAAGCATTAGTAGATAAGGGAAGAGTGACATATGTCATCTATCTGGACTTGTCCCCAGCATTTAACACTATCCCACACAACATCCTTGTCTCTAAATTGAAGAGACATGGATTTGATGGATGGACTACTCGGTGTATAAGGAATTGGCTGTATGGTTACATTCAAAGTGATGTGGTCGATGGCTCAATGTCCAAGTAGAGACAAGTGACAAGTGACATTTGTCAGGGGCTGGTATTGGGACTGGCACTGCTAACACCTTTATTGGCGACATGGACAGTAGGATGCAGTGCACCCCCAGAAAGTCTGCCAATCACACTGCACTGTGTGGTGTGGTTGACATACTGGAGGGAAAGGATGCCATTCAGAAGGACCTTGATAGGCTTGAGACCTGGCCCTATGTGAACCTCATGAAGTTCCACAATGCCAAATGCAAGGTCCTGCACACAGGTTAGGGCAATCCCAAGTAGAAATACAGGCAGGGCAGAGAATGGATTGAGAGCAGCCCTGAGGAGAAGGTCTTGGGGGTGTTGATTGGTGTAAAGCTCAACATGAACCATCAATGCAGACTTGCAGCCCAGAAAGCTGACTGTGTCCTAGGCTCCATCAAAAACAACATGACACGCAGGTTGAGGGAGGTGATTTTGCCCTTCTACTCTGCTCTGGCGAGACCCTATCTGGAGTATTGCATCCAGATCTGGGGTCCCCAGTACAAGAAAGACATTGAGCTGTTGGAGCAAGTCCAGAGGAGGGACACAAAGGAGATCAGAGGGCTTGAGCAGCTCTCCTATGAAGACAGAATGACAGAGTTGTTCAGCCTAGAGAAGATAAAACTCCAGGCAGATTTTATTGCAGTACCTAAAGGGGATCTACAGAAAAGATGGAGAGGGACTCTTTTATCAGGGCATGTAGTGACAGGACAATGGGTAATGGATTTAAACAGAGAGTAGATTTAGATAAGACATTATGAAAAAATTCTTCACTCCAAGGATGGTGAGACACTGTAATGTTTCCTGAAGGACCTGTGGCTGTCCCCTCTCTGGCAGTGTTCAAGGCCAGGTTGGATGGGCCTTTGGGCAACCTTGTCTAGTGGACGGTGTCCCTGCCCATGTCAGGGGCATTGGAAGTAGGTGATCTTTACGGTCCCTTCCAATCCAAACCACTCTATGATTCTATAATACTAAGCACATCAGCTGAGCATAACATGGAGCATGTGTAAGAGTTTTCTGCCTTATTAATGAACTGTTAACTATCAACTTATGTTATAAGCATGAGAGTAATTATGACCTTATAACTGAAGGTATCTTTGCAATCCATTCTTCAGAAAAGCTGGAAAATTTTTCAGGGGAATATATAGAGAATTTAACAGAGATACTAGGAATTGGCATAATGCCAATATTAAATACTTTATGACCTCCTCTAAAATGTTTGCTGAAGTGTTTGTCTAGCTGTCTCAAAAAGAAAATTGTCAGATTTCAGGATGGGTTCAGGAATAGAAGAGAATCAGTGACAATGCTAGGACAGCATAGGAGCTCTCATTAAAAAAAATAATTAAAAAAAAAAAAAAAAAGACCAAGATTCCTGTATGAAGCAGAGTCATATGCATGAACACTCAAGGAAAAAGAAAACACAAGTGAGCAAAAAACCACCCCCACCAGTAAACTTCAAATCTATAGAATAGCCTAAGAAAGAATAGATTGGAAGTTATTGTTTCTTATCATATATAATGAGGAAGATATTCTGTGAAACTGAAAGGAAGCTGATTCAAATCTGTGTAGGAAAATTCTTTTTCACACAGTATATAATTAAGCTCCTAAAAACATTTGTACAGGTTGCTACTGAGGGCAAAGACTAAGCAAAATTCCAAAAAGGTTTGAATATTCATTGAATGATGGAGACATTGCAAAATGTTGCTAATGTTGGTTGCCAACACATTTTCAAGGATTGGTAAACTTCACGATGCAACCAAATCCTTAGCAGTTCTATTGGGATGATTATCTGACATAGTTGTATGCAATTTTTCCTTTTTTATTTAAAACATCTCAACCTGACCATTGTGAGAGCAACCTTGCCACAACAAAAGAGCATTGATTCTCTTCCAGTAGGGAACTGAGAAGAGCTTTTTTCACCAAAAACTGGACTCTTGTGTATGCATTCTACTGTTTTCAATGGACTTTCTTTCTTCCCAGTATAGTTGTGCTGCTGCACCATTTTGTAGATAGACGTACATCTGTTCTGCTCATGCAAGAGTTAGCCAGCTGTGTGCCAGCTGTTAGCATAACACTATGTCTGAGCTAATGAGCCTTGCTGAGTTTTTTTTCTCCATAAATGTTCCAAGGGCTCTTAATCAGCAGCAGATTCTCTGCTGAGTGATGTATGACATTGTTTTCTCATCTCTCATTCTTATGTAGTGGTACTGTAGCCTATATGCAGACATTTAGTGACCTGTTCAGTAAACAAGTATAGCCTATTTAAATTTATAAAATGTCCATAAGCAGATGCAGATTTGAACATGATATATTCATAATTTTCATCATCAAATCAGGTGTCTGCAAACAGAATAGCATGTTCATTACTTGTCACTTTTTCCAACTTGTGTGGTTTTATTCCTCAAACTGATCACATTAATATTTTCACAAACAAAAAGATTAAGATTTCAGTGTTACTGTGAAGCAAGTGAAAGCAGTTGTGAACATCAATAAAACTGAATTCAGGGCTGAGGTTTTAAAAATATATATTCATAGCTGCAAATATTGCCTGCAGTACTTAGTAGCAAACAACTGACTTAGGGATTTGGGGAAAAGATTTTTCTGATGTAACATGTTTTTTACTTACATAATTAGGAACAGGCAGCTACAGTTTGCAGTAACAGAGCTTAAAGATTATTAATACCTCCATTCTCCCTTCTTTGCATTTGAAAGAATTTATCACTCATTAGTACATTGTCAAAGACAGGATTATGTCTTGGTCCTATGTGCACTTACAGGGAAACCCCTGCCAACTCTTTTAGCTGCTGCCAGGAAGCCAGTGAACAGAAAATATTTTGGGGTTTACTGGTTTTGGTGGGGTTTTTTTTCACAAGCATTGAAAAATAATGTGTTATCTTTAAAAGGATATTCCTTAGGAATAGGAACTAAAAATATGGTTATAGACAATGAAAGGCCTGTCAAGGCTGTGGTCAGGGAGTCTCAATGTCCCTCCCAGGAGATCCTTAAATTTCTCCTGTCCTCTCTTTACTGTGTATTCATGTAGTTCAGGAAAGTGAAAAGGGGACTGAATCTAATGGGACTTACTGTCTGGAGTTTTGTGGGTGTCAGTGACATATTATGCAGCAATGATTCTAATAGAGATTTACTATCTAGACTTTTGTAGATACCAGTAACATTTTGTGGCAATGATATTGTAGAATGTGTGTGCCAGCACATTGTAAGCTTCCTAGCAGGACTGTGGTTGAGAACAAGAAAACTCAGGGATACAGTATGGCCCCAAGACTAGTCATGCAGCTCTGGTAAACAGGAAGAGGAAGATAAAGGCTATAGTTCACAGCAGAAACACAGTGATGAAGATGAGTGGATGAAGCAAATGACCAGGAGGGTCCTTGAAAGCCAATTAAAGACTGTACTACGAATGCAGGAAAGGGTGGAAACCTATGATAATGAATTATTGGAAAAAGAATATGTTAATAATTTATTGGAAAGGTCATGAATATATGTGTACATCCTGCATATAAGCTGTGCAACAAACTCATTCAGTGTACATATTAGGAGGAGGCATCCCCTGTGCTGCCTAGAACTGCAATAGAGAATACCTGCTTAGTAGTCACCAAGACTATTCAGTTTTGATTGCAGCTTTTCACAGCATCAAAATCAGGATGAAAGTTAAGTAGTTAATGTGGATCCAATGGTCTCTGAGTTTTCAGGGATATTTCTATAGCTTTATGGTGGTCAGTGAAGGTGTGACATGTACTCTTGAACAGCTTTTCCAACCTTGATTTGGCTACATGTTCTTTTATTTTCCTGGTTACATTATTCTCATTACATTGCCATCATTAAGGTATATAAGAATTTAATAGCACAGTACTATCAATGGAGTAAATCAGTCTAAGAAATATCCCTTATGGCATAAATTACACAACATAGTGTGGGTCCCCTGGGAGTGTAAGTTAAGCTGTGACAAGGAATTTCTTTTGCATAAATACTGGCATTCTTCCCCATTACTCAGGTTGATCAATGGATGTGTTATACATTTACTTTCACATTATATGATGGTTATGGGGTGAGTACAAATGTAGGAAGAAAAGAATTATTTTCCTTTGGAACATTTTCTTGAAATAGGTGAGCAAAATTTTAAAGCCAGGACTAGTGGTAGGACTTTTGGACAATTACTTAGTGTGATACATAGGTTAATGGCAGTTACATGGTCACTTCCTTGCACATCACATTGAATTATTATCCTTTTTTGTTCCTGGAAACATAATTAATCCATGATGGATGGGAGGCTAAATTCAGTACTTGGGGTCAAGCCACACCTTATAATGGAATAGCTGCAGATACCTTCTGCATTTTGAGATATTAATTTGCGTCCAGTCTATATCAGAACTTTATAGCTTTTCAGGCCATGTAAACTTAGAATGGCTATCCTCATAAGGGAAAACTGACAACACTCTTCACTCTCCTCCTGCCCCTTTTTACCCACCTACTGTGAAATTGAGAGTTGTGGGGTAATCCAGGATAGAAATTATGTCCTTTCTACTTTTTATTATTCTACTTTCTGGTTTTAGGACTTTGACATTGAACTGGACATAATCGATATAGCTATCTTGAGTGAAGATAAGAGAATAATGATAATGAATGCTCTCTAGCATTTGTATGAACGTGGTTTGACAATGTGCCTCACTAATATTTACAACTGAAGTTCACTGAAGAATTACTAATAAGATATATTGGAAATATGCTAATTTTTTGAATTTGAAAAGTTGTGGAAAACTGTTGATTTCTAGAATGCTTTTAGGTGAAACTGGCTTGTTTGATTGTTGCTGATTATCTGTGACCCAACTGAGAAGGAACTTCAAGTGTAGCATTTTAATTATGAGTAAGACATTTTAACACAGATAGGTTTTAGGAAAACATTAAAATAATTCAATTTATTTTCAGTGCAAGATGAAAACAAATGCTGAACACTTAGGTGTTTCTGTGAAATATGTTGGCTTTCTTTGTATACTCTTTCATACTCTGAATATTTTTTCAGGGCATGTTTTCATCAGGATGTTCATGTAACATGAAATTCTTCACCGTTCAGAGAGAGTTATGCAATATTTAAGCCTTATTTAAGACTGTGAAACAGGGAGGAGGTGAAAGATACACATTGTATAGGCTGAGTGTTATGCCTAGGCATAAAGATGAATTTTACCAAAGAAAAGTGCTGGGTATTTATTTTCAGGAAAAAAAAAATGCACTGTCAGAAATTTTAGCTGTGATTTATTTTAAACATGGAATTTGTCTGCTCAAATTGAGAAGCTGGGTTCTCTGAACAGCTGATGAAGAAAGATCAGCTTATTCGGGAGAGACTGAGAACTAACCTCGTGCGTCTTTGCCATGGTGGCAGCTTGGCCATCTCACCAGTGCTGACCTACCACATGCCATGAACAGTGTGCACTGAAAACACAGAGCACTTGAAACAACAGCAGCTGGGAAGGTTTCTGTAGACTGACATATTTTTGTACCAATCATTCATAAGAATGAACATGAGTATCGGTTGAAGTCGTCTTGCCAAATAGATCGCTGGGGGTGGATGGTTTTGTCCATCTCTACACAGAAACTGAAAAAAAATAGAGAAGGGGTGTCAAACTATTTCTGAGAAAAAGAAGCTCTATTTTAAGACTAGACCTGCACCTGGACATGCATCAGACACAGACATTTTTAAAATCTGAAGATGAAGATTTTTTTCCACTTTAACATGTATTGCAAGTGAATGAACTCTATTGGCTTTGATGAATTATAATTTTTTTTTGCTGTAATTTAAACTGTGAACTCTTACCTTGCTACTGTGTCCACATTAGCAGATAACGGTTTCCAATATATTATCATCACTAGAGACTTTACATACAAACACTGCAGACCAGCAAGCAATCAACTTCTACAAAAAAAATCTTTATTTAATTTTAATAAAAGTGATTTCTTTATAGGACAAGATGCTTTTTCTTCATAAATTCCTGGAGTGCAGCTGAGAAGCTCACAGCTACTTCAAGGAAAATTGAAGAACATGCAAACCTTTTTTATTAGTAAAATTTAAAAGCATGTTTAAATGTACAGCTCCACTAAATAGATAATATTTCCTTTTTATTAGTGTTAAGGAGTCCTGGGACTGGCAATGGCTGACAGTGTCCTCAAGGCCCTGGAAATTCCTGTATATTATTTGTATTGCTCATTTTTGCCAAGGAGTTCTGAAGAATTTGTCTTTTGGTCTCTATTCTTATGTGATTTCTTTCCGTAAATAAACCAAACAAACCACCTGACAACAGTCAGTAGAACATCTGGGAAAAGTTTCTGTAAGAAAGTATATGTTATGCCCAAATGAACACTCAAAGGAGTACATATATTTAAAGAAAACCCTTGTCATGAAGATGGAAATGACATTTGCATAATGATTTTACTGCTACTGCATGACTTAGTGTCTAAATCTTTAATTCTAAATGAAATTCAATGCATCACAGATATACAGAAAACCCGAAGTATGTATGTTTTCGTGGTTATCTCCTTCACATTTATTTATATAATTTCGGTTTACCCTCATAGATGACTTTTGATAACTCTCCAGCTCCCTGAGTACTCATGGACAGTTTTGAAATATTGGTTAGTTTTGTTTCTTTGGTTTTGTACCACTTCAAGCTATTCATTGTCTAAGTTAATCAGTATTAAAATCCCCTGAACTATACATAAAATTCTTTCTCTAGTTTCAGCTTCTTTTTCCTCTCTGCATTTTGCATATTGTATAAGAATTTCTAGTACATGAAACAGATAAATGGTTTATAATCCTAATAAATTCTGTTCAGGAAAGATTAAATTTCTGCATACTCACCACAGAATTTTCAAGGCAGCACTACCAGTCCCAGGGCAGGCCACAGCTCCTCTCCAATACTGAAGTTATTCAGGTGTCCTCCGCATTTTCACCTTTGCTTTTTACATCCTATCACTTTATCTTCCACCAGAGACAAAATTCCTGTGGAGAAAAATGGCCATAAATCTTTTAGGAGCATGTACAAAAATTATCCAAGAAAAAAGGATAAAATCTACTAAGTTTCTTGTGGGGGAGTATATGGAGCAATCTAACCCTTAGTCAGTCTCAGCCTAATAAAGACACTGGCCTTTCTGTCACTAGCACTGGGTATCAAATAGCTCTTCACAAGGTAAGCCTTTTCCAGGAGTCCATCATAACAAGCCTCCTGGTCTACAGAACTACACCAGATCATTTTTAGAGAATCCTTTTTTTGTTGTTATTGTTCAGTTCGTGGAAATGAGAATGAGAACACAATTTGTTTATGTGGGGGAAAAAAACCCACCCTATTTTCTGCAATTACTGGAGACAATGAGAAATTAGTTTCCTAAGGGAGATCAAAAGTAACAACTGCATTTTTTTATATTCATAATTAGTTTCTCGGGTTGACCTTTGTATGTGGGGTAAATCAGCTTTGGTAGCAGATAACAGCAGGACACTTTTTCTGCATATTCACACATACATTCATCAGTAGCTATGTGGAAGGCGGGAGGGAGGAAGGGCTTGGAAAAGATTCAGTAGTGTTTATTCCTCCTCACTTTATGTTGCAAACAGTAGTCCTGAGTCATTTTCCAGTCAAATCCTAAGTTTGCTCAGATGGGGAATGGAGCTGGAGTGCACAGAAAAGTAAGAAACATATTATTATATGTTTGCTGTTCAAGAAAGTGTAGTATTTCTGAGTAGCAGAGTATTTGAAGCTAGAGTACCAGGTATCACAAAGGATCATGGCTCCATTGTCTCCATTTCTACAAATGCAAATATCTCTTGGAACAAATGTACTTTGAGTTTTTGAGGTGAGATGGAAAAAAATATGAAAAAGGTAATGGAAAAAAAACCCAATTTATTGTAAAGGATCTGTTTGGTTTTTCTTTCCCTTCTCCTGTTGACTTGTTTTAGAGACAGACACCTGAATAATTCAGACAAGTAACTTTCAATTTCGTGAGTTTATGGGGGGGAGTAAGGAAACCAAGAATCTATCTATCCTGTTTTCTTCAGCAACAAGAACTCCCTTGAAAACTGTGTTGATAGTTCTGAGCAAATCCCTGATTATACAAATCTCTTGATCTTTCTGTTTCTCACTCGGCAAAACATGTTATTAACTCTTTTACTAGCCTCTTTTTCAAATTTTCACTGCCAAAGAGTGTTTCTGAATAGGTTGATGTTTTCTGCAACAACAGTTTTCAGATTCAAGTTGCTCAGAGTTTCTTAAAGCATCTTCACTCAGAACATATTTTTTAAAAAGGGAATATATGTCTGTATTGTAATACAATCTTTCTAACTGTTCCATGATTACTGATAATTTCTTACTAGTTGAAAAGCTAGGTCTCTTCAGAGTTATGAGGAATGCTGACTCCAGTCAGGCTGAGTTCTTAACACGTTTTGGTGAAAGTTTTCTCTTTCCATTTACAGGGTCTAAGCAGCAGTCATGTATCCCTAAACAAGTATTATATGGGTTCTTTTGTAAGTTTATGGGGGTTTTATAAGCAATTTGTAATTAAAAAGTCATCCATTTGCATATTGTAGTGTTTCTTGCAATTGTTTAATAGTTATTTTTCAAAAGAGAATGCATATATGTTGTTTGAAGCCTCTTTGTGGCAAAAAAGAAACATGTTTGATCTGTACGTTGCTATATAAATATTTATCAGAAATAGCAAGAGCAGGCTTGGTTTAGGCCCACACGAATGCAGGAAGACCAGCTGCACTCTTCAAGAAGAGCTGGTAGCACATGAACCCTCTTTCAATCAAGACTGATGAATTTATTATCATATGTGAGATTGTGTGGGAGCTTCGCTGGTGGAAAATAACACAGCAGAGGCAGGAGAGTTGATTAGTAGGCTGTCTTGGCTCAGTAGTTCATACTCTAACTTAATTCAGGTATTGTATTGCTTAAAACTTTGTCCAGGTGGATGACCAGCTGGTCACCTGTACTGCTGTGGAAATAGTTAATTCAAGCCTCTGAAACACTCATCTCCTCTAATGGTTTAAAGAAAGTTGACAGTAGGCTAGCAAATAAGGTGCTGAGGCAATTGTATATCAGTCTGGTATAATAATGTTATCTTCTTATGCTCCTCTCTCTGTTATGAGATAAATAAGACATGGTAGATATTAAGTAGTTTCAGACAGGCTGTCTGCATTAGTATAGAATTTGGCTTTGTCAACTAGATCTGTCAATGATTCATTTTACAGTACAAATAAAATTTTACAATCAAATAAAAACTTACCCCTTTTAGTAACAATGCATATAGAAAATAAATGTCAAAAGATACATCAGGGTTCGAGGCCACTACTTTCTATTTATTTCTTGTATCTACTATTAGACTATAAAATTAATCATTGCAGTATTTTACAAATACCTTTCCAAATCTTTACATATCTTGACAAGCTATTGCTTTCATGCCCCCCTTTAGTAGAATGCCAATCTGCCATTTTAGATACCAAATATGCAATGTGCTGCATCCTCTCCATGACAAGATGCCACACACAATGAAAATTCTTTTAAACAAAGAGTATACATTTTTTTTAGTTTTTGAGAAGTGTATCCAAAATAATACTGCTGCTAGGAGTGTGGTAGTCTTAAAGAAATCCTCCATTTTTTCATCATGTAGGAATCAATGTTTTCTGAAATAACAAATTCTCCAAATACAGTGCAAAGGATGAATGATTAATATTTTTCTGGGAAAAAAATCTTTAATGTTCATGCAAAGTGTGTGTGCTAATTTTACACAGTGCTAATTATGTGGGAAAAGAAAAAAATATTTTGGGCGTAAAAAGAAACTTAAAATTGTGCCTGATAGCACAATTCTTACATTTAATTTTTAAAAGAAAAGTTGTTTCACTGTCTTCCAAATGTAAAACTTTGGTCGACCCCATTATTGTCAATAGGTTCTGTCTTAATGTGCATACAATACATATTGTATTGTACATATGTATTTATATTTAAGTATGTATGTTGCGTATGGGTATAAAGTCATATTTTATTTCTCTAATTATCTTTGTATGTTCTATTTAGTGAAATAAAAATGCAACTAGATCCTGAAAAAATTTGCATATTGTTTTTTCAATACTCCTGCTATTCAGACAGACACAAAAAACCCTTTAATTGAAAGCAGTGGGATTCTTGTTTTACTTTGCTACATGAAAGCTCATTTCATACTAAGAACTTTCTTCTGAGGACCAATATTCAATATATCTTCACATGAAAAGAGTAAAAACTAGAATATAAAAGAAGTAAGCAAAGTAAACTAATAGATCATAATAGAAAAGGCAAGATATGGTTATGGGCTAGTCCTGCTGTCCCAGTTTTCCCTGATCTTTTCTGAAGTTTGGAATGTTTCAGAAGTGTGACCTGAATAAAAAAAATAAATAAAATAGAAATAAGTCAGTCATTTGGGCAAGCCTTTAGATGACAGAAAGCAGATCCTTGCTATAGACAACACAGGGAAGTAGGTAAGTCTGGCTAGAATTCCAAAAGAAAGAGAATATCGATACTGAAAAATTCAGTCAAACAGCTGAAATTCTTGTGAAATCTGTCTTCAAACCAATACCAGGATTGAAAATATGGAACAATTTGAGGAGGGTAGAAAACTGTCAAACACAAAATAACTGATAGGTAGTCTAATGCACAGAGTGTACCAAAAGTGTCTATGCTGCTTGTCCTGTATATGACATGTAACATATGTCCTGCACCTAAGTCATCCCCATCTGCACGTACAGCTTTCCACCCTATCAAAGTGGTCTCTGCACTCGGTCTTACCCAACATTGCCAGCCAAACTTTGCTCAGGTGAACACTATTCTTTGATGCTGGTACACTGGTCATCAACATCTCTGTGTCTGAATGGATGCTCAGCTTTACAGACCTCTGCTACCATCCTACTGCACTGAGGACTTGGAAGGTTTTCTGAGGCAATTCACCATCCCTTATTGTCCCCATCTCCTCTCTCACCTTCTCCCTTCCACCTGGGACAATTGGCCTTGGCCATGGCTAGACTTATAACTTCATGCCAACTTGAATAAGGAGACTCGCTGTCAACACTAGTCACAACATGGGGCTTACAGACCTTCTAATAGACCTGTAAATGCCTGGGAAGTTAAGGCTTAGAGTTCTGGGCTTTGTAAGTTTAAGGCTTCTAGTCTATACTGGGCCCAGGAGAATCCCAATTCATCTTCCCCAAAAAGGGAAGAAGAATCAAGAGAAGCAGTCATAGATGGGGATAGTATAGTATGTAAATATCAGGCTGAAAGTTAGATTTCACTTGCCTAACACATGATGAAATATTAAGTACTTCTAGTTGTCATAGAAATAATCATTATTTTAGTAAATACATACAAAAAAAAGGGTTTTGACCTCATGTCCCTCTGAAATTGAACTCATGTTTGTGCTTCAGTAGGTGCATACTAACGGCTCCTGTTTCATTACAACTGAACATCTAAAGCTTGAGCAATGTCTAGCCTTGCCTAGTAGTCTTTTCATCTGCTTGTGCTACTGAACATGTTAAAACTTCGACAATTTTATTAATGTTCTTTTTTCCTATTGTTTATAAAATTCAACTACATGTATTTCCCTCATGAGATCTTTGTTACACAATTTTCTTTCATTTGCTACATATGCATAATTAATTTTCCAGTAGAATTATTTTTAAAATGATTCTTTGAAATCCTTATGCTGTTCTGAAAGTTCTCCCTTGAACTGTTTCCGTTGCTAGTGCATGGCTGAGAATCAAACACAGAACACCCCAACTGTGTGAACGTGGAGAAGTAAGGTGGCTGTGTGGCAGTCTGATTTAAGTGCCTTTTTGAAAAGTGAAACAAAACTCACAGTGGCACAGATGGGCACTGGAGGACAGCATGAAGTCACGGAGGGATGCAAGAAGCTTACAATGGTTCTGTGAAGTTGCACGATCATGGCACTTGTATACAGAACACCACCTAATGAGATATTTTTTCACTTTACTTACAGAGAATTTTGTAGGGAAACCAAAGATGAGATTCATCTAATTCACCTTTAAACTTCCATAGTTTTTTAGCTAACTTAATCACACTAAAGCCCCTTTAAAATTAATTGAGAGAGAAATAGTGGTAGCATTGCTGTAAGCATGACATAGAATATATGCAAAGGAAGGTTTGTAGGTTTAAGCAATATCCTTCAATAAACAAATTAAAAGTGCTGGAAAAAGTAGACTAACTTCCAGGGAAAAAATTATATCTCCAAGTCTAAAATAGAAGCAACAGACTTCAAAGATAAACTAACATTTTGGAAAGCCAGTCTTTCTAAAGATAAGTCTGCATACTTGAACCAAAGTCGTCTCCATGGATAATGTGATGTTGGAGCAGATCTATCTTAGTTTTGATGTATTTCAGGCTGAGAAGCATTATACCAAGGACTTCACTAATTGTATTGACTAGATAATCATGGATTTCAAAAGAATCTTGGGAAACTAATACAGTTAGGGAAGACATTATTGCAGTCTTTATAGAAACAGATGAATCCCATCCTGAAATAAAATTAATTTTTGAGGCACTGTTCTTATATCTTTTAAGTATGGCTATTTCCTTCCAGCTGAAGCTTTCCAGCCTGGCTCTAGCAGTTAATAGGGAGACAAATCATGATATAAATATAATCATGAAAGTATTTTCTAGGAATTTTAATAAAACAAATTTTTGCTGATTTCTTTGAAAATCACTGCAGTACTTCTCTACAACAGAGGAAGGTAACAAACAGGGGGTCATGGAATCTGTGATAGCGTCAAGAAACAATAAAGTAAGTGTAAGGTGTATCACTTTTTCTGTTTTCTGATAGTATAGCATTAATTTTTACAAGGTGCTGGGTGGGACACAGCCAGGAAAGGTGATCCAAACTAGTCTAGGGGCTATTACGTAGCATATGATATCATGGGCAGTATAAAAGGGGGCTAGTTGGGGAGGGGTGGCATGGGTCTGCGTTGCTCTGGGAGGGGGTAAGTGTCCAGTTGGTTGTTGAGTCAGTAAATTGCCTTCTGTTTTCACCTATTTTGTATATTCTGTTGTAAGTCTTTTGTTATTTCCTTCTCCTTGTGCTGACCCAGTAAATTGTCCTTATCCCAACCCACGAGTTTTACCTTTGTGTTCCCATTCTCCTCCTGATCCCATCAGGAAGGATGAGTGAGCTGCCATGTGGTGGTCAACTGCAAGCTGGGGCTGGATAACAACAGGAGCCACATCACTTTCATGGGATGGTGTGCAACTTTAAATGTTTCTACCTACACCCATTGACATAGTATCTGGCCACTATTGGTGTATGGATTTAATTCTTCCACGGGTTTGACCAACATATAATCTATTTTGCAGAAAGAGTACAGATGTTCAAGGCAAATTAAATGACTTGGTCCAGACTAGGAGTGTCTGAGCCCAAAATTTTGGATTTTGTCCCACTCCCTTACCCCCAGCTATCAGGGTGTATGTGAGTTAGAGTAAGATCATCAAACTGTTAGGCAGCTCAGCTCATTCCATTAACTAGTAACCTGGGTAAAGTTTACCTGTGCCTCCCATCAGGAGACCTTTCCAGGAACCAGGAAGCATACCATAAGCAAACCGATGGTGAGAGAGTGGTAAGAAAGTTGCTATCCCCCCCAAAAAAGGCAAAGATTCTTGTGCAGTAAGACAGCAAAACTGTCATTGTGTCTTTTTGATTATACTAGAATTTAAAAGTTTTAGCCTCAGACCTAAGGTGTGACTAGGCAGATTTTCAAAAGTATTTTGAACACTTACGAATGCAGGTTAAGTACCTCAGTTCTTACTTCACAGTCAGTGGAAACACAGTTGGCTGCTGGTTTGTGTTCTTAAGTTCCCAAATATCTTTAAAAACCTAGTCAGAAATTCTGCCCATCCAGGTATTCAGTTAATAGACAAATACTGAAATTTAACTTTCCTGGGGAAATTAATATAATATGACTGTGAAATTGAGGCCTGAACACATGTAGTTACTGAAAAACAGGAACTTCACAGCTTTGCTTTCAAATGTTGGCTGTAGTTCAGAAAAGCAATTTAATACAGGCTTAAATCCCATTAATTTCAGTGGAAGTTGAATGTATTCTTAAGTGTGAATCTTAATAGGAAAGGTCTTTTCTGTGGAGCCTTTCAGTTGGAGAAGAACCCTGGACAAGAGAGGGAAAAAAAACAACAAAAGCTTTTGAAAAAAACCCATGGAATGGTTTTCAATTAGTCACTGTAATCTGCATGTGAAATGGTAACAAGTTGCATTGTTGACATAAGTATAAGTAATTTCTGTTAAAACATTTTTTTGCCTATAATTTATATTTTAACCTTACCTTGATTACCCAGCAATCGTTTCTTCCTAATACTAATAATCATCCCATTTTTATGGGATGATTAGTTCAAACCCTTCCATAGAAAACAGTGTGCTAGAATAGATAGAAACTATGAATTTCTAAGAAGATAATTTTTGTTAACACTAAAAAGCACATTATTTGTTTTTTTCATACTGATAATACTTACATATATATTTTTAGCCACTGTGTGCTTCTTTCTTACTTTCCTGAATCTATATCTATATTTTAATTTAATTGATAGTGGATTCAAGTTACAAATCTCATTCATCCAAATATTTGAACAGTACAAGCCAGAGGCAGATTAAAGCTAACTGTAACCCCCATGAAGCAAGCTCTTGGCTCTCCTGCAAATTTCAGTGGAATGTGAAGATGTTTGCAAAGAGAACAAAGTTGCCCTTCCAGCTGAAGGGGCTACCCATTTGCATATTTGGAAACATTGTGGAGGCCTGGACACAAATTAATAACTTTGATATTGAGTGAGGGTGTTCACTTGCTTGGTAGTCTCTATTTCCCATAGAAATGACATTTATCATTTAGAACTGAAGCAGTTACTTCTGCTTTTGTTGAAGGTTGAACTGACATGGATTGAGCCTCAGCAAGGCACCTTGTACTTACAGCTTTCCAACCACACAAACTGCTGCATAGCATCCTTTGTGTTGTTTAGTTTTTGTGTGGGGGAGTTTTTGGGAGGGGGTGGGGGAACAGTGGGGTTGGTGTTTTGGGGTTTTTTTTAGAATACAGTAAATACATACAAAATATGTTAAAACCATAGTGTTAGGGAAAATCTCCTCCACATTTTCTGCGACGCTGTTGTAGGAAGTTGATTCAGCTGGTATAAATCTGTGACCTTTGCAAGGGCTTCCACTCACTGCCTGTGTCATTACTCAATTTCCAATGGAAAGTGAGGGCATGACAAGAACTATTTGCAGCCATTTCCAGTCACTGCTTATGATAGTTCTAACCTTGGGGTCAGGGAGTAGTGTGTTTTGCAGTTTAATTCATTGACTATCTGGCCCGAACTCTAGGAAGAAGGGAAATAGGGGAAAGACAGATAGGGAACACAATTGCAGGCAGCTTAATTCACTGCCTATGAAACAGCCAGCTACTTACCTTTCAGATGCATAAAGTACAGTCCAGAGACACCTCCTATACCCACTTGTCACTGTGTGGTGTGCTGTGTGTCTGATCTTGTTTGTTGTAATACTCCTAGAAGATCTATTAATTGAATTCAACATGTTAACTTGCAAACATGTGCCTTCTGATGCATCTTCATGCACTTGAGAGTGGGTAACAGAGAGATCAAATGCTGGGCTGGTAAATTCCAAGTTAAAAATTCCCGTGGGCCAAGTCTATGTGGAGTGGTATCATGCTGGCAAGATGCATAGGGCACTGTGCGGGGGACACAGCCAAATCTCAGTTCACAGGGATGTAACTCTGGGATGCAGACTGATGCATCTTGAACCTTGCCATAAAGGGCAAGTGCCCTAACGGTCACTTACTGGTCTATGTCTTTGCTAGATTTTCTACCACTGTCCGGTTTTTAGTTTTCTTTTGCTGTGGGTGTATGTTTGTGGCTTTGTACTAGTTAATCACACTCTTTTTGTGATTTTGATTGATATTGTGACCCAATGTTCTAGGCAAACATTTAAGCATCAGAATCACCTTTGTTCTGATGACAATATAAAAAAACCACCCCAAAACAACAACAACAAAAAAACCCTTAAACTTTTTTACCCAAAAAAATTTAATGCCATGGCTTGGTTAAAAAGTAGCAGCCCATTCAGAATAGTTGTATATTCTCCAAACACTACATATGCAGCTTGAGGAATTTACTGGTTTTGTTTTTGACAAGTAAAATATATCATCTAAGTAGTTTATGTCCTTTTTCCTCTGATACTGTGATTGTCTTGAATGTAAAAGAAATCCTGATTTTGATTTGTATTACTCGTGGCTCATTCAGTCAGCCATCCAGATATGTCATATAACTTTATCTATATTCGTTGTTGCACTCATTAAGTTGCATGAGATAGATAACTTCCTAGAGCTGTACATTACTCACACAACCAATAAATATAATAAAGGAAAAACAAAAGTCTGAGAAGTAAAACGCCAGTACTGACAGTACTAATAATATACATCCTTGACAGGTATTATGGCACTAATACAAGCCTAGCTAGCTTCATTGTAGTCATTTGTGGAAGGATTTTACTCTGATTTATATATACAAGTAGAATAACTATAAAATCTAATAACTATAAAATTATGCATTGTGTATACTATATGTACAATATATTGTAACATATATGTACCCCAAACGACAAACAGTAAAACTGATCAGTTGAAAGTGCACTTAAAATAAATTTAAAATACTATATTAAACTTCCTTTTTATTAGGATTATAAAATATTGCAATCTAATTTTACCTTTGTACTTTTAATCATCTTTCTTGAATTGTGTGTTAATGAGTTTAGTCAGGATAGCCGAAAAGGCTGAGTGACACAGTTATAAGAAAAAAAAAAGATACTAAAGAGAAATTTTCTCCTGCAAGTAAAGCAGCACGTGATCTAAATCTAACTATAGGGTACATATAGCTTGAAAATTATACCGTTGAAAGCTATGACTATGAAAACGGCACTTGGTTTTAAAATATGCAATTTATATACCTTAAAACTTTAAAAACTTTTATATTAGTATTTCCTGGTTCTATCTGCTCAATACATGAATTTTAAAAAGATCTCTGCTGAAGCCATTTTTTTCAGATCTCATCTGGACATTGATTTGTTTTGTTTTTCTTAAATTTCAATACAGAATCACAGAATTGTAGGGGTTTGAAGGGACCTTGAGAGATCAACAGGTCCAACCCCCTTGCCAAAGCAGGTTCCTTAGTACAGGTCGCACAGATAGGCATCCAGATGGGTCTTGAATATCTCCAGAGAAGGAGACTCCACAACCCCGCTGGGCAGCCTGTCCCAGGGCTCTGTCACCCTCACCTTATAACCTTCTGTCATCTGTGCAGGCAGCTGTGTCCTGTCTGGCCATAGGAATTTCCTTGAATTCCGAGGAATTTCTTTTCCCTGGAATCAAACTTCTCTAGAATTAATTTATGTCCTTCTTTCTTGAAGAAGCACTTCTTCCTTTCAAAGAAGGAAAAACACTATTTTTTTTTTTCCCTAGAGCAGTAAGCATGTTGAGAAGGCTTGGTGGCACCTGCCACAGAACAACAGAAGGCAACAGCACTGGTCCATCCAAGGTGCCACCTTAATGGACTTTTCTGGAATTAGAATTCCTTGGAAGACCTGGACAATTCATCATGCACACTGAGGCGTCACCACTGAGGAAGCCTTTGGCAGTAAGGGACAATGAACTGAATTCCTACTCAGTCTAACAGGTAGGTAAAGAATTAGATAAACGGTGGCTCCTCAGTGGAGCCACCATTGCCCATCCCCTGTCAGAAATCTCCCTGTGACCTGTTGAGGATACCTGCATCTGCTACCCCCCTAAAGTGCCTATATATGAATGCGCTTAGCATGGGTAATAAACAGGAAGAGTTAGAGATCTTTGTGCAGTCGCAGGGCCATGATCTCATTGCAATCACAGAGACGTGGTGGGACAGTCTGGATGACTGGCATGCAGTCATGGATGGCTATGTGCTTTTTAGGAAAGATAGGCTAGTGGGCAAGGTGGAAGACTTGCTCTTTATGTGAGAGAGCAGCCAGAATGTATTGAACTCCACCTGGGAAAGGATGATCCATCAGTTGAGTGCTTGTGGGTAAGAATCAAGGGGCAGGCAAGTGTGAGTGACACTGTTGAAGGTGTGTACTACAGGCCCCCTGATCAGGAGGAGCAAGTTGATAGTGCATTCTACAAGCAGCTAGAAGTAGACTCGAGATCCCAGGCGCTGGTCCTTATAGGGGACTTCAATTACCCAGATATTTGCTGGGCAAGCAACACGGCCAGTCGTATGCAGTCCAGACAATTTCTGCAATGTGTAGAAGACAATTTCCTGCTACGGATGGTTTAAGAACCTACAAGGGGAGGACGGGTGCTGGACCTTGTTTTTACCAACAAGGATGGATTTGTTGGGGAAGTGAAGGTTGGGGGCAGCTTGGGACAAAATGACCATGAAATGGTAGAGTTCAAGATCCTGAGTGGAAGAAGCAAGCCAAAAAGCAGGATAGCTACCCTGAATTTTGGAAGAGCTAACTTTGATCTCTTATGCAACCTAATAGGAGCTATCTCGTGGGCTACGCTGTTAGAAGGAAAGGGAGCCTGTGAGAGCTGGGTAACATTTAAACAGCGCTTCTTCCAAACTCAGGACTGGTGCATTCCTTTGAGCAAGAAATTGGGAAAGAGAGGTAGAAGACCTGTGTGGATGAGCAGGGAGCTAATGAGTAAACTCAAAGGGAAGCAGAAGGTCTATGAATTGTGGAAAAAGGGTCTGAGCACCTGGGAAGAGTATAGGAATGTTGTCAGGGCCTGTAGGGATGCGACTAGGAAGGCTAAAGCCCACTTGGAATTGAAACTGGCAAGGGACATAAAGGATAATAAAAAGGGTCTTTTAAGATATGTGAATAGTAAGAGGATGACCAGGGATAATGTAAGTCCCTTGTTGAATGAGGCGGGTGTCCTGGTAATGGGGGATGCTGAGAAGGTGGAGATACTGAATGCCTTCTTTGCTTCGGTCTTCACTCCAAAGGCACCTTGGGAACCACAGACACTGGAAGAAAGTAGTAGAGTTTGGGAAATGAAGAGCTTCCCTCTGGTTCAGGTAGGGGTAGTCCAGGAGCATCTCAAATGGATTAACACACATAAATCCATGGGCATGGATGGGTTACATCCATGTGTCCTGAGGGAGCTGGCGGAAGTGATTGCTGAGCCGCCCTTTATCATCTTCAAGGACATCGATGATGGAGTTGAGTGCACCCTCAGCAAGTTTGTGGATGACACCAAGCTGAGTGGTGTGGTCGACACCCTAGAAGGAAAGGAAGCCATCCAGAGGGATCTTGACAGGCTGGAAAGATGGGCCCAGGTGAACCTAATGAGGTTCAACACTGCCAAGTGTAAGGTGTTGCACTTGGGCCGGAAGAATCCCAGACACAGATACAGACTGGGAGAAGAGCTTCTTGAGAGTAGCCCTGCTAAGAAGGACTTGGGGATTGTGGTGGATGAGAAACTTGACATGAGCCAGCAGTGTGCTCTTGCAGCTCACAAGGCCAATGGTATCCTGGGCTCCATCAGAAGAGGGGTGGCCAGCAGGGACAGGGAGGTGATTGTCCCTCTCTACTCTGCCCTTGTGAGGCCTCATCTGGAGTCCTGTGTCCAGATCTGGGGCCCCCAATACAAGAAAGATGTGGAACTGTTGGAGAAGGTTCCGAGGAGGCCACAAAGATGATTAGGGGGCTGGAGCACCTGCCCTACAAAGAGAGGCTGAGGGAGCTGGGCTTGTTCAGCCTGGAGAAGAGAAGGCTGTGGGGGGACCTCATTGCAGCCTTCCAGTACCTGAAGGGAGCTTATAAGCAGGAGGGGATTCAACTTTTTAGAAGGATAGACAATGGCAGGACAAGGGGGAATGGATTAAAACTAAAGGAAGGAAGGTTTAGATTAGATATTAGGGGGAAGTTTTTTACAGAAAGAGTGGTGAGCTGCTGGAACAGGCTGCCCAGAGAAGTAGTGGATGACCTGTCCCTGGAAGTGTTCAAGGCCAGGTTGGATGGGGCCCTGGGCAACCTTGTGTAGATCCAGGCCTGAGGTTGGTGGCCCTGCCTGTGGCAGGGGGGTTGGAGCTCTATGATCCTTGGGGTCCCTTCCAACCCATGCCATTCTATGATTCTGTGATTCAACAGGTCTCGGAGAACAGGAGAAGTGCCTGAAGACTGGAGGATAGCCAATGTCACTCCGGTCTTTAGAAAGGGCAAGAAAGAGGATCCCAGTAACTATAGGCCAGTAAGCCTCACTTCTGTCCCTGGAAAGGTGATGGAACAGCTTGTTCTGGAGGCCATCTCCAAGCAATTAGAAGACAAGAAGGTCATGAGGAATAGTCAGCATGGATTCACCAAGGGGCGATTGTGCTCAACCAATCTCATAGCCTTCTATGATCTCATCACCAGTTGGGTAGATGGAGGGAGAGCAGTGGATGTCATCTACCTTGACTTCAGCAAGGCTTTCGATACTGTCTCCCATGACATCCTGATAGCAAAGCTGAGAGAGCATGGGATAGATGAGTAGACAGTGAGGTGGGTTGAGAATTGGCTGTCGGACCGAGCTCAGAGAGTGGTGATTCGTGGAGCAGAATCTGAATGGAGGCCTGTGACTAGTGGTGTTCCCCAGGGCTCGGGTTTGAGTCCAGTCCTGTTTAATATCTTCATTGACAACCTTGATGAGGGAATAGCATCCACCCTCAGCAAGTACGCCGATGATACAAAGCTGGAAGGAGTGGCTGACACGCGGGAACACTGCGCTGCCATCCAGAGAGACCTGGACAGGCTGGAAAGCTGGGCAGGGAGAAACCAGATGAAATTCAACAAAAGCAAATGTAGAGTCTTGCACCTGGGAATGAATAACTGCTTATATCGATACAGGCTGGGGGATGACCTGCTGGAGAAGAGGTCTGTGGAGAAGGACCTAGGGGTCCTGGTTGATGACAGGTTGACCATGAGCCAGCAGTGTGCCCTGGTGGCTAAGAGAGCCAATGGGATCCTGGGGTGCATCAGGAGGACTGTGGCCAGCAGGTCGAAGGAGGTAATCCCCTCTACTCTGCCCTGGTCAGGCCCCACCTGGAATATGGTGTCCAGTTCTGGGTTCCTTGGTATAAAAAGGACAGGGATCTCCTGGAGAGAGTCCAGAGGGGGGCTACAAAGATGATTAAGGGCCTGGAGCATCTCCCCTATGAGGAAAGGCTGAATGAGCTGGGACTGTTCAGCCTAGAGAAAAGAAGACTAAGGGGGGATCTTATTAATGTTTATAGATACCTTAAGTATGGGATGCAGGGGGAAATGGCCAGCCGCTTTTCAGTGGTCTGTGGGGACAGGACAAGGGGCAATGGCTGCAAGTTGGAGCACAGGAAGTTTCGTACTAATGTACAGAAGAACATTTAAACAGTGAGGGTGACAGAGCCCTGGGACAGGCTGCCCAGGGGGGTGTGGAGTCTCCTTCTCTGGAGATACTCAAGACCCGTCTGGATGCCTATCTGTGCAATATGAGCTAGGGAGCTGTTTTGGCAGGGGGGTTGGACCCCATGATCTCTGGAGTCCCTTCCAACCCCTACGATTCTGTGATTCTATGAAGTATATTTATTGCTTGCATGTTCTCCTCCTATGAAGAAGATATACTCCAAAACTCAGAGCTGTTGGTTTTTGATTGCCCGAATGATGTGATTAGCCTGTTTCTACAGAGCAGTTGTGTTATCATGGGTAGTTATATTTGAATCGGGGTATATTACATTAAACATATGAAAAACTATGATTCTTTTTAATAGCATTTTTCCTGGATTGTTTCATTTGATAACACGTTAGGTCTAGCTAAAATGCTATGAAATTTCCTTTTACCTAGTTACGAATTAGGCATTACTGGACTCACTTACAGATATGTTTTTTTTTAATTAATATTATGAAGGGGGAAAAGTGGGTTTTTTTTTCAGAAACAAGGGGATAAATACCCTCACATCAATGATAAAGACATCACATAATTCTATTAGAAAAATTCAGAGTGCCATATACCATCTGGATATCTTTGTCAAAAGATTGTTTTTCAAAATTTATATAGTTGTATTGTACATTTATTCATTGGTGATATGATAGTTGATGAAGACAAGGCAAATATGGTATGCTGGTTTTTTTGCTTTATCCAAAATCAGAGTTGCACCCCCTCACAAATTGCTTTTTAAACATTCTTTGCTTCCAATAGAATTTGAAATTTAGAAAGCACTAAGGAAAGGCGTCAAAGAAAGGGGGCTTGCCTTATTTTAATAGGGCATTTAGAAATACCATGAAAAATTAAAAAGGAAATTTTAATGGGAGAAGGATTGTAAAATAAAATATCTATATTAAAAAAGAAAATATCTTAGTGGTGGAGACTATTTGCTAGATAGGTTTAAAGGATTTCCTTTCCTGTTAGAGGAATTCTAATGGCATAACTAGATTTACAATGTCGTCTCTTTCAGAGCAAGGCCCAGAATGTAATAACATTAACAATTAGTTCACTTTTTAACTGCATGATAACTATTAGGAATTTAGTGAACTGCACAGAAGTGGAGTACAAAAAAAATATTTTAGTGTTAGCTAGTTTTCTTTACTGCTGTGGATCACCATACCATGTTTTATAGGTTATGATTAAAGCCAATTTCTCTATCTGTTTTTGTGATTTTTTAAAAAACTTTATAACTGTGTTTCACAGCAGAGATTTTAGCATGATCAGAAAAATAAAAAACCCTGAAATACTTCTATAATAAACCTGAGAGTTGCGGCATTATAACAGTGCATTGAAAAAAAAAAAAAGGTGTTTTCAAGTGCATGAACAAATAGCAGGGTTTGCATGTCATTCTCTTAGGAATTTGCCTCATACCTTGAGATCAGGCTAAGTCATTTATTACTGCACCCTTGCACACAACCTTTTAAACCAGAGTCAGTCAAGATACCGACATGCTTTGTACATTCTGTTTCCACTGGGATTAAAATAGCTGCAGCATCCCATTGCTACCACAGTCTGTCCCTGGTGTAACAAATTTTCAGTGGTTCAGCTTATTACAGACCTATGAGCTTTTTGCTCTTAAAACTCGGAAATGTCAACAATGGGTATTGCTGGCATCAGGGACCTCTTTACATCCACTGTGAGAATCAATGCGGTGCTCAGAAACGTGCATTCAGCAGAACGTATAAACTTTCTGGAAATTAATATCATAAATACTAAATTGGGCAAAAAGTGTGATTTTACTTAAAGATACTTGTATGAAAATATAAATTATACAGAAAAGTGCTTGGTGAAGTACAGTGCACTTGACATGTTTTATTGTTTTAATATGTTTTTAATAGTACATTTTTACCATTTTTCTTCCTATTCACCGAGTTATTATTAGGTAACTGCAATTAATAATTTAAAGGGGCCTATTCTGGCTTTTAGTACATTTATATGGCTCCCCTGACAGTAATGAGAATTTAAAACATGCTGTATATTCTGATATCTGGTTCATAACATCAATCTTGGGTCACTTTCTATAGGATTTTAGATAGGAATTTTCCACATTAGTTTCACAGTTGTGCTATGTATGATTTGGGGTTCATAACACTTTTCCTCAGACAGAAACAATGGTCTCAAGGGACTTAACTCCACCAGCTTTTTCCTCTCTGCAGTTTTCCAACACTGGTACCTCTGGTTTGGTTCCCAGAACTAGCAAAGCTGGCAGCACTAACCAGGATCTGGAGATTTTGTAGACTGGCTTCCAGAAGCTGCAGACCTCATGTAACTTCATGCCACCCTAATGCATCTCTGTGGTGGAACCAAAGGAAATGTGGGTTTTATCCACCCTGCCCTTAGGAACTCCGCTTGAGTTTAGCCACAACTTCACAAACCAAGTGGCTTACAGAAATTGCATTTATGTTGTTTAAGAGCAGAGCACTCAGAGGGGAGACGTTTCTGTACCTTTAGTCTGACTTTCCTTACCTGGAAGTCCAGTTAGCTCACTTCTAATTAAACGTGAAATGTAGGTCAGGTTTGTGACAGTGAGGACAACGAGGGAGTTTGGGCTTGTGTTCTTCCAAGTTAAACTGACAAAGTCAGCATTGCTTAAATTACCAACCAGGCTTTTTCCTATCTAGTTTGGCCTCATTCTTTAATTTTTCCACAGGTATTTCTTTCACCTAATGTATATCAAGATAGCCGCAATGCATGTATATATAGTTTTCTGTGCAAGAGATACATATACGGAGAAGGAACTAGGGGTCCTGGTATATGACAAGTTGGCCATGAGCCAGCAGTGTGCCCTGGTGGCTAAGAGAGCCAATGGGATCCTGGGGTGCATCAGGAGGACTGTAGCCAGTAGGTCGAAGGAGGTGATCCTCCCCCTCTACTCTGCCCTGGTCAGGCCCCACCTGGAGTATTGTGTCCAGTTCTGGGTTCCTTGGTATAAAAAGGACAGGGATCTCCTGGAGAGAGTCCAGAGAAGAGCTACAAAGATGATTAAGGGCCTGGAGCATCTCCCCTATGAGGAAAGGCTGAGTGAGCTGGGATTGTTCAGCCTAGAGAAAAGAAGACTAAGGGGGGACCTTATTAATATTTATAGATATCTTAAGTATGGGATGCAGGGAGAAATGGCCAGCCCCTTTTCAGTAGTCTGTGGAGACAGGACAAGGGGCAATGGCTCCAAGTTGGAGCACAGGAAGTTCCACACCAATATGCAGAAGAACATTTAGACAGTGAGGCTGACTGAGCCGTGGGACAGGCTGCCCAGGGGGGTGTGGAGTCTCCTTCTCTGGAGATATTCAAGACCCGCCTGGACGCCTATCTGTGCAATATGAGCTAGGGGGCTGTTTTGGCAGGGGGGGTGGACCTGATGATCTCTGGAGTCCCTTCCAACCCCTACGATTCTGTGATTCTGTGACACATGCCTACTGTGGCCAAACTTGGAGGTCACATAGGACATACCTTCTCAGGGAAATTATGATTTGCACTGTCACGATGCAGCATATACCTACTGTTTGCGGATTCTTCAACACAGATGGTTCATTCCTTGGAAACTACATAATGAGGAGGTGACAGATCCATACTGCTTGCACCTATGGTATTCACCGCATCTGTGAATTATTAGAGGGCTCCAGGAAGCACACCTTGTGAAGTTTTATCTTGCGGCTCCCTGCAGATTAAAAGCTCAGCCTGTAAAGACCCTGTTGTGAGTTTATTTGAGTTATGTTACGCAACAGAAACATTTAATAATATCACAGTCTATCCATTTGGACAATCTTCAGGCCATGCTTGCAATCTTTATTAGTAGGCCCAGATGTCAGATTTTTACATGGCTCAGAGATAAAAATCTTATTCTTTGATCCTTTTTTCTCTTTTTTGAGCAACATCTCAGTAGTATGACTTCAAGAATATACTTTCGTCCCAGACAACAACAAAAAAGAAACCCATCACAGGGCACTATTATATTTCTTCTGCCTTTTAACAGTGTACATAGTAAGGACTGGAGGTTAGATTGCAAATCCTGGGAAACAAAGAAAATATATGCTGGCTTGAGGCTTGCATGTAAGTTCAATATTAATAAAATGCTAGTATTCATTCTGAACATATGAATTGTTTCCCTTTTCTGTGAATTTACGGGTTTCAGGAACACCCTATACCCTCCATGGTACAGAATGATGACTTAATTGTTCTTGCAAATGACAGCTTTACTTGGCTGTGAGTTTATGAGGCAGTAAATTTGCCTCATAACTTGCAGCATTGGCCCAGCATATCTCTATGATGTTGTGAGCTATTTATTGCTAAGTGTGTTTGGAGGGAAGTGAAATGGTCATATAAGCACTCAGAGCAGATATACTATGGTGAAAAAAAATGTTCTTCCAATAGTATCCTTTTGGTTTCTCATTCTCTTTCCAGTTCCCTTTCAAATACAGGTCCACTGATATCAGGGGGCTTTTGGTGGTGTAAGTGGTTAGTTGGAGACAGCTAAAGAGCATGTATAAACTAGGAATGTTTGCTTTAAGGTTAATGTACAGATTTGATACTTGTATTACATGTTGGTGATACTCAAAAAAGGGCAAATTAATGTGACTGCGCTGAATTGGACTGAAGAGCCATCTAGCCGAATCATAGATACATGGATAAGTCAGAAGATACAGATATATATAAATATGCACCTTATCCATATGACTATGATTATATATATATATATCTCCAAATATCTCCAATTATACAGTGTCCTGGTTTTAGCTGGGATGGTTAATTTTCTTCATAGTAGGTAGGATGGGGCTAAGTTTTGGATTTGGGCTGAAAAAAATATTGATAATATAGAGATTATTTTGTCATATAGACATGGTTTTGTTACCGACTAGCAGTGCTTACACAGAGTCAAGGCCCTTTCTGCTTCTCACACCGCCCTGCCACCAGGATGGCTGGGCGTGTGCAAGGAGCTGGGAAGGGACATAGCCAGTACTGCTGACCCCAACTGGCCAATGGGATATCCCATACTGTATGATATCATGCTCAGCATGTAACACTGGAGGAAGAAGGAGGAAGGAGGGAATGTCTCAAATGATGGCGTTTGTCTTCCCTAGCACTCGTTGCAAGTGATGGAGCCCCACTTTCCTGGACACGGCTAAACACCTGCCTGCTGATGAGAAGTGGTGAAGGAATTCCTTGCCTTGCTTTGCTTGAGCATGTGGCTTTTGCTTTATTTATTAAACTGTCTTTATCTCAACCCATGAGTTTCCTCACTTTCACTCTTCTGATTCTCTCCCTCATCCCGCCGGGAATGAGAGACCAAGCAGCTGCCTGGTGCTTAGCTGCCAGCTGGGGTAAAACCATGTCATATGTATAGATATTATTTTAAAGATAGATAGATATAGATATAGTTATACATTAACAATATAATAACAGTTTCTTCAAGTTTGTCTGAGTTTCCAGCGACGTGGAGCTTGCTTAATGCAAGAACCTTGTAGATCAAATATTTCCTGAATCAGAAGTGGTGCCTTTTATGTTATTTATTTTACATTTTAATGCCATCTGTCACACTTGTAATACTGAAAATGCTCATCTATTGTAGTGATTGTTTTCATAATGATTGCAAATATGTAATAACATAAATAACATCAGTGCCAGTAATTTAATGGGCTGATACCAAAGTCCTGTCAAAATAAATATCTGTTCTCAGGTTAATTCATTGTATGCATTGTATGCATAGTCATTCTCAGTGGTCCTAATGTATGCTAATACTAAATAAAGTATGTAAATCCATCCTATGAAGTCTGTTTTCCCCTTGATATATACAAATAACTCCTCCTAACACTTTTGTGAGCTAAGACTTATTTGTTGTTAACTGGAGAATACAATAGTTAGTGACAAGGAAGTCCTGATTTGTAAGTAAAGCAGTTTTGCATGAAAATGAACAAACTAGTTCAATTAAAATAAAACAAAACAAAACAATTTTCCTCTTTTAAATGAAGTGATACCTTAATTATCCAGTGATACTTGTCCCTACAGCCCAGTTCCTGTTCACTGACACAGATTTAGATATATTCTTCGGGCTGTTATCAGACGTGAATATTAATGATGCTCTGCGTAGAGGTAACACACATCAAGGCCCAGCCCATTCCAGTCTTGGAAATATGGATTCGCATTGGGCCAGAGGACAGATTCTGTCACTTCAGTATTCCCAGCCCTAATTTGCTCTGATTAAAACATGAACTTGCAAAGGGGCTGTGAGACACACCAGCAGTGTTTCTATAGGTCCTTGCAGACAGGGCTATAGAAGATGTTGCTGTGCCAGTAATTTCTGAGCTTATGCTTCACAGTTAGGAAGAAGAGCAATTTTCCTAACTCTTTTGCTCACATTTGGTATTGTTTCAGTCCCTGAAACAGACTGGACTAAGGAAATGCAGGAAACTGCTTCACGCCACACTTAAGCTTCCTTTTCTGGAGCTCCAATGTTCAAAGTTGTGTCTCTAGGAACTTAAACCAAGTCACGCTGTCAGGGCTCCTTAAAAATATTGCATTGCCTGTTGAAGTATGATACTGGGGAAGGTCAAGCAGGATGAAGCTGTGGCAGGGGACACTAAGGTACTTATTTGCTGTAAGTTCCTCTATGGGTGGATCTTTTTATAAAAATTATTTTCCTTTCATCTCCTCACCCAATTCTAATGCAGGTGACGTGTTATTTTCACAATGATAGTGAGTTAAAACCATGGTCAGCTGATAATGCCATGTATTTCTCAAAAATCTGTGTTTTCGTGAGAACATTTGCTTTATTACTTTTCATAGCTCCTGCATTTGCTTCCTGTTTTGAGAGCAAATTTATGACCCATGAGAACTGCCAAAACAGGGATAGGACTAGGTCATAGGCCTGTTAAGGTTGGGCATAGGGTTAGGTTTCTATGAACAGAGTCAGGGAGCAGCAGGAAACAGGTTTACTCAGATCAGAAGCTGGTTGTTGGCCCTGAGCAGCCTCCCATGGCAGTCCCCACCACCTCCCCATGGACCACCTCAGCCTGGGGCTGTCCGTCTCTTGCCCAACAATGCGGTAATAATGCCAATGTCCAGACCTGGTAGAGCTTGGGTCTATGTTGTAGCCTTGTTTCTGGCCCAGTATGTCCCTGTCTGTGCCTGTAGCTCTCTGGACAGCCTGGCTGGACCCTGGTTCTTTTCACCACTTATGGTGCTGGGGATGGACCCTGCTGCCAATACCCAGCTCTGCCTGCCCTGCTCAGCTACTGTGGATCTCCACACCATAAATAACATGTTCTGAAGTGAGCCACACAGTTTTTTTAGTTACCCATGTGGTGGCTAAATACCAAGTTAAAGAGGAAGGCAAGAAGGGGAGGGGATGGCAGTTGAGTACGGCAGTGATGATTTTCCAACATGCTTTTTTCTAACACTATGTAGACCAAGCTTTACTCAGACTTTGTGTGGTTAGTGTTTTATTACCATATTAATGGTAACTCATGCATGCTTGATCAGGTGCAAGTGGTGTGAAATGACTGATTGCTCACCTGCTTGAAGGTATATTGTTTGTTAACTCAAAATTTTCTGTATTTCAGAGAACAACACACACTGTAAGTAACACATGGTAGGTTTAGACCTTGGGCCTTCAGAACAAGATTCTGCAGACATCTGTATACATATCTCAAGTAAAATCTGACTTTGGTTCTGAAAAGCATGTGATTTCTTCACAGTCAGAATTATGGAAATCAACTAACGTTGATACTGAGAAGTCAAAGAAAAAAATTCTGGATAGCCAGAGAATGTCACAGCATGATCTGAAAAAAACTTTATAGAGGAATGTATCCCAATATTCTAATTATGCTTTCTGGTAATGTAATCAAAAGCTAATTATGAATCATAGTTATTTGTAATGATACACTGTGGGAAAGAATTGAGGAGGGAAAATGAGGACAAAAAATCATAGTCTCATCTGCTAAATCTCTGATTGAGCTATCATTTTGATCAATGTAGACTGCTGACTGACAGTTTTGCCTTTCAGTGCTGTCATTTTCATTCTAGCATTCCATTTCTACTTCGTCTAATAAAGGGTTATTCCTAAATTTACGGAAAAGTATGGACAAATTGGGACCGAATCACTGTGAATGGCTCCTTTTACAGTTTGCACTTCAACTATAGTCATAAACATGTCCCAATTGCTATTACTATTTTGTTAAGCTTCAACTTCTTTTCCCCAGGAATTAACTGCAGTGTAGCAGGAAAATCTTCATCCTGCATTTCGTGATGTCTTCTCTCGAGGCCCTGTCTACTTGCTGAGAGCTTTAGCCAGCAGTCACCAAGATAAGTGCACTTAGTCTACAAGGCTGTACAAATGTATGTTTTGATTATTGGTGTTTGCATCCCTGGTGCGGAGCAGGTTCTGTTAGCATGCAGTGTGGAAAGTATAATATCATCTTACTGTATCACAGTCTGTGAAGCTTACTTGTGAATTTTTGTTTGCATTAGTGTTGCAAAAAGGAAAGCAGCTGCCCATTATAGATGTGCTTGAATGTAGTTGAAACTTTAGATGAAGAAACCTAGATATTTGAACTTGTTTTAGAAACAGCTAATAGCTGTTTTGTTTTGTTTTTCTAGTTTAAAGCAGATTTTTCATATTACAAATTCCCAGAGTTAGCTTCAAACTTTATTCTTGTAAAAATTCATGCTAGCTAGTAGTCACAGAAGGGTTAAATCAAATAGACAATCATAAAATATATCTGAGAGATATAAATATTAGCACAGAACACTCTTTTCCTCTTTGATAATCAGGAAAGGAAGCTAAGGTGCAAGAATTTTACAAAATGAATTATACACTTTCATAATGAAGTCTGTCCAGCTAATTAGCCATTATTTCATGTATGCATTTCATGAGGAAAATACAGACAGCTGGAAACATATGAATAGTTATATTCTAAGCTTTATTTATCTGCTGTGACAGATTTGTGGTCAGAATTTGCAAATAGAAAGTCCAAATGGATTCTAGCTTCCAGCTACACCACGAAACCCCTTATTTTCCCTCAACAGAATTGCAAGTACTGTCTTAATACGATGAAAATTTTAAAATGCATTCTGCATCTTTGGCGGTAGAGATTATATTCTGCTCTATATTGATATATTTAAGGAGTACTTTTGTTCCAAGGATCTTGAAATATTTTTTTCCAAATATTAAATAGATTTTAAGACATTCTTCATATTCATTTATAAAAAATATTGCCGACTATGACAATGATAAATCTATGACACTGAGATCCTATGATTTACATCAAAACAAAGAAAGAACACTGGAAAAAAAAGTCTAACTCTCAGGTGCCTCTAACTATTGAGATGATGATGACCTGTCTTGTATTCAAGTTCCTAAAAAGCAGTGGAGAAAAAGATGCATTCTAATATTTCTATTATTTTTTTCTTTACTTGGTTCAAGACATTATTCTATTACTGGGACTCACGTTAAATCTGTAGACTGTTTACAGAAAAAACACATGTCTAAATATTCTGAGGGTACATTGCTGAATTCTCAGCCAACAGTCCTTTCAGAAATACTGGCCCTCTTCTTTTTGTATACCGAAAATAGCAACTATTACAACAGAGGATCATGTTTTTAAAAAGTAGTATTGGTTAAGAATTCCCAGTCTTAATATGAGTAGGTCAAAATCCTTAAATAAATATGTACTGTATATAAATAAGCTTCCAGTCTGTCTTCTTAGAGAGAGACAGATTCTTTCTGGAAATGTATGAAATTTATTCTGTTCAGAGATAATCTTCTTTATGTTGCACAGATTTTGAGTATTCAACTTCTGCTGTTTTTCAAGCAACATGTTCTGGTACAAAATATTTGCATAATCTAGGTGACATTTTATAGACTGTTCAGTGTTTTCTTCTCAATCTCGGATTAAAAAACCCACTTAAATTACTGTAGTGGGTTCACCCTGGGTGGATGCGAGGTACCCACCGAGCTAATCTATCACTCCCCTCCTCAGCAGGACTGGGTGAGGTGACAATAAGATGGAAAAAACCTTGTGGGTCAAGATAAAGGTGGTTTAATAAAGCAAGGTTACTTGTGGAAGCAAAGGCAAGCCAAAAGATTTATTTTCTATTTCCCATCTGCAGGCAATGTCCAGCCACTTCCTGGTAAGCAAGGCTTCAGTAAACACAGCAATTGCTCCAGTAGCCCAAGCACTGGAGTGCTATCAACATCTTTCTACAACGCACAGCACTATGTAGGCTACTGTCGGGAAAATTAACTCCACCTCAACCATACTCAATACAATAAGTGACATTTATAAACAGTTGCGCATTATATCCTTCCTTCTGCATTATAGACATAGAAAACCCATAGAATCAAAATATCCTGAGTTGGAAGGGACCCATAAGGATCACCAAGTCCAACTCCTGGCTCCACACAGGACCAGCCAAGTCTGAGCATGTGACTGAGCACATCATCCAGCTTCTTGAACTCAAACACAGTGCTGTGACCACTTCCCTGGGGAGCCTGTTCCAGTGCCTGTCCACCCTCTCCAGTAGAGAAGCTATTCTTAAGATCCAACCTAAACCTCCCCTGTGTCAGCTTCATACTGTTCCCTCGGAATCTATCACTGGTCACCAAAGAGAGGAGATAAGAGCCTGGCCCTTCGCTCCCCCTCATGTAACCCATATAGAATTAAAAACTCATATAGAAAGCCCATGAAAAAAGCTAGATGCCTGGTGCCTGCAGCTACTTCCACAAACGTTTTGTTTCACATGTTGGCGTTCTTTTGTTAGATGATGAAAACTTTGATTTCTTAGCACTTAGGTTTTGAAGTTGATTTTTAAAACACAAACATCAAGATCGTGATACTTCAGGCATTTTTGGACACTTCTTCAATCAATTATGGATTTTATACTTCAGTCAACTATCTTGGCGGTTATTGACTTTCTTTCTGACTGTTTCAATGACAGACAGTTGGTATAATATTTCTTTAATTCTTTCAGCATTAAAGAAAAATACAGATTCAGGGGTACCTCCTTGCTCCAGGGAGGTATAAGTATAAGCACAACCTTGTCACAAGTGGCCCATGTAGGAAAGTAAGACAAGGATGAGAACTACACAGCTCTACAAGTCACAGTTGTTTCTTTGAAATTTTCTTAGAGTGACACAGGACAGTTCCTTGCCTTAGGGTAAAATATATTCCTAAATAAAAAAAAAGAAATCTATGTTCCTTTTTAAGGATACGTACATGTATGTCTACTACATGAGTACTAAATATACAGAAGTATGTGTCTATGAGTGTATATGTATATGTGCACATGATGAGCTCCATGCACTCCTGGGGCAGATTAAAAAAGAGGGAAAGGCTGCTTTTAAGTTTCAAATCACAATCTTACCAGATTCTTGATCAGACTCATAGAAATTAAATCAGTGAGGCTCATCTAGTGCAATAGAGCAGAGTTTGGCCCTCTGAATGTAAAGAAGATTGCACACAGGCAAGAAAAAACTGATGCCTTTTGTCTGCACTGCAGATACTGTTCATTGCTGGTGGTTTGGTTTTCTACACTTGCTGCTGATCTGCCCATTCTAAAGGAAACAAACCACATTGTTGTTAGTTCAACCAAGTGACTACCCATAGCCATTAGTTCAGTGAACTGAACCATCATCCTCCAGTGCACAGGGCACACAAGTGTGGTATCTTATGTTTCTGTTTCTGGATTGTGTAAAAACATGGATGGTGCCATTTTTTTTAGTGCTTTTTGATACATATGGGACCATGTGTGCAACAGCCTCACTGTTATGCAATGGTCTGCCCACACCATACCACGTACTTTCCCATCTTGCCTGCCTTTCTCATCAGCCTTGCAATTAAAGCCTGGGCTGATCCTTTCTGGCAGCTCACCATCTGCAGAACAGGAAGCACTGGCTTTGCTGTGATTTCACACTTCTCTTGATTAAGCTCGCTCATGGCTGAGAGCCTTTAGGAGAGCCGCGTAACACGTGGTGGCTACGGCCACACTTTCTTTGGGGACAAGCAGGCAGAAAGGGAATGGTGGTGGAGTGCAATCTGGAATACACAACAGTGCTGTCCGAATCTGTTGGTTTCTCTTATACTTCAAAGGCTGCTTGTTATGAAACAAATGGTCTAATTTCAACACAGACAGTCTACCTTCCTAGAGGGAATCACACATATTGTTTTACGACCTTGCAGCCTACTTCTTGGTGGATAAGCATAACTGGAAGGATGAGGCTGGTTAAAGCCCTGTGAGCAGCAGTGTCCTTTTTAAATGACGATGGCTGGAAAATAAAATTCCCTCTTATTGCAGCTGTTTCTGTGTATCACTTTTTACTTCTCAGGTTGTAGGACCAAAGCAAGGAGTTTATTAGCTATTACTGTCAACAATCTGTCACTGTTACTTTTAAGACTGGCAGCACTAAGAACAAGTCCCCAGTGAAGGTTTTTTTCAGATGTTTCCACAGGCAAATCACACTTTTAAAAAGGATGGTAAGGAGCTATTACAGCCATTCAGCTTGCCCTGCTCCCTACTAAGAACCTTACCAGGTGACTGTCAGATCCCCTCTCCACCTCACGTGGGATCTCTAAGCGGTAGTTCTGCCTGCAGTGAGCTATTGTTCTTTTCAGTTGAAGACACTGAAAAGTGAAATTGCTAACGCCTCATTTAAAAAATTATTCTATTTATTCCCAATGGAAAAATAGAAACTGTATTTCTTGTCTATTTTTTGTGTGCCTTCCTAATGCATACATAGTCCTCTTTTTATATGTAGACTAACAAACTTGATTTACTTCATTACTCTGACAATAAACATCCTTCAACTGAACATGATTATGACAGCTGCTTCTCTTCCCAGCTTATTGTAACATTTCTCCTTCTACTGTGAATCTCCTTGGCTTAGTTATCCTTGCTGACCATTGTGCCCTTTCCTAAGGGATCAGGAAGGTTTATTTTTAACATCACAGCTCTTATAGAGTTTTGCAAACACACTACAGCAACTCATCAGCCCATTTTGGTCTTTGGGGAAGATACTGGTGACCCACAGTAACTCTGGAGCAGCAGATCAGACTGCACATCAATTTTAAGAAGACTGGATGCAGAAACAGTATTTTCCTTATCAAGAATGCATTTATTTTTGACCCCATGGAATGCCTGATGTTGTGGGTGAGAAACACAGAGGTATAATCTCTGATTTGCTTTCATAGTGTATTCACAGAATCACAGAACATTAGGAGTTGGAAGGGACTTCAAAAGATCATCTAGTCCAAGCCCCTGGCAGAGCAGGATCACCTAGACTAAATCACACAGGAACACATCCAGGTGGGTTTTAAATGTCTCTAGAGAAGGAGACTCTCTGAGCAGTCTGTTCCAGAGCTTCATCACCCTCACAGAGAAAAAGTTTCTACTTATATTCACATGAAACCTTCTGTGCTCCAGCTTGCACCTGTTGCTCCTCGTCCTTTTGCTGGCCATCACTGAGAAAAGCCTGGCTCTGTCCTCCTGACTGAGGGAACTGAGGGGTCCAGAATTGGACACAATACTCTGGATGTGCCCTCAACAGGGCAGAATAGAGGGAGAGAAGGACCTCCCTTAACCTACTAACTACAGCCCTTCTAATACACCCCCAGATGCCATTGGCCTTCTTAGCCACAAGGGCACATTGCTGGTCATGGTCATCCTACTGTCCACCAGGACCCCCAGATCCCTCTCACCTATGCTGGTCTCCAACAGGGAAGTCCCCAGCCTGTACTGGTATCTGGGTTTTTTCTTCCCTTAATGCAAGACCCTACACTTACCCTTGTTAAATCTCATTGAACTTCTCCCTGCCCAACTCCCCAGTCTGTCTAAGTCTTGCTGAATGGCAGCACAGCCCTCTGGTGTGTCAGCCACTCCTTCCATGTTTGTGTTGTCAGCAAACTTGCTGACTGTACACTTTATTCCCTCATCCAGGTCATCAATGAATATATTGAATAATACAGGTCCCAGTACTGACCCCTGAGGGACTCCACTAGATACAGGCCTCCAGCTAGACTCTTCCCAATTGATCGAAAATCTCTGGTTTCTTCCCTTCAACCATCTCTCAATCCACCTCACTACTCAACCTTCCAGACCACACTGCCTAGCTTTAGCCATGAGGATGCTGTGGGAGACGATGTCATATGTTTTACTGAGGTCAAGGTAGACCACATTTACTGCCCTACCATCATCTATCCACCTCATTATATCCTCATAAAAGGCTATTAGATTAGTCAAACAACTTCTTCTTGGTAAACCTATGCTGACTGCTCCTAACAACCCTCTTATCCTTGATGTGCCTAGAGACAGCACCAAGGATAAGCTGTTCCATCACCTTTCCAGGAATGCAAGTGAGGCTGACCAGTCTGTAGTTACCTGGCTCTTCCTTCTTGCCCTTTTTGAAGACTGGAGTAACATGGAGTATTCTTAAGAATATTTTAAGTCTCAAGTTATTTCCAAAGTTTCCAAGGCATTACTGTCATCCAGCAGCTTGCTATCTTACCTCAATTCTTGATATTACCTGAACTGTGATTTTCCCTGTACATGCAATACCTTTTATGACACTAGCACTTATTTAATAATGCTTGTAACAGAACTGACTCTGCTCTGAAGGCTACTGGGAATTATACCCTTAAAGTGTTAGCATAGCATGTTTCCAGTTTCAGTTTGATTTTTTTTTTTTTTTTGGTGGGGATCAAAGTAAAAAAAAATTCTGGAGCTTTACAGAAAAAGGTTCAGAAAATCTTGGAAATTACACTGTGATCTTGGACTAGATTTGACATTACAGATTGGTAGTTTTCATCTTTACACCATTTTTTAAAAGCATAATAATGGGAAACATTTTAATTAGATCAAATTGAAATATAATTTGATGAGTGTATATGAATATGGTAAATAGATGTGATCAGGATTCTGTAGTGATTCATTATTGAGTTATACCATTTAAAACAAGCATAATAACTTGCAACGAATAAGTATTTCCTTAATACTTGCATTTGTTTCTAAGCTGTATTAAAGCCAGTGTTGTCTTCTTGACTCCAAATAAACTATGTAAAGGTATTTGTGTCCAGGTCCACATATTGGTGGAGAGTAAGATGTTCATCATCCTAACAAAAACACATACGTGTAATGTAGTCACTTGGAGATACCCTAGCATTTGTTGTATGTCTGTCATTGTTCTGCCCCCAGCTGGGAGCTGAGCACCTTGTAACTGCTTGCCCTGGAGAGAGGGATGGGGAAGGGGAAAAGGGAGAAGAAACCAAAGGCAAACCTTGTGTTCTGGGGTAAGGATAGTTTACTAGGACAGCAGAGAGAGAAATAACAATAATAGGACTTTTATGGGAAAAAAATACGAAACTGGTGATACACAATGCAGTTTGTCACCGAATTGCACAACTCAGGCCGTACAGCTCAGAGCTGTCCCGAAGCTGGACCGTCCCCAAAAGGTGCATATCCTGGACCTGTGCATCTCTTCCCTCACCATCGCCCCCCACACCCCCGCCTCCCCCCCTGCCCCCTTTATGAGGGACATAATTTGTACGGAATACTCTCTTTGGCCAGTTTGGGTCTCCTGTCCCGGCTGTGTCCCCTCCCAGTTCCCTGGGTTCCCCCTGCCTTGTTAGCAGGCCAGTATGAACAACTGAAAAGTCCTTGATTGCTTGGAAATAACTAAAATATCAGTGTGTTATCAGTACTGCTCTCATCCTAACTCCCAAACATCATTACATCAACTGCAAGAGAGAAACTCTTCCTAGCCAAAACCAGGACAATGTCTCAAATGCTCATTGACACTATTCTTGTTAAAAAGCCAGAATTCTGAATGTTTACTGATAATAAAGCCTTTGCATGCATAAGATCGTGATTGTAACTTGTGAGTCTCGTTTTATGTTAAAGGTGCCTTTATTTATTGAATTGAATTGGTGTTTGCCTAAGGAATGTCATCAGTTTTAACTTCAGCAGTTAATAACCACTTTAGGACTATGAAACATTCCAGTAGTACAAGGATAACTTCCATTAAAAGAACCCCATAGTATATAAAAATACAAAAGGAGACTCATTGTTTCGTATTATCATACCTGTAAACAGACTGTTGGAACAACCACATTTCAAACATGCTTCACATTGGTACCTTCATTATTTCTTGACAATGAAAGATCACATCAGAAATCCTACTAATACCAAAAGTGACACTGATGTTTTGAGCCACTAGTCTATGCTCCAAGCATGGGAGAATCTATGCTAGGAAAACAGACAACACAAACAGGAAAAAACCCCACAGCCCAACCAAACAAAAAAACTTTAACATACATCCCCACAACAAATTTTAGTTCTATTTAGATGGAAAAGATGATTCCACAACAGGGTAATGACCATGATGTGAATTTTTTGTTATGTGAGGTTTTCCATTGCTTAATGGGATTATTTGTCTGAAACAAAGTTCCAGGAGCAGGTCTGGATTTTTTTGTCTCGCTTTTATTAAAAGGGCTGTTCCAGGAGAGAAACATAATTTATTAATCTTCTGCAGGTTTAAAAACTTCTGTTCACAGACCAGAAGTGGACTTGTTTTTTAAGCAACAATTCTGCAGAGGTTTTATTAGTTGCATAATATAAACTTATTGAGATAATATAATTATGTTTTATTTCTCAGATGTAATAAAGACAGAGGATTTAGACATAAGTTCTGGTATTTCTTTAGTATTTTCCAGAATGGTTTCTTCTTTCTTGTAGTGTGATCACTGCCCTCTCACTTTGGAAATCCTTTGTCATGGAAGAGTTTGGTCCTTAAGGGATAATAGCTACACCATGAGCTGTTTAAGATGGGACCTGGACACTTGCTTAGGATACGGAAATAATTGAAGGTCCATACAGAAATATTAACCACATCAATGGTCCTTTAGCCTGGATAAGATTTCTGTTATATTTTTGATGAAATAGTTCAGTGCAGTTAAAGCTGATTCAGTAGAGTGTGTCTGTACTGTACCTAACTACTGAAGACTCGAAGTCTTACAGTTTCTGCCTTCATGGAAAGATGGGAAAGAGGGCAGGATGTTGCTAAGGTAGTTTCTCCTTGACTTCCTAAGTCTTATGTTGGATCTAACTCTTAAAGAGGTGGGGGATTTTAGCAATGAGCACTGATTGGATGTTTCATTAGATGAATCTCAGTATGTGAGAAAACTTTCCTAATTGCTGAAATCATAGGAGCAGTGGTAGCAAATCAGGTAGATCTGCTGAGTGCAGACCTGCAGACTAAAACTAAATTTAAAGGACACCTAAAACTGGTAAAAGTAGGAAGAAGTGAAGAGGAAAGAACAAGGGTAAGAGTTCATAATACATGAACTAAAGCAAGAGACAGGAGCAGAAATTAAAGACCAGCTATTAGGCCAGTATCTCACTGTTTTTCTAATGTACCTTCCACCTCCCCCTTGGAATGGTAAGTCAGGTGTAATATTTTAACAATAAACCTAGATGATTGGCTTCATCAGGAGCAAGTCCCCATGCTATATCAGATATGACTAAAAATCAGCATTCTTAAGTCTAGATAAATATACTGAACTTAATAAGGTCATAAAAATACAAAATAACATCAAAATTAAGCCTTACCCACAGAATGAGATAATAAATTTGAATTTTTGCAAGTGACTTCTTAGGCAGACTCCTTTCTTCCAAACAAACAAAAGGAAATATTTATCAGTTCAGCTTTACCAGTTAGGTGTAGGAATTACAATTTTTTTTCCTTATGGAAATAATCCTTTTCTTTCAAAATAAACAAGTGTAAAATCTGGATTAAAAACTTTAATATTCGTGTGCATTTTGGAGACAAAATATTCAAAGTTCAAATAAATCTGGGGCATAATAAACTAATTTTCTTGACTGACTAGACATTCAGGCTGTTGAGGCTAGAGACAGTCATTCCTACTATTGCTGCAGCCATCTGTTTCCCTGTGTCTCAGAGCAAAAGTGATGCCTGATTAATGCACTCCATGCAAAAGCATAGACTTTACAAGAAGTGACCTGTAATTATTTGTGAATAATAGTCTAAAGAAGAAATTAGTCAGTCGATTAATGTGGAGAAACTATCACTAGCAACATTGGTCAGATCAAAAGTGAATGTTAGGTGCACTTTTCCTAACCCTTGAGATTTAGGAAAGCATATAACAGCTGTGCTCCAGTGGTCTTAACATTACTTTTGGACCACTGTCACTGATCTCAGAGAGTATTTTAAAGGACCATAATTATAGGCAGTGTTACACAAATAGTGAACTTCCTCTTTTGTGGACAAAGGTGCTTTAAAACTTAAATTCCCAGTGCAAACCATTACACAGGCCCATAAACAGAGCCCAGTACAAATGCAGAATGATGAAAAGCGTTCTTTTTCTACCTGCAGCTTTTGCCCATGCTGTCCTTCAGGAAGTACAGCCTTGGAATTGCTTCCTTTTTATTCTTCTAGTGAAACAGTGTACCAACGGGCTCATGGAGAAGTAAGGAAACTCAACAGGATATATCTGTATTTACCCAAGACTTCATCTTTTGAGTTGTAGAGCATTATCTCAGCAGCAAGGATATTCAAAATGGACAGCAAATGGAGGGTCATCAAAAGAGATGGTAGATGGAAACAGGATAAAAGAAAAGGAAAGGAAATGTGATGTAGTGTTCATACAGCAAATTCAAAGGCTGCTAAAGCTCTGTCAATCAAACCAATATCTGCAGCTATTGTGATAGACTATCACAGTATTTGTGGTGTTACCCATGAGTCATTCATGTAGCTGATCAACAGTGGAACATTTTCCTGTTCCTGAGACTGTTTTTGTGTCAGGGTGGCTTACATCAATTTTGTTGCACTATATCCAGGCCTACCTAGCTGTGGTAATTAAGATACGTCCAACAAGGATTGTCATCTACACTCATGTTCATAGACCAACCTGGAATATCATGCAACTGTCTTTTTAAGCCAAAATAGACATTCTTCCTTGCTATTAGCCATTCAGAGACTCCTTAGAGATTCTATTTGAAGGCAAAAGTCAAGGTTACCCTCCAGGAGATGTTATTCTGACCAGTAAGTATAATTGGAGCTAGGAGAGCTTCAGCTCAGCACAGTCAGTCAGAGCTAATGGCATTTGGAGACAGAAGACAGACTGGATTCCAACTAGAAGCATGACAACATAAGGACAAAAGCTAACAGGTTTTTTACCATAATACAAATATATTCAAGGTAATGAAATAATAATATCATTCCTTTTTTTTCCCCTTCTTCTCCTACCAGCAATCTGCTATTAGGTAACAACTAGGGTTTTGCTAATATCTAGGTTTAAGCAATAACTGATTTTCTTCACAACTTTGGCCAGCTTGACAAAACTTCCAGTTAATTCCAAATATAGCATTTTCGTGTCTAGCATGACAACTCCTTATAGGGGCTTGAGTATGTGAAGTTGCTGAACACAAGTCAAAGAGTCCACAGACAGCCATATCTTTCAAATGCACTCAAGCTGGGTGAGAATTGAATCAGCAAACTAGAATCCAGGTGGTCTATATCCTCCCATCTCTGACCCACTGAGTTTTCATTTTCTCTAGCTGTTCCTTGAAATCAGAAGCTTTGCAGTTGCTGACTAAGAATGCTACAAAGCATTAGTAATGAAGCTGAACTTAGCACAGTAAGTAAGAGTTAAGTAGGACTCTGTAAAAATAATATAAGCATGCACAGTTGAACAGATGACATTTGCCTACCTGTTTTCAAAGGATACTCTAGAGTGTAAGTCTCTGTTGCATCCATTTAAACACTGGCATAAGATTTTTCAGACTAAAAATACTCATAAATTATTGGTCAGGATGAAAAATGGATTCCCCAAATACCCCAAACTCTATGTATAGTCCAACCAGGGAATTTTGATTGGGATCACAAGCAAAATGCTATCATCTAGACATTCCAAGGCATGTATTCCTTTACAGCATTTAACACAACTTTCAGCATTTGTTGTAATTTTTTTTCAACTATGGGGTTTTTTTGCTCCTTCTCCTACAATTCTAATCAGTAAATCATTGTTTTATCAAGCAGACTATAAAAGTGACAATTTTTCTTTTACTGTCAGATATAGAAATAATTATATTCAAAATAATGCCTTTTCCAATTCACTCATATTTTTTCCACTGTATTATCTCAAATTCTTCTGCTTTTATGCTTTATGAAAATTGCAGAAAGAAATAAAAATATACTGCAAGCTTTGCTGTGCTACCCTTCTATTGTGCTGTGCTGCTCTACTGAATTTCAGCTAGGAAACAGTAAAGTACTTCTGTCAAGCAATTGTCCTTGTGTTTAATTTCAAGTTGGTTACAAGGCAAATAGAGGTGTTTTAAAACTTTGCCTGTAAAAACTAGAGAAGGCTAGTTCTTCCACGACTAATGGCCCAGCTAAAATATTATCCAACAATCATATAAAACTCAGAGGATTAATTTACTTTTGGATGTCATGGGCCCTGGAGGACTCATTTGCTAACTAGCTCATGGAAATAATTAATGCTAGAGGTCATGTGATCTTTACATTAAAATGTCAGGAAAATAATTTCCTGGGAATCTCATTAGCACAAAACAAAATAGTACACAATATAACCATCCCCCATTTTCTAGCCCAGGCTTTCATTTATTTATTTCAAAATTTATTTATTTAAATTGGATAGTTTGTGTAGATATAAAGAGTGAATTAATATTTAATTTTACAAAGTTTTTTATTACCATACTTGCAGATTGTTTAATAGAAAAGTAAGTAGATAATTCAAATGGTTGCTCATCAGCTAAATCTTGCTGACCCACTCAAAAGACAGCAAAAAACCCATGAGATGTTCCCTATTATATATAGAAGGAATATGAGAAATCATTTCAGCCTCACAAGACTTTTGAAACTAATTCAATAGCTCATCCACTCCTTCTTTCAGGAGAAGCTGTAGGAAGGTGCAACCATGCCAGGCATTCAGGCACTTTACAGTGTCCACTATGCACTACTATAAATGGCCAACTCTAACTTCAAAGTTATGAAATACCAAAGTCTATAATGCCAGTTTTATCTGAACCCACTGTTTGGGTGTATTATGCTGTACTCTTTAATTACATGAGCACATACTGTTTTTCCAACAGAATGCCTGCCTCGGGGCACAATATGGATGGGGCTCACTTACTGAGCAGCAAGTCAATATTTTGTGTTACCCTTGTTGTTTGAAGTGCTTTCTTTACTGCACAGTACTCAAATCCAGCATCGAAATCTGACAGTACTTTTCCAGTGGATTTTTCTATGGTGCTTTACAGTATAGCATCTGATTACTTCATAAATATTCATCATCTTACATTCTCAATGTATCTGAGAAATGAGAGAATAGTATTTACAGATCACACACTTGAACTCAGAAGGAGCCATCTAATTTCTAAGTCCTGTGGTTACAATTCTGATGATTTAGTGGAGGTAAGATTTGGAGGAAGCGATTTGCAGGTCCTACCCCAGGACCAGAGGCTATTTACTAAACCAAAAGGTTCATCTCACTGTAGCCTCTGAGTCTGCTTGGGGCAGTTGACACCTGAGAAAACAAAGCCCTTATAACAACAGTTCCTTCTGTCCTTTGCCTGGCTTTGTTACTAGTGATATAATGGGCTGTAGTTGCTGTCCCTTTGATCTCAGAGTATAAAAACCACAAGCCTGCATTTTGTTGGTTCTTGTTCTGAAGCAGATACAAGCTTCACTGCCAGCATCTTCAAAGCTGTGTCCAGCTTTGGAACCCTCAACTCAAGAAGGACATGGACCTGTTGGAGCACGCCAAGAGGAGGATCACAAAAATGATCAAAGGGCTGGAGCCCCTCTCCTATGAAGGCAGGCTGAGAGAGGTGGACTTGTTCAGCCAGAGAAGAGAAGGCTTTTGGGGGAAACTTACAGCTGCCTTCCTGTACCTGAAATGTGCCTATAAGAAAGCTGGGGAAGAACTGTTCACGAGGGCATGTAGCAATAGGACAAGGGGTTTTAAACTAGAAGAGGGGAGATTTAGGCTGGATATTATGAAAAAATTCCTCAATATGAGGGTGGTAGATCACTGGCACAGGTTGCCCAGAGAGGTAGTTGAGGCCTCATCCCTGGAGATCAAGGTCAGGCTTTGAGGGGTCTCTGAGCAACCTGATCTAGTGATGTCCCTGCTAGATGACCTGTAAAGGTCCCTTCCAACCTTACACATTCTATGATCCACATCCAGCCTTCTTTAGCATCAGTGGGTTCACAAACAGATTCTTTTCCTCCCACACCCCTACTTTAGAATGATACCCTTATAAAAAAAAAAAAAAAAAAAAAAATTCTTCAAAGGACTGTATATAGATTAAATTTAAGGAGTACATAGTACCTGACATTCCCATAGAAGAAAGGCTCATTCTTCAATTGAACTCTACAGCAAATAAAACTGCATATAGTCAGAAGTAGTTGAAGAAGGGATGTCAGCATTTTATGCTCTTTTTCACAATTATGTATAACAATATACATCACCCACTGCAGGCCTGCTAGTGTTAAACTTCCAGACAGTTCATCAGAAAAGATCCATGTTATAATGCCTTCATTCATAAGGTAAGAACAACCTGTGAAGAAGAAAAAGGTTCACTCTGACTTCATGCTGGCAGTGCCTATTCTAACATGACACTCCTTAATCCCAGACGGCTTCCATGCAAAATTCCAAGGCAACATTAGCTGGGCTCTGTAGGAGCATAGGTGTTTGTGCCAGCTCACTAAGGGAAGCAGCCTCTCTCTCCTCCAGAAAGAGTGATCGTTTCATCAGGCACATTGAAGCTTAGAAATTCGAAGTTGCAATATAAACAATGGTTATGATTCCCAACCCAGCTGGTGCTGTCAGGCAAAAAAACCCTGCAGTCATTTGAATGCAGCAGGATAAACACACTAGAACGCTAATTTGTTCAGCTACCGTTCCAGCTTGTTACCCATCTTTGGCAGATATAAGTGCTTAATTACAGTAGTGATGTCCACAAGTATCACGGAAGATAGTCTATCAGGTGTTTATAATACCAACAAACATTATCAGACTGAAGTATAATAAGCAACATCTCAGCCCTCAAAAATTATGTACATAATATTGTAAAACATAGTGAGAAAAATGTTTGCTGTACAATTTGCCATTTAGAGAAGTGGCAAGTTTTGTTCTGGTGCTTGGATTATTGCAAATTTATGATGGGACCCATGCACAACTCTGATATGACCTGTATGGTTTCTGCTCTGCTCTCCTTCTGGCTATTTCTTCAAAGGACAGAAGCTAAGAGTTGGTAAGCCCATAACCTTTTTCTTTCAGAGAATTTGGTAAAAAAATCAAATTATAACTAAACCAGGTTCAGAAATTTCTAGATGCTCCATGAAATGGAATCTCCTCCTCAGCTTGATTTATTATGATATTTAATTATATATTATTGATTATTACATTATTATATAAAGCTAAGGAACAGGGTTATTTGAGCAGTGGTCTATAAAGCTCCCAGAGCACTGCTAAGCAGATTGCTTATGGACATTGTTATGGAGATATGATGTGGTAGAAGCCTCCCTTCCATTTCTGCATTGAGTTACTCATTGTCAACAATTTTTCTGTCCACATCCTTCAGAAAGCTGCTGAAGGGCTTTCACAAAGAAAATAGACATGTTCTTTATAAAGCCAGTTCTCTGGTCTCTCCTCTTCTAATATTTGAACATACTTGTGGTTTGTTACTGAGTTAGAAGGAGGTAATTTGTAAGTATGGACTTTGTCTGTCCAGGAACAGTGCCCCTTCTGTCTTATTTTTATCCTTCCCTCCCCAGTTTCTCATGACAGATTTTTGGTTGCAAGTCTTTCTTGCAGGGATTACAATCTCCCTCCTGCTATCACCTAGCAGGAAGGGGCCTTGCAGTGACATCCAAGTGCTGCAGCATTAATACTTTGGCTACAAAATAGTTTTGTACTCCTTTCAGATGCTGATTTCTGTGAAACACGGCTTACACAATGCAGCAGCTGAACATCTGTTGAGACAGTCCCTTTGAAAACAAGATTATTGAGCATAACGTTTTCACTAGAAGTAGTTGTGAATAATGTGCATTAATGAGGAGTTGTAGACCTGTGTCTATGTGCTCTTTTCTCAGCTAATTCATGTTATCTCACCGTGAACACAATAAACCATGGCACAAGTCGTGCACCCTGAATTATCCATGGTTAACAAGTAAATAAAAGACAATGAGCAATACTGCACTTAACACACATCATTATATAAGTGTAACTCTTTTGACATTTACTGGAAAGATAATAGTGGGCATTAATTGATAGCAACCAATTTATTAATTGCTTTCAACTGCTTAAATGTCCTTTGTCAAAACCAGAGAATTTTGCTATGTATCTGAAAATACAAATTTCAGTGCAAGTGCGTGTTTTGTTTATCTCTGGGCAGGCAGCCCTAAATCAGTGCAGTGTTTAATTCTCACTTGTATGTTGTTTTCAGAATTATAGGCAGTGCTCCACAGGCTTTGTGGGGAATCCTCCAAATAGGGGTTAACTCATGCATACTGGGTATGCCTTATTAATTATGAAATCAGACTTAAGTAAAATTCTCCTATCCTGTAAGTGACACTAGATATTGAAGTAACGTTTGCTTTGAAAATGTATCTTACAGTAGGGCACCGTTTATCTCACCTGAAAGAGGCAGGTCATTTTAAGCATTGCCGCTAATAATTGCATGGTTTAGACCTTAAGGACAGGCATGAATACAAGTTAAATGGTATGATTTAGGAACAAAGAAAGGCTCTTTTCACACTATCAGGATGAAAATGGGGCTTGTGGCTGGGGAAAAAAATAGTCACATGGCAGAGTTTATAGTGCTATATTACTCCTATTTCCAGAAGAATATTCTCTTGAATGATGTCTCTTTACCAGAACTATAGATACACTGCAAATGATGGTTCCCTTATTGTTGACAGAGATTTCCTTTCAATAGACTTTATCAATTGAAGAGCAGAGGAGCACTCCAGGTAGAGAGTCCACGTGTTATTTAAAAACTGGGAGAGGGAGTTTTGGCTTCCTTCTGATGGTTTCTGTGCGTTCAGGATGGTTCTTTGTTGTTTGAATTATTCTTTCTTTTTTGGAAACAGACATTTGCATGAAATAATCCAAAGTAGAACAAAACAATTATGAGGCAATGTTAATCTCATCTAATATTCATATTAATGACCTATTTTTAGACAAAACACTTATTATTATTGTACCTCTGAAAAAAAGTCTTTTATGATTAAGTGAATGGATCTTTCAAAATAAGCTGAAACTGCCTGCATTTGGCACAATACAGTAATTTTGATTGCCTTTCTTTTGTTCCCCCTAAGAGCTATTTTTCATTTCTGCTTGAGACTAAGAAACTCTTTTTATTTTAATCTGATTTTTTTTTCTGGCATAGAAACAATCAATAAGAAACCTGCCTCAATACCAGAAGAGAATGACCTTTGCATTCTCAGCTGATGATACTGCAGAAAGATTTGACTTTGGTGTCAGGCAATTATTTCTTTGTACTTTCCAGCTACGTAGAATTTTCCTAATAAATAGATATATTAAATTAAATCAGGTCATATATAATAAATGAACACAGATGTCTATAATTCTGCTTGAATGACAACATTTTTCTTCAAACAAATGTTATTTAGAGAGTCATTAGAGGTTTTACCAGGAACAATTTTGAATGTAAAACATAACTTGACAATGTGTGAGTATAGGTGTACAACAGTATTCATCCTGTGTTTTGGTGAGATGGCTGAAATAACTGCACTCTGATCTTTCTGAACCAAGTAGGTTTACATACGCATTTCCTATCCTTCTTTCACCTTTAATGCTAAATGTTTCTGAGTTTTAATCTTTGCTTCATTCATTCCTGCCATCTATGTTCATATATACAGACAAGAAATAAGCCAGAGCAGTTTAGATTTCATACCTCATTCTTCTCCTATTTACAATGCAGGTAATTTGGGATAAACTAGGAATACCTCATGAAGCATTAATTCCCAGACTGCTCTGCTTTTAAAATTCTCTGCTTACATTTTGCAGTTGCCAAACATTAATGGCCATCTTTCTGTCTGTATTCACATTTTATGGACCTTCACATATTTACACAAGTGACTATTTACTGCAGCTGTTATTTATATGCTGCCTGTACAGCTCCTGCACTGCTTATCAGCAGAGCTTTCATAAAAAACATGAAAGGGAGAGCAAGTCCTCAGCTTGAATAGAGTAGATGATGGTTTGATAAATCAGGACCTAACACATCAATGTATTAGGAAATAATACTGAGAGGGTAGACACTAACTGTAACAGTGAGCTGCTTAGATTACATAAATATAGATTTATGTTAACTCTAGTAAGAATGTTGATGAAACCCAGGTACACTAATTTTCCTTAGGAAGTGCTTGCCCCATAGTAGACAACATTACAACAACGTAAGAGGTGCCCTTACAGCTCACCCCCAGGCTTCTGGTGGGCAACAGCTAAAAAATTGGTACTGTTTAGCAGAATATCAGTCAATATTCCTCAGCTTTAGAGGAGCTGCAGAAATGGCTGGAATCACATGGTAGCTTGAGACCTTCTGCAGTCTTCCTGTGGCACTGCTGGATTTCACACATAGGCCATTTAACTATTTTCTTTCAAATTATTTCTTAATCATTTTAATTATGCTTCATTACATCTCCAAAATTGCCAAATGCTAATGCTTTTTCATGGGGTCATTCATTTTAATAATCTGAGTTTTGCACATACCGCAGCAAAAGCTGAACACTAGGCTATTTTAAATTAATCATAAGTTTTAAGTTAAAAATTGCAAAGAAAATTTACATTCTTGTAAGTAATGGCATCTTTTCAGATCAATTGTGCTTCTTCCTAGCTGTGCTAACAAACCCACAGCACTACAAAACCGAAGGAGCTCAGTTTCCTGAGCAAATGACTTCTATCTTATGGCAGGCGCACCTCTGTGGCACTGCAGCAGCATCGTTATCCATAGAGAAACTACAGGGTTTCAGGAAATCTTAAGGACAGTCAGTGGGAAAACTGTGATGTTGACTTGAACTCATTGTTTTGTGGGAAACCACCAGCTCATCCTGAGTATGGGAGACAATTTTTAAGTCCTAAAAGTTATGGAGACCAACTTCTTAGAGAGAAGTCTTGTCTTTCTAGAGAAGTCAGTGTTGTGAAAGCAGAGGTTAACTGGCTGTAAATGCTTTTTAATGTTATTGCCTAATACAACAGCAAAGTGTGAGTAGATCTAGACATCATAGTTATCTTTAATGCAGTTATTGATGTGTCTAGGTGTAGAATTTGCATGCAGTCAGTGGAAGACATGATGCATGGCAACGTTTTGTGATGGAGGCTTGATTTCCCATTACTATACTTCGGAAATATTCCTCCTAAACTACTGAAAGATAGGTCAGTCTAGAACGACAAAACTTCATTATTTTCCATTTGTTTAAATAAAATATGGAGGTTAATCAAAGTATATAATTAGACTACTGTGTCAAGCCACCTCTTGTGTCAACTTGCAGAAAATACCACTTATGCATTAAACGAGAATATTTCTCTTCACAGAAATAAGGTAATAAGATGGGGGGAGGGGAGGTCACATCTACAGCTGTAATTCAAATGGTCTGTGAAAGCAAAGGGTGGCATCCACCTCATCTGTAGTGAAAATACTGTAATCCAAAAGTCAGTCAGCTGGCTTAAGGTACTTGTTTTGGGTTTCACTGTGGTTTATGGAGATAAATGCCTACAGAGTGCAATTCACACCAACCCATGGACAAATATATAAGGCTTGTGTGATGAAACAGTCATTCAGCAGGTGTCTGACTGTCTAACTATCTTGGTAAGGGAAAGGAGACAGGATGAGAAGTTTGAATTAGACATGTGGATTTTACATAAATAAACTCACTCCTACAATAAGTGTTGGCAGCATCTTGAGAATATAATGTATGTTGTCCCTTTCTTCTTAAATACAATGTTAGGTAAATTTTCGTGTTTGTACTATAAATTCTATAATAAAAAGAACACTTAATCCTATAGTAAAAAATCCTCATTAATATTAAGAACTGCTGGCTTTTGTACTCATGAGAGTCTCTTTATGTGCTTGTATATGGACCACAAGTCTGTATCCTGATACACTGTCAAGGTTGAAGCCTGCGTGTCTGACAGCCTTTCTTAGTTTTTGCCAATGCTTGTGGCTTTCAGAGTCACTACAGTTTGCTGAATGCATAAAGAAAAATTTATAAGCTCTAGTTTTGCTCCAAACCAACTTCTTAATTTATTGACAAATTTTGCCAATTTAATGTATTTGTTTATGATTTGCTTTCCAGTTACTTTTTCAAATTGAAGTGTGTACAAAACATAAAGCACACAGGAGAAGAAGCAGCTGTAAAAGCTTCAGAGATGTGATGGGAAAAAAAAATAGGCTCTTGACAGTGCCTCCAGAGTCTGTGAGCCAAATGTATGAAGTACCAATAAAATCCCAGTATTAGGCTGAATGCAGAAACATTTTATAGATTTAAAAATAACAATTAAAACAAAAACCTCTCAGCTTGAATCATCTGAGAGAGGCACAAAACAAACTACTTCTCCATTTTGTATATGTGCCCAAACTTCTGTTTGCAAATCCTTCTCTAGCATTTACAGCTGAATATTGTTTACCAGAAAGAGGAACACTTGTGACAGCGATGCTCTAGGAATTGTCATACTGAAACGACTGTTTCCCGCAGGATGACTTTCCGTCAAGGCTATGCTTGGTTAATGCGAAGAGTGGCAGCCCTTGTTTCATGTTCTATCATTCACCCTTCCTCTAAGTGGGCCGTAGTCTAGGAATCCTTCCAACTTTGAGGATGATCCTGATGGATGAGCCTGAGCAGTTGTTGCAATTTTGCCTGCATCATCCCTGCCGCGTAGCGAGTAGCATTAGATCTTCTTTCTTTGGAAGGTGCCACTTTACTTGACTGTTAGTGGGTCTGTAGCACACATGCAGTACAGCATCTTGTAAACTCAAAGAACTTCACTTGAGATGTTGTTGCAAACTTTGTAATTTAGCCTCAAAAAAAAAAAAAAAAGGAATTATTTTCAGCTTGGCTGGAAAACCTGTTCAGGAACACACAGTTTCAACCTGGTGCTACATTCACACTGGACCAAATTCAACTATTTCTTATGGTTTAGCCATCTTTGATGATTTTACAGTGACTAAAAATATTAGCTTTAATTCTAAGTGGTACTAATATTCTTCCTCTGGAAAATCATAGAATCATAGAATTGTCTTGGTTGGAAGGGACCCTTTAGAATATCAAGTCCAACCATCACACTAACGTGCCATCCACTACTAAATCAAGTGCCTAAGCACCACATCTAATCATGTTTTAAATACCTCCAGGGATGGAGATTCAACCACTTCCCTGGGCAGTCTGTTATGCCTACAAATGTCTATGCATTTTTCCTAAAAACAGATGCTACAAACACATCTATCATGGTCAAGTAAAATACCTTTAATTTACTGTGTGTGCATGTTGAAAATTATGTTATGAAAATTATGGAATGAGGTGACAACAATGTCACAAGATCTACCAGTCACCTCTCAGATTATCATCACATTTCGTCACTTATTGATGAAGGCCTCATCTGAAAAAAGGAAGTGAAATCCTGGAATTAAGAGGGTGTTATAACCCAATGGACAAGATAAAGGATTTGAACTGAGAAATGCAGCATACTCTCCCAGCTGTGCTCTGTAATCACTGCACTGTCAGTGCTGAGGATTTGGGGGGAATTTAGGATACCCACGGGCTTTATTCAGGCCATTTGCTCAGGGATCGTTTTCACTGTGAACAAATGTCAAACTGAGTTGTGTTTATGAATTGTTCATTTCTAATTCAATTCATTCAGTATAATGACATTCGGATGTCACGTCTTGCTGATGTTCAGCTTCTATTTTTCAACGTAAGTCTTAAGTAAAGTGTACAAAGCCAGCCTTGTGCTGGACTGAGCTGCTTATTTAAGAAATTTTGTATCTGTATATCATACTGCCATGTCTGCTCCTGAAGGAGATTATGGAACATCTTTATCTGGGAAATTAAGGAATAAATGAGAGACAATTATCAAATAATTATTTGTGAGTAAAACAAATGTATTTCTTAAAAGGAACAACACCACGAGGCTGAAATTTGTGAAACATCCGAAGTTTAAAAATATCTTTATTGAAAAACTAGAGTTTTCCAAAATATTTGCAGCTAATTTAGGAACAAAACTCTACACGCTAGTTTTGAAACTCCTGTTTGAGGCCTATTTGTCCACATCATGTTTCTTCTGCATATTCATGTAGACTCTTCATTTGCATGTAATAGTGAACTAATAAAAATAATATGCTCACAGTAATAAAGCATGAGGTTACTACGTTCATTTTCAGAGTACATATATCCCATGGCTTCTTTTGGATGCTTTTCATTGGTCTGTATATGACATTCAAAGAAGTACCATAATTGTTGCTTTTAACTTGGTAAGGTTGCAGAAACCAGTTCCAGTATCAGGTTTCTAGTAAAGCTATGTTTCTAATAACATGAATGAATTAATTGAAATATAATGTTGCTGACACATTTCATATTTCAAATGTTTTACAAATCAGGCTTATTAATATACTGATTAATAAAAGCTATACTTATAGATTATTTAGAAATCAGAAAACCTTTTCATTAACTTTCCATGAGATGTAGAACATTGGTTATAATGTTATGAGATACTGCAAATTTTCTTTATATTATCATTTGGTAATTTATTTTAGAGATTATTATATACATTTCAGTGGGATCTTTTATATAGTTTCGAGGATCTTTATTTTGTTGTTATATATGTACCTGAATTGTACTGAGATTACTACCCTATTTAAGTAATAAATGTACAAATAGTCGTACATATGGAAATATAATGCCATATAAAAGCAATTTGTTACATATGCCATCATTTCAGTCTAGTGACTACATGTTTATGCTGGCACACTCCTTCCAGACAAAAGATGTCTCCTAAAGTTTTGTTCTGTCTCCCGACAGCAAAGCTAGCCATCCCTACTTTTGATGATGTGCCAGAGCTCAGGTGAAGAACACTGGATATTTCTCATTGATTTCTGATAATTTTATGTCTCTTCCAGTGTGTTTTATTTTTGAACATCTGGTAATCAGACAGATAGCTCTATCTGGTCATTTATAGTATGCGTGTAACTGTAACACAGGCATGACAATGTTTTTCAGAACGTCAGCTGCTGCAGTGTTGTCTTCTTTATTTTGTGAGAAAGTTAAAAGCATCCCCAAGTCCTTTTAGGTCAGCCAAAATATTTTTTTGTTATGATAGTCCTGCTGATTTCAATGGGGAGCTTGATTGCAGATGATTGGCAAAATCTGATGCTTAATAAAATTAAACGTCAAAGACTAATTAGGCTCAATTGCAAATACTTTCATGGCTGATCATCACCAGTTTAGGCATGTCTGGCTGACAAACATTTCCAGAGTGACTACATTTGCACATTTGACAGAAGCATTTGCACATTTGCCCACTTTGTCCAAGACAGAAGTTTTCTTTATTACTTCGGAAATGGAGTTCCATGTTACTTATCCCCGCCACATTAACTAAAATGTTTCTAACTATTATGGCTAAAATAAAGATGAGAATGACAAATATTAAAAAACACTCAAACATAATAGCTGTTTTTTACAATGTAGCTTTTGGAATTTTAATTTCTGATTCAAAAAGCTCAATTTTATTAGCTAGCATCTGATTATAGACACTTTAAAAGCACATGCTCAACTCAATGCATCCTTCAGGTTTTAACTCATTCTTACTGAAGTAAAAAAAAAAGCATTGTTTGAATAAATACCTGGGCTGAAAGCAAAGGAAGAGAAATACAGACAGCAGCCTGTTGGACAGCCTCAGTACAGCATCCTAAATGACCAAGCATACCTTTGGTGAGAAAACACTACACTTGTTCCATATTGATGTATAGACATTCACCTTTATCCATCCAGCTTACTATCCATGTGTTCATCTGTTGTGGTTTTGTGTGGTTGGGTTCTGGTGGAGAAGGGGGAGCTCCAGGGGTGGCTTCTGCAAGAAGCAGCTAGAAGCTCTCTGCAAGCCCATGAGAGCAAACAGCAGCCAGCTCAAGGCCAGGGTTATTGTTGACCAAGTCTGAGCCCATCAGCGATGATCACAGTGGCTCTGGGAATCACATTCAGGAGAAGAAAAACCCAGAAGCAGCCACTTTGTGCCGCCAGAGAAGGGAGTGAGAAGATGTAAGAAACTGTGCAGGCGCCAAGACCAGTGAAGAAGAGGGAGGAGGGGGAGGTACTTCAGACACCGAAGAGAAAGATTCCCCTGCAGCCCGTGGAGAAGACCACACTGAAGCAGGCTGTCCCCCTGAAGCCCATGGGTAGAGTGGGTAGAGACACCTGAAGGACACTGTGACCCCATGGGAAGCGCCTGTTGGAGCAAGCTCCTGGCAGCAAAACCTGCAGCTCATGGAGAGACCAACGCATGCTGGAGCAGGTTTGATGGCAGGACTTGTGACTCGGGGGGAGACCAGGCTGGAGGTGTCCAGGCCTGAAGGATGGTACCCCATAGAAGGGAGCTGCGCTGAGGCGATTGGTGAGGAGCTGACACCCCTATAGAAAGGACTCATGGAAAAGGTCATTGAGTACTGTCTTCTGTGGGTGGGACCCCACGCTGGAGCAGGGGAAAAAGGGAGATAAATCATGACTAAAGTTAACTCTGCTAAGAAGGGAGGGGTGGGGGGAAGTGTTTTAAGACCTGGTTGTACTTCTCATTATCCAACTCTGGTGTCGCTGGGTATGCAGTGCAGTGTAATAAATTAGAGAGTTTTTTTCCTTTATTCTGTGTTGAGTTCTGTTCTGTTGCCCATGATAATAATTGCAGAATGATCTCTCCTTATCCTTATCTTGACTCCTAAGCCTCTCAATATATATTTTCTCCCCTGTCCAGCTGAAAAGGGGAGTGATAGAGTGATTTTGGTGGGCACCTGGCCTCCAGCCAGGGTCAAACCACCATATCATCTCAAAATTGTCACCTCCTTGAGAGTGGACAGATACTATACTGTGAAAAGCAAACACTAAACCACGCGTAAGCCTGACAGAAACCAGGGACACTGCATAGGCACAGTGCATTTCTTCCTCTAAGACTAATGCTGTTGGTCCTGATGTGAAACATTTGGGTGATTTTTGGCCATTTTTTGACCCTAAGTGTGTTTCACTGAGTGAAACAGAACAAGGCTGGGTGGAGCATAGGACCTGCCTGAAACTATGAGCTTACGAGCTTATGAGATGCTGCCCCTATGGATGCTGCAAAGCCCTGGCAAGGCAGCGACTCTCAACTATTGATTAATTTTTGGGCTCCAAGGAAGATGCTTCCTTGTGCTATGGCTAATTACTGATAAGCAACTGATAAATGTCTATTTGTATCCATGCAAATTAGAAAAAGTGGAGTACCACTGTGGAGGGCATCCAGAATGGAGCACTTTTACTTTGAGAAAAAAAAATTTAAAAAGGAATAATTTACTATGCAGAGGAAAAAGGAGCTGTATACCAAATCAGCACTTTAACTCAAGCATGTGGCTGCTGAATGCATTTGCTCCTTGGTAATGCCTTTGACCTGTTAGCTTTTTCCATCCCAACCTATTGGGAACAGTGGGGTGAAACCTTTTTCACAGGTGGTCTTTTTGAAATACGCTGAAGGCCACATCTCATCTGCAATAAAATTGAGACTGGGGTGCATTTTTTAATGTATTTAGAATTGGTTAGATTGAGAGCCCTAAAGTTAAAGTATGCTATTTATCCTCAGAGCAGGTAAAGTAGGGGCTGAATTTATGTCTTTTCTGGAGAATTTAGTTCAGCAGCAATAAAGCAGGTTTTGTTAAATAGCTAATAAATTATTTTGAAGGCCACGTTTGGGGGCTTAGTGTAAAACACAATGTTAAAATAGAAGGCTATAGCTAAGGAAGAAATGAAAATAAAATTCCACACTTAAATTCTACAAAGTGAAATCCTTTGGGTAGCAGAGTATGCTCACTCATGGATTTAAAAAAAAAAAAAAGAGAAAAATTCATACATACTTGCAGACTCCTTTGACAAAAGATAGAAAGACCACAGCTGCTTGTATAAACCACTTGCAAGAACCCTTGGAGAAAACATCCTGGAACTTCAGATCTTAAACCACTTTTTTCCATTATGCCACCCGAGTATGAATTTTCTTCACCTGAATTGTCTCAGTTTATACCTTCTTACGAGCTAGCTGTTGGCCAAAGGCCTGATCATAAATACCAGCTCGGATCTTACTCTATCCAGCAGAGGGCACCGATATGCATGTACAGCATTAAACGTATATTCAAGGGGGTTTTGACAAGTGCTTCTTTATAAATATTAATTATAAGTCTAATTGTGTTACTACTGTTAATAAAATAAGGCATGTTTTGTATTATGCAAGTTATTCCAGGATTTTGTATCAATTACATTATTACTTTCTTACTGGCTAATGATTTAAGTGAATATATTGAAAAAAAAATTGTATTAGTCCAGTGGTGTTGCCTTGTCTCTTTTGCCACCTAAAAATGCATACACTGTTTTTTCATCAACACAGTTTTGAAGGAGAATTATTTAAGCATAATAACTCTAAGCAAATCAAGTGTTTTGCTGAAATCAATACTAAACTACTGATTATGACAAGAGATATCCTATATATTTTTTCCAGATAAACATATACAATGCTAGTGGGAACTTTCTGCAGTTCCCATATGGTGGAAAACCATGGCAGGGAAGTTAAAATAGCAAACAGCTGAGTTTATTAACAGCTGAGTATACAAATTACCAGGGATAAAATGGAATTAAACATGACCTACAAATCTCATGAAACACCTCACACCTAGTTGAAAAGATAACATAAACATGCAACATGTTTTTGCTGTTTCTATTCTGTGTGTTTTAAGACTTGCTGGGGCAAGCATAGCAGGTGAGATTTCCTTCTGGAAGACTGGGAGTAAATGGCCTTTAATAACTTCTCTGCTTTGAGGAGTAGAATACGGTTTCTGAGGTTACTAATTGCACTGTAATGAGCAACAGGTATGCAAACTCACATGTAGAGAAATTGGAACACAAGTTTCATTAATCAATTAATTAACTCATTTTTCAAAGAGAAAGAAAATGCTTAGTGTTATGAATAGAAATAAAGATAGAATCGGGACTGCAACTCAGTAATAAAAGGCTGCAAATCACTGGACTCAGTTTTGTTTTCATCAATGTCAATGGCATCATGCGATGAAGGTAGGAGTGGGCCGTAAGAAAGTATGAATTTTCTCTGCTGAGGCTGAATTGAAGTCAGCTCAATCGGTATTTGAATGAATGGGGAATTACAGTGTTCACAGGCACTTCATGTTCGCTGATCATTAAATATCCTCACAAGGAATTACATGGGCAGAGTATGGCACGAGCTCTAATGATCAGTGTTTTCTCTCATTGCTATTAATGTCATTACCTGTCTGCTAAACAACTGTTCCTAAAAGCTGTGTTAGCTATTATAGCAAATGGTCTCAAGCAACTGCAGAATGGCTGGCTAGGCTAATAGATATTTAGTTCTGCTGTTCTCTGCAATTCCAGAAACACTGGGTACAGAGCACAGCTGTTCTCAGAAGTGCAGCATCCTTTCCACCTGGTCTGCCTTGCTCTTGCTGCCTTTCATATTTTCTTCATGTTTTGAATTGAAACATTGTCCACGGAAACCTGAATCATTCTAGCCTGACTTAGCTAAGCTGCTAAAAATCTTCATGGAACTCATTACATTCTCTCCTCTTTATTAATGTACGTTAAGACAATTGTCTTGAGAACTGACTTGATACACATCAAGTCTCTGTATGCAGAGAAAGCTTTTGACACAGTGGCTTGGAAATCATTTGCTGTTCTAGGAAGGTTCATGTCATTTCTGTTCTATGTTCTTTGCTGGGAAAGCAATGGCTGGCTGATATTTATCCAAACCTGAGTAATAATTTTAAGGTTTTAAGGTCACAGTTCTGGGTTATAGGTAATTTGAGATTGTGTACAATTTTGTGTTATTATAAAAGAAGAATTTATACTGGCTTTGCTTCAAAAGAGAAAGAATTATCCAGAGCTTTTGTCCTCAGGAATATTTGGAAAAGATGTTCATCTTTTTAACTGAAAGCTATGTAGCTCTTATTGATAGCAGAAAGCATTAGAAAAAGCAGAGCTCAAGAGTCTTAATGATGAAACTGTCTGTTATTTATGCTTTCTGTACATAAGATGGCTTTGGTTATTCATTATAGTGGGAGAAAATGGTATGGGAAGAATGGCATTGTGTTATTAATGCTATATGCTGTTATCAATCATGGGTTTGGGTTTTTTAATTCATCTGTAATATCGGCTCCTCTGTGCTCACATTTAGAATATTAAAGTTCAATACTCAGTATCGAACGCTGAAGTTCACTCTCAGTGAATCACAGTCTCTTTAGATACTCTGAAGTTATCTGTAACCACATTTTTTTCAGATCAAGTGTCTGATTTTTCCACTGCTTAGGTTTGAGAAGACTGAGCTCAATAAAACAAGATTCCTAATTCCCATCCCTGTAGTTACAGATGTCATTCCTACTCTGAAGGATGTATGAATTTGACCATTGCTGTTACTGTCACTTTTTAAAAGAAATAAATTTAAATCTTCTACAAATAAAGTAGCTCTTAGGATTCAGTACTGAAATTCATTATCTACTTTGTCATATGCCGTTAAACAAGCTATGTAGGTGTTGTTAGAGGTGATGATCAGACACAAAATAGGCATTTTTTTCCTGAACAACCTGTAATCTAAATAGTGTATACTTTCTGCAGCAACCTGATTGTGCTGTTTGGTACTTAAAAAAAGTAAAACCTCATAACCCCACTGCTGCCCATTGTCCTTAAGCAAAAAACCATTAGCGTGGCTGAGGGATCTTTTTATGATCAATTCAAGGCAGAGGATGACTTCACATCTAGAAGTGTATCAGGCAGAATAAAGGGGTTTACATGCAGGAGTGGAATATTATGAGGATGAATGGCTGATAAGACTCCTATGGGAATTCATGTGGGAACATATTGGCCTGTACCAACTTTGTAGGCTACAATTTTCAACTGCTGATAGAGTTTGAGGTAAGCTGAGTTAAACATACTGTATTCAAGTGACATGTAGAATTTTAGGAAAGATAAATGCAAGACTTAATCACATGTTGAGCCTACTGGCTTCCATTTTAATCTCACAGAACCAATACTAATATTAATAAATTCAGATCTAGCATTGTCAAAGGCCTCTTGGGTATGATTGAGATGTAGGAACTTTACCAAACAATTATAATATGCTCTTAGTGTTACCAAACAACATTTTTTAATACTTGCAGTATTCAGTATTTTGTGTATGTCCAAGCAGTTGTGACTTCGGCATTAGATGACCCTGTGATCCTTCAAGAAAATTGCTAATTTGCCCAAGCTGCCTGAAGGCACCTTTCATCTTTCTCTGGAGTGTTGAGTCAGATAGCTTGATGGCAGGAAACGCTAGGAGAAACCTGGAAAAAAACATATAGATTGACACAGAAGATAAAGCATAAAGTATAAAAATAGCAATGAGATATCTGCAGCAGGCCAGATTTATGAAATAAGATTTAAAATTATGTATAAAATTGTTCTGTACTGTCTTAATTTGTAGATTTACATTCTCCATATATTATAAATATGAACAAGTGCTCTTGTTAATTCATTAGTGATAATAATTTTTTTTTTTAAAGTAGACTTTCTGTACATCTAAAATAAATGGTTTAACATCTGGTCCAGTCTTGTTATTGTTAAGAGAGATAGCCTTATATAACAGATCTGATTTGTGCAGCACAATGAAGTTTTGAACTCAGTTTATTGTTTACTCCCAAATGAATTCTCCTCTGTTAGACAATATATCATGGTGCCTGCAACTTGCTGACACTCCTGCTCAGGACAAATTTTCAGTTAGGGAAAAAGCAGAGCACTGTCTTTCTGTGAGATGTGGAAGCCCTTGCTACAAACTTTTCCAGGTACGATAGACCATATAGCAAATTTTATGCTTTATAAATTGTATGGGAAATGTCCATCACTCATCTTGGATTGTAAAACTCATATGTTATGGAAGCCTTAATGGCATTTTGGAATAGAACCCATAGATAAAAGCTATGCCAAGAGGTTCGGAAAAGTTAAGGGATTCGTTTTTCACTGGATCCTGGAGATGCTAAGTAGCTTGCACATCTACTGAGCAATGCACATTTTTTGAGCTGTCTTTAAGTTCTCAGAAAGACAGACTGCGGACATTCAGACTTTTTTGATCTTAATATCACATTTTATAGTTATTATAAATGACAGATCCTGAGTTTGCATATCTGAAAGTATCCTGAGTAATCAAGCTAGAGCTGAAGTTGACTCTGAAAGCCTCTATGTAACTATCTCTCTCTTCCACCTGCCTCTAACATGTAATAATCACATAGGATCATCAGATAATTTGGGGTGAAAGGGACCTTTAAAGATCATCTAGCCCAACCTCCTTGCTGTGGGAAGGGACAGATTTCCCTAGACCAGATTGCCCCATGGCCCATCCATCCTCATGGACATCCTCATATTCTCTGTGCAGCCTGTTCTAGTGTCACAGTGTCCTCATCTTAAAAAATTTGTTCCTCATGTCAATTCTAAATCTACGCTACACATGAAACACTGCATATTTCATGTAAGCTGTTTTGACATCTCACTACTGTTTAGTACTAGTGGCAGTAATATGAAAACTTTTAAATTTAAAACACTTAAAACACTTTTCATCCACTGATCTAAGTGGGGATAAGCTTTGGTGTTTTTTTTACTAATGCGAAAAAAATTCTCCTGGCTTCTGTGGTTTAAGAGACTAAAACTTGCAGATATGTTCCATTACTATGTGTATAACACTGATGTTTTGTGCTGCTGTTTTAACCATGTAAATTTTAGCCTGGCATTATGTGACTTACTGCTTAAATTTTTATGATAACATAGGAAGTAGTTCAAAGCCGTTTTGTACATTGCTGTGCCCTTTCCCAACTGGCAATAATTAAATACTATGCCAATACATACATATATATATATATATATATATATTCATTAATGCTTCCTTTATTTACATTTGCTGGTTTACTTTATTTCTCTGAACACACAGTAACCAACAGCCTCCTTCTGTGGTGCGTACAGAGGCTGGATGAGTGAACAAACCCCTCTGAGAAGTGATATGCCGCTAAAAATACATCATCTTCATTTAACAGAATTTATTGTACTGTACATTTGCCCACAGCACTTTCAATATGGTTCTGCTTGATGAGTGTGCGTTCATTATCTTATCATAAGTGTAGGTTCATGGATTTGAACCAGGCAGAGCTGGTTTGCGAATTCATTGGAGCGATATATTCACAGAGGGGAAATGCCGCATAATAAAAAGACACTGGTTGCAGCAATTATGGCATTCTGGGAAGAAGGCTTATTGGTACAAAAGTTCCCTCATAGTAAGTAGCAAAAGGAAGGAATATGAGCTACCCTTCGCTTTGATCATCTCTGAGGAAGACTTACTCCGTAAACCAGATATATTGCAAAAGCACAGAATAAACACAGTCTTTGACATTGTAAATCTGAGCAAGTTTTGTTTCCATTTTAGTGGCACAAATGAATTTAATATGAATTATACTGTTTTGTGAGAGTGCAGCAAACAGGGGGTAGTGATTAATGATGATGGGCAATGCAGAAGACTGAATGGATGACTGTTCCATGTGAACTGACCCCTGACAAAGCTGGGAGCATAAGTATGATTAGCTACACAGGCTTTTTATTTTTAGTTTAAGGTACCTATAAGTCCCACATTTACTACTCAGAGTATATAGAATTTTTTTGGCTTAGTTTTTGATGTAACAGCTGCCTATCACACAAATCATGGGGATCAGTAAAGTTTTGCAAGAAGCAGATGACACCATAGTTTAAAAATGCAATCAAGTCTTTTAAGCAGTATGCCCACTTGTTAAATCTTGAGTCATATGGACTCAACCCCTGCCTGCATGTTACCAGCCGGACAGTGTAATTGCACAGGGGCCTGCACTTGCTCCTTTCACCCTTCGTCCCAATCTACCACCTTGTGGGATTCATCTGTCCCGGCAACAGCACTTTGATATCTTCTAGTGTGAAAACTCTTCAGACATGCCCTATTTTCAGGTTGCACATTTTACAGAGCCACCACTATACAGGTCCCTTGTGCCCTTCACGTTGCTTCCCTTTCTCCATTGCTCTGTGTTTTTCATCAAAGCGTCATGATGTGCCCTGTGGTCAATCTCTAGGGCAAAAAACCCTCCCCACTATGCACACTTTATAGAATAGCTAAATTCTGAGGCTTACTGTACCTCTTCCAGTGTATAGTGGCTGCAGATTTAACTACAGGACAATGTATTACATAAAAGTCCTCTTCTTCTTAATTATGAGGTAAGGTTCACATGCCTGTTAAATTTGCCTTCCAAGAACATTCAAAACATTGAGACATCTTCACTTTTCTCTGAGGGTGTTGAGGCTCTGGGAGAGGTTGCCTAGAGAGGTGGTGGATTCCCCTGAATCTCTGGAAGTCTTCAAGGCAAGGTTGTATAGGGCTTTGGACAACCTGGTCTCATGGAGAGAGTCTCAGCCCTCAGTCAGTGGTTGGGGCTTCTGCAATCAGGCAGGTTCTGTGAGACCACAGGGTCTGCCTCTGAGGACTAAGGTAACTTAAGAGACTTGTAAAATATGAAATTTCAGCATGAAAGCTTTAATTCTATCAGCTATCAAGAGAAAAAAATTACTATATATCATATTAGTTATCTAATTAAGCATCCAGTCAGGATACAGGAATGATACATTTTGATTTACAATGTTGCGTGTCAGGTCTCTTAACTGACTAGCAAAAAAACAACTAGAAACTGCTGTTATTCACAGTTCACTATATAATATTGAATTTATTGTCAGCCAAAAGTCATTCACTTAAGAAATTAAAAAAAAAAAATCACAGAAAATGTGTTTGAAAAGTTCTGGAATTCCTAATATTGATCACTTTGCTGTCAGAAACACCTGCACAAAGGAACCCATATACATTTGGAGAATGCTTCTCACAGAGGGCCATATAATCCAAAATATACAAACATCTCTTAATTTCTCCTACCCAAACACACAAAATTCACAGTTTTCTTCCAAAGGCTCTGCATATTGTAGTAAGATATGAGCATTGCATCCTTACCCATACATAAATATCATTCTAAATAGATAGAAATGAACTAATACATGATTATTAAATGGACAAGGAGCCATTTTTTTTTCTTTTCTTTTTCTTTCTTTTAAAAAATATCCTGTTTTCGGGATTCTGAAAGTGACATCCCTAACCTGTCTGAATTATACTCAGATCAGGTTTCTTCATTTCTTCTGGCAATGCCTGATCTCTCTTCCCAGCATTCCTCCCGAGCCATAGAAGAGCTGGTTGAGGGCTAAGATAACTGTAGCTTCCAAGGCATTGTCTTGCTAGAAATAAAGAAATTGATGTAGCAAGCAGGAGTGAATAGGGATTGGCGGTTCTGTTGAGATTTTGATTTATGTGTCTGAGATAGTTATTCTCATCTTTAATTTTACATTGCAAAGTGCTGGATTTTACACAGGCAAATCTAGGGTGTCTGTGTGCTATTTTTGGTCTATATAAATCTCTTGTACATTCATTGTCCTATATATAATTTATGTAAGATGACATGTTAGCGGTCTGTGATTTAACTATGTGGCATTACATTGCTTTTACATGAGGGTAATTTTTCTTTAATTCTGCTTTATTTTCTGTAAGGACAGACATAACGATTTTCTTGTTAGTCAAGGATTCTTTTTGCCTCAAATAAGTGGTCTAACAGACTCTCAAATGACACCTGGACTTTCTCCAAATTCTAAATGATAACTGCATTTTTCTATTTCTTCAGCACATAGGCTTAAGCACTTCCCTTGGGCTGCTACGAATGCTACGAAGCCAGAAAGGTACCTATAAGTTGGAGTGTCAAAGGCAAGCAAACAGCTCCATCACACTTTTCACTTTGATTTTGCCAGTACTTCAAGAAAATGTAGCAGTCCACACATTTTACTTGGCATGTTAAAATGTGATTGCATTGCTTAGTCATCTTCTTTACAGAACTGCCATGTGAAAAATGCCCCAGACTGACGTCATAAGATGCATCACACTGTGCGCAGTCAGTACGTCTAGATCAGTATCCTCTTTTATGCAGAGTAAAATATAGCTGTGAAAGATTACTCTATGAATCTAACTTCCTTCCTTTTTTCTTTTTTTTACATGTGTCTTCACTTAAAATTATTCCATCCTGGTTACATAGTCAGAAATCCGCTTCAGAAGAAAATCCAAAAGTACACCTAAAACAAGCTGCTAGCAACTATCATGATGAGCTAAACTACTATTGGTTGTAATACACTGCTAATGTAGTACAGGCAGTTTCTAAGTTATCCCTATGCAGCAAATAATTCTTATAGTAGGTGCTGGTTTCCCAATTTAGAAATAGAAGCAGCGAGACACCAATGACTTTCCTATTGCCACCAATGGATCCAAATGATAATCAGGACTAGAAAATCTAATTAGCAACTTTCAGTCTAAAATTCAATCCAACGAAGCAAACAAATGACTGTTTGGTAAAGGACATATACTGTGATATGAAGTTATATCATACAGGAGACTGAGAAAGGTGCTCAGTCTCCCTAAAAAAAAAGTAAGTTGTGCAGCAGCATTACCTATAGTTAGAAGTAAAATATTGTGATTAAAGCACATAAATATTATATGAACAAATATTATAAATAATTGCAATCCACAAGAAAAATATACAGACAATGTTTTAGTGAAATTCACTTTTTCATGGATCATTTGCACATTTAACTCCTGAAATGAAAAGATTATGGTAGTATGTTTGAAGATAGCTAGCTGTGTCTCTAAAAATATACTGCAATAAAATAAAAAATTTAAAAAATAAAAACTTTGAAGCAGATTAGAGTTTAAAACCAAGATATTTTAAAAGCTACCTTGCTTTTGACCATATAATGCGATTGCTTTGAGTTATATCTCTGCCTTGAATTGCTGACAAAATAGGAGTAAGCATGACATGATGGATACGATCTGCCACATTAATAAGTAAAAACCTGGAAAAATTAACTTGACATTTGAAGAGGGGGAGAAAATGTCAAGAAATAATTATTTTATTCAGTATCATTTGTGAGAAGATTATTGTTCCTAAGCAGGTCTGGAAATTCTTTCTACACTTTATATTAACTGTCTAGTGCTTCATTCATAAAATGAAATATAATCAATAACAATTAGTTACATGTAAAATGGCACCTCCCTCCACCCCCCCATACACCTTGGTCCCTGCTCCCCAGCTGAGCAGAGGCCTTCCTTGGTCTGCACCATTTTACTGCAAATCACCCTCAGTCCTTTATAAGTGTCTGGGAAAACTGGGAAAGGGGATCACTAAGGTGCCTGCTGCTAACTGGACTGTAAAACCTCTTTATTCCATTTCTTCTTGGCAAAGCACTACTTTATGAGACTACAGTCTCCTTAAACACTGCTCATTCACTATGTATTTGATACAAAATGGCTATCCTGGACCAAAGCCCAAGGCCAGTTACAGCTGCCTCTGCAAAATGAAGTACTCTTAAATCCTGTCCACTTAAACAGTGAAGCATTCTTTATGCAGAGGGATGCTGTGTGTCTAAGCACCACTTAGCAGTTCCTACATCAGGCTTCACCCCTCACCCCCACATCTCCCTGGTGCGCGGACTGACCACAGGGAGCCCGGACAGCCTCTGCCACCAGCTGGTCTGAAAGGCTTTTCCTTTTGGTATTGAGCCTTAAGTTTTGCTAAAAGGTGAGCTATTTTAGCCAGGAGCTAAAATGACTTTCTATATTTCAAGGCCTTATTGTGCTGCATGAAGTTGCTTGGACTGACAGAAACTCTAGGTAAGTGCAGCGCTGTACATACACACCAGCGCTTTATGTCCTGACGTGATATTGCACGTGGAGCAGGACATTTTTTTCAAATTAATGATGTAATGCCTTTATCCAGAGTCTGGCATAACTCCTAAAAGCATGTTTTAGAGAATGTAGGTTGAGCAGCATAAGAGCTCTCTCTTAAGCATTAGGGAGAGATCGTGTGCCTGGGGAGCAGTATATTCTGAACTATGGATGCTACTTGGTTCACCTACTCCAACCATGGTTGTTTCAAATGATCTTGGGATTTGCTTTTGAACTGAAAACTTATTTCAGCATATTCTACAGACAAAACACATCAACATGATGCAGAATAACACTGTGTTGTCCATCATGTAGTATCTGATAGCTTTTCTTTTTTAGCTAGGAATGACAATGGATCAGAGCACTGTTTCCTAACTATGATACAAAATAAACTGAGTTTTGTAATTAACATTTTAAATCTCTTTGTCTATACATATATTTAGGGGCAAAAAATTGGGTGGGGTGGGGGAGGAAATTCCACAAAAACCAGAAAACAAATCACCAAATTCTTACCCAATTATCTAACTGTACAGGGCTTGTATTTTATTATGGATCTTTCATTTGAGCAGAAAGAGACAATTCAGAAAGAGACAATTTAGACAATGTATAGGTCTGAAAACCATTTTCCTGTCACTGTTTAATGAAAAGTCATATAAACTGTATGTAAAGCGGAAACATTTTATTTTGTTTTCAAATAACCAAATAAAAAACAATTAAATCAGTAGAATATTTTGACTATTTATTTGTAAAGAAATAAATTATATAGGCTTGCTAGAGAATTTTGAAATGCGTTACAGGTTGCCATTATTTTCTCCAATTCCCACACTGATACTGTGACATGGGTGCACAGAACCACCAAAACGACCCCAACATAAAACCCCAAACAAACAAAAAAACCCCCCTCATCATTCTATGCAGTGAATTAACATTACCTGCTACATTCTAGAGGAAGATTTTGTGATGAAATATTATGGTCTTTATGAAAAACATATAAGCATGTGCAGTCTGAGTTTGCTTTGGGTGAAACTCTTCATTAAAACTGAACCTCAGCAGGAGCAATAAGCTTTTTTAACTGCTTGTCTATGTTGGTAACATGAAAAACTGTTTATACTTTCTTTGGGGTTGTACTTGAGTTGTCAGTGGTTGATAATATGCTCTTTTTGGATTATCTGTTACAATGGGACAAGAAGTGAAATTGGCTCTGTTTGAGCCAATGGGAGTTTTACCCATGACACTGGTGGAGAAGGACATTGTTGCGTGATTTTGGTAACTTTTGGTGCTAAGGAATAGCAAAGTCTTGCTTCTGTTTAAAAATTTCAACTCTTGGCATTAGCAGTGAGCATGGTATGAAGTCTGCAAATAACTGGCTAGTTCCCTAAGGAAGAAAAAGAAGGGTTCTTAATGCTTATCCTTCAGTTTCATGGGTAAGGAGCTCTTGACACTGTTGTGTCTGCTAGGCTCTGAGAGGAGACAGCTGAAATGATAGACCTGTTCTGGTGGGGCACAAAAGGGAAAAGATGTTATGAAGAGGGATTGGTTAGGATGACTCATGCTGCACAGCTTCTCTCCTTTCTCAAGGCAGGACCAGTCTGGGGGATTCCTGCAATATTTGATATCTTATAACATCCTTGCTTTAGGAGGAGAGGGGGAAAAAAACATCAGTTTGCTTTATTGCACTGTCAGGATTTGATTCTTGGGCTACTGTGCCCCTATTGATGTTTTAATGGGGCCTAGAAAATAATACTTCTGGCCTAGAAAATAATAATTATGCTATAAAAATCTGCTTATTCTCTTCTGTTCTCTTTTAAATATTTGTACGGCAACAGTCCAGAGAATTCATCATTGCATCAAGAAAATCAGAGTCTAATGTCAGGAAGAAAAATAAAAATGCTTTTGTCAGAGGAAATTGAAATACTACATACAGCTATTTGGAAACCCATTTACCACATTAAAAGTAGTGACTTACAAATATTCATGTATTTAACAACTTTTAGAAGCAGTATATCTTTCTAACAGGACACAAGGTTAAAAGAATGTTATTACTTTTTTTCCACAATTTATGAATATTATGTAGATTTTATCTTGCCCCAAATACTCCAACATTTACCCAAAAACCTTTGGGCTACATTTGTCTTGGAAAAGAGAGCTGAAGCATAGTGATGCTCAGGATATTTTTTTCCCTCTGCACAAACTACACCATCTGCATCTTACACATCTTGCTCGGTGCAGTATGCTGCATGGTGGTTGTTTAGACACTGGGTCTTTATCACTTCAGTTGTTTTTGCTTGATTTCTTTTACCCCAGATTTCAAGCATAAAACTGAGATGAGAAGAGCAACACTTGAAATAAAAAAAAATCCTGATAAGATTTATGATTCATTATTGATTTTCAGAGAAGATGTATGCAGCTTTCATGTAAGATGTATGTAGTATTTGTTATACTGTTCATAACAAGGTCAGGTCTATACCAGAAACATCAAGCTGTGTTCTTTCTCTTTCAGATATTACTGGCATCAATAATTATTCTTTAATCAACAAGTGTGTTGCAGTTCTGTTCATGATGCATGAGACACTGGAGTTGCCCTCATTCTTGATGGGCTACAAGAACCACAATGGCATATGTGATGCTGTCAGGAAATCAGTCTGGTACAGTTTTGAGGAACTTATAGTAAATAAACAAATTCTCTGAAGAAATGCAGTGTTTGTAGCCACTGTCTCACACATATTAACAACACTTTAAGTATGCTGTCAGAGTTCATGTAGCAGCAGCGAACCTTTCCTTTTTTGTCACTTTTTCAGGGCAGGTTTTAGTTATAGTCTGTGGTCTGCTTATTTATCATTCCTTCCAATTGCTCTATTAATCTATTTCTAGCTTTCTCAGTACTACTTTGGAATTATCAAGGCATGTCACAGCTGGCAAGCATGAATGTTTCGCCTTGCTGCTGCTGTGCCATTTTGGGAGGAGAGCTATGCAATTATGACAAGTTGCTTGTTATTAACCTTTGATTGCTGGATGGTGTTTATTCAGATGCAAAAGGCAAGAACATAAAGGCAATTTTCATTCTCTCATCCTTACTGACTTCACACACTCTTTCTTTTCTTGCCTGTCTGTTGTGGAAGAAGCTCCAATTTTCAATTCATTCTCTAACATCAATGTGCTTTTTCAAATCTCTTCCAAAAGCTCATTTATTCTCAGCAAATTGTTAACCAAACAGTCATCTCTTCTTTCCTATTACTATTTCTATTTCACCTGTCCTTTCATAAATCTTGCTGGTACTCTCTCTTTACTTTCTTACTTCTTTCATTATGCTTATTTTTGTAACTCATTTTATTGTACTATTTAAAAGTAAGCTTAGCGTTCTTTATCCAGGGCTGCTAAGAAAAATCAACGGTCAGAATCACTAAAATTAAGTAATATATACAATCTGGGGCTTAGCTGCTGTGTATGAAGTAAAAGCAGACAAATATTTCTTCATTAACTCTTACTTAAGGGTCCCATCCTGGAGCTGACTGAAACCATGGAAGTACTTCAATTCACTTCTGGTAGCATTGGATGAGACCAAGGTGACAAAATGAAAAGGCAAGGTAGAAGGATGAATGGAACAGATGAATGGAAAAGAAAAATAGGCCAAATGGAATATATGGGACACGCACATTTATCACCTCTGTTAAAACATTTATTATGATAAGTATGCAAAAAACCACAAAGATTTTCAAAACACAAGGTAAATCTGCAATGTTCTCTCTCTGATTAGGACTAAAGCCAGGATCTGTAAATGAAATTCATTAAACACAGGAGAATAACAGTCCGAAAAGGAATTCTTCCATTTTGTGAAGCATCCCTAGCTTACCATTCAAAGTAATGCACAATGAATTGAATCTTTTACTTCTTTTCAGAAAGATGAATACATTAAAAATATCAGTTGCCTCTATCTTCCTGTTGAATATGTATCTTTGAAATATGTATTTTCAAGTTCATCAATGTATGATCACTTGCCTTTTGTTAATTCCATATTCTCTTAAAAGCAATAACTGAACCAGAATATATGTTTCTTCTGAAGTTCTTTTGAGACAGAAAAAAAAAGTATTTCAAAACAGATAAAATTTAGGAACTAGATTCAGCTATACATAGTGATTTAAAATGGAATTTGAGATAATTTCTGTCGCCTCAGTTTTTTCCTAGCTTTTTAGGTTTTAAAAAAGAACATTCAGGCCACAAAATGAAAGATATTTCTGATATCAGTCACATGTTTTCATACTCAAGGTACAAAAATGTCCTTCAAATAAATATTATATTTGCCGTGTAAGTGCAAGGGAATACTAAACTTCTAAAGTGGAAAAACTAAAATCATACTAAAATTCAAATGGATCAAGTAATTGTGACTTTTCATCTTTAACAATGTGAATATCTTATATTTCCAATTGTAATGGGAAAAAACAATAAGTATTATTTTTCATTTACCTTGACATGATATTAATAAGGTGTAAGCTCAGCAAAATGCACATTTGAACTGTATGACTTGGTTCTAATTAAGCCTTTCAGCTAAAGCAATATTGAGTTAAGCATGCTCCTGCAAATCTCGAACATGCCTAAGTTAAAAACGCACCTACCTTTTCCACCAGCAGTCTTGAATATTAAGTTCATGGTTGTGCATATAACTTTGTTCCATTTTTTTCACAAAAGGTAAAAAACCTACTAGTTTGCCTAAGCAGTAGAAGCTCCTGCCTGTAATACTTGTTCAGTTCAATCTGGTTTATGACTTTAAGTGTCCCCTGAAATACACCTTACGTAAGTGTTCAGCAGTGAGAAGTGAGCTTCTATAAAATATAACAGTAACCTGAAACAATTACTGATGACAGAAGAAGAATGAAAAATAGACATTTGAAATAAGTTCAAACATAAAGAGCTACAGATATTACTGACAGATTGTGAGATTTTTGTCTATTAAATAAAAGGAATGTTGGCCTAGAAATCAATGAACCAAAATTGGTGTGTTGGAACCAATTTTGGTTCATTGATTTGGACTTGCACATCCCCCAAAGGGAAAAGGGTCTATTTTATCAAAAGCGAAAAGGGAATCACAGTAATCACAGCAGCTGATTTGGGATTTGATTATTGAACCAACCTTTTCTTTTCCGCTATGAAGAACTGCATGATAGATTAAGAGATTCTTAATATTGTACCTTGAAATTAGCTCAATGAACCCAAATGGATCTTTATATAAAAAAGAAAACCCTTTTTTGGGTTCCTTTGTACTTTTGTGATTGCTTTTTTTCTCAGTTCATTGATGCTATGCTTTTCATATGAGCTAGCAAGCTGAATAATGACAAAACTTCTGTGTAATTAAGGCAGAACTACTAAAATATATTTGCACCTGAGAGAAGCCTCCTGCTGATGGTGCCTGTGATGACATGTCTTGCTTACTGTTGTTCCTTTAGCATGCTGGATCACAGATGCTCATTGTGGTCCTACCTTCACTGCCTGTGGCTTTAATTCAGCACCCAGAGCCTGGGACACCTAAATCACTTCTGAAAATGTGGATACTTGGATGAGAGGATATTGGTTAGACTGAGGAGGTTTAGCCAAATGCATAAGCTTATGGTTTTCTGTTGTTCATGCTAGGTTTGTTCATTTTATGGAGGCCGATGGTGAGAATGGCTCACAAATTTGAAAAGCAAGTAGCTTTGATTTAATTCCTTTCATTAAAAAAGAAAAAAGTTCCATAGAAATGACACACATTAATAAAACGCTTAGAGTTTGCAACCAACCTAATTGAATCATTGCTCAGACTTAGACAAAGATTTAATCCAGACATGAACATTCATAGTATATTTGTGGGAGCGTGGGGCTGGAAGGATTTGGGATAACAAGAACATTTGAAGATCATACTCAGAATTTACTTTGTGATTTACTCAGTAACTGAGGAACTATCTTAACTGTAGATGTTTGAGGAACTTAATATTTCATTCTTAATGCTAATTCATAAACACACAACTCTAACACGCATACATTGATGCACACAACAAATGTAAGTTATGGCATATGTTATATATATGTAGTGTGTATAGGTATATACTTAGAAAAAAGTACATATGGTTACTCCTATTCCTGTCTTACCACGTGAAATTCAAAAAGATTAATTACTGTGATAAAGAAACTAAAAGGGCACTTAATCTTGAACAGGCTTTTCAACTGTCGTCTTCTCCCTTAAATTCATTGCACAGAAGTATAAAATCCTATGCAAATGTGGAATAAATAGATTAAGTGTTATTCTATGTTCAGTCATGAGCAACCTTCTCAACCTTCTATAATCAGAGATGAAGAAGCCAATGATGCAGAGTAACACCAAAAATACAATGATAATAGAATAACTATCAAACATTTCCAGAAACAAACACCCACAACAAATGTGTCTCTGTTTATTTTGTTCAGTGTGAGTAAAGTTTGCTTTCTTGGAAGCTATGAACTTATTGTTAATATGACATTAATTTGGTGGTGATTTGCATCATAATTTTCTTTTCATTTTGTAATGAGCTCTGGCATTCCTGATAAACATCCACAAATTTTTTTTCTTATGTTACACAAATTACAACATAGAACTCAAGAAAATTTCTTTTAACACAGTCATAGAAAATTATCTCCTTATTTTGGCTTCATTTTTGTGTTATAGTAATGTTTAAGACACATGCTGAATATATTGCTAATATATTGCAAATATATTCAGCATGACCTAGCTAAAAATAAAAATAATATGTAAAGGAAAATTTGCTGTTATTGACTCTTCAATCTACGGAAACAATTTTTGGTTTATCATCCTGATCTAGGTCAGAGTAGGTTATGAACAAAGTCTGGGTTCATACAAAGTGCACAAGCAGGAGGAGAAGAAATTTTCTGTTCACTCCTCTCTCATCTGAGTTTTTATGTTCTGGTTTGGACTACAGCAGCTGTGAGGAATGTTCAGAGAACAATTAACAGGGTGAAGTCCTGAATCCTTTTAGGAGGACTAATCAGTGTTTGGGACAGGAGTGTTAAATAGTGACATTTGACCACATTATTTCACCATTATTATGTCTCTCCATAGATTACGGGACAGAGCCTTCTCAGGTGTACACAGGTATAACCGTGTTACTTTTTAATGGCAGAGGGAGAACTTCACATCCTCAAAGGTACTAATCCTCAGTACGATCTACAACAAAAATATATGTGGACTGTGTGCATGCCACAAGGCTACACACACTCTCCTTTATTTCTGAAAGAGCAGGAAAGAAAAAGAAAAGTACTAGTCTGTATATACTATACATACAAAAAAATCAAAATCCTAGTGAAGACTTTTACCCTACATGGTCATATCTGAGGAGAAAGATAACATCTACTCTAAATATCTTTACTATATTGCTATATAGCTAAATATCATTACTGTTGCTAAATATCATTATTATATTGCCTGCTGCTTGAGATGTCTCATATTAGCACATACTGTACATGCTGAAATAATCTCTGGAAAAATCAATAGATGGTACAGAACTCATATATATTATGTGTACTGCTGGGCCAATCAAATGTATTTGATGTTAAAGCCATGCTGAATGGATGGTTCAAACTCTGGAAATTTCATTCTCCTGAACTAGAACTCTACAAGTACTCTGAATATTCTGATGCTGTTTTGAAATTTAAAACTGATCTTCTATGTGATACTGCATGAGTCTTACTGTCATCACGTTCTTCATATGTATTCTATTTTGCTTCTAGTCTTAATGAACGGATATTCCCGTCCTGTGCATATACATTTTTTCAAAAAATTATTTTAAAGATCCTTGCAGTCCTGGTCAGATCCTCAAAAAATACTAGAGAGAAATATTGAATAATAATATACTTTCTATTAGCTTCTAGAGGCAGCCTATATATTTAATCTGTCAAGAAGTACTTTCTTTTGTAGTGCCAACAGCAGTGTAATCATGGAACCATCTCCACATATCTCAGTTTCAGTCTTTATTAACAGGATGAATAACACTTACAGCTGGTAAGACTGCAGTTCCTGGTAGTAAGTGCTTTCAAATACTTACACTGGAGTTGATAGGCATCAATCAAGTATTTTTTGCTGGCTGTAAGAATTTTTGACTGTAAAGCTGGCACATCTAGCAACATGTGCATGCCCATGAATACATTCAATAGATAAGGATTAGAAGTATGTACTTTTCCTGTTTTTTCTCATGAGAAACTTTAACCAAATGATGATGTATAAAAATAGTAGGGAATGACACAACATGAGCAAGCAGAGAACTTCTGCATTCAAGTTAATCACAAATATAATATCGAAACACCTAGGTTGTTTTCACAATGTTTATATAGCATCTGAGAACTACCCAGTTGCCTATGCTAGACAAACCCCATTCATTAGAGGCAGCATTTCCTGCCTTTTCATGGTTTAGTAATGATCATTGCCCCAAAGCCCTGTTCATCTCTTCTGCATATAAATTGAAGAAATTCAGCACTTTGACAGACATGAACTTGCAAACCTATCTGAATGGTATAGGGCATGATTTCTAATGTTGTTTCTGAGTTGTCTCATGCTAAATTTTGGTGACTGTGTGAAGGTTCATAATCCACTATGGTTGTTTTGTGCTAATGGGTTTGATTTATCATCAAAATGGACTGGAAACATTGATACCATCAGTGATGGTATCTGAGAGCTCTTAATCTGAAATTAGGTTTACCAGAAAGGCATCATTAGACAGTTCACGTATATATATTTTGATGGGCATGAGTAATTCAGCGTAGGTTCTCATATACTTTTTGGAGTTCTGAGTATAGAAACTTTACAGAGATACTTCTAATTTGCATTTGATATGCCTTTTCAGCCTGTTTCTGAATGTGTAGATAGCTATATTGAAGTAAGTGGGAATCAGGATCTAGTCCTTTTTTACAGGGTGTTTTGAATGTAAATTTAAGAAATGTGAGATTAATAAACCAAATAAAACTCTTAGGCTTATGTAGATTTGTTAAAAATAAATAGATTTTTCCCTATTCTGTTAACGAAACACATGTTCAAAACAAACATCCTCCAGCTATTGCTTAATAGAACAGACTTGCCAGGCATCAATGAAATATGAGCAAAAACTAGTTTGTTTGCATTTTAATAGATTTCATCCCTGAGTGTCTAAAGCCAAGGTCTTAAAGTTACATTGAGGTTCCTAAATTAAATTACTTTGATTGACAAGAAAATGCTAAGTAAACCCAGTGTTGCTGAGGTCAGTGAGAAGGCTCCAGGGGGTTAATCTTCATGGACATATGAAGTGTTATAACTAGAAAGGAGAACATATGAAACATCATAATCAGACACAATGGGATAAACATGGCAAAGGAGAAAGGAATTTTTGAATATAACCCCTAAGAATGGAATTTAATTGAAAGCAAAGTAAAAATGTTAAAATTGTAGTAGTTTTTTTTTTCTCATATGGCTTTTCAAACTCCTTGAAAACATTCTAGTTTCCATGTGGATACCTGGTAATCTGTAGACATGTTCTGTTTAAAAACAAAATGCAGAAAAATTTAACTGCTTTGAAGTCACCAATACATAGGGAGTGGCATCAATGACTGTAATTTTGGTATATAGCATTTATTAAGAGGCTCTGCAAACATAAGAAGACCTCATACCTTTCCCAGGTCTCTCCAGTCTATGTGCCTCTGTCTTCTTCCAGGTACCTCTACAGGGTCTTTTCAAGATTTCTTTAGGGTCACATCTGAGCTCCAAGACTGAGAGAGCTGATTAGAAGAACAAAGAGATAAAAGGCTGGGAAAGGAGGAAGGCCCTTCGGAAAAAGGTAGTAGGTAAGACTGTTTGTATTACTGGTTTTAGATACACAGAAAACTTCTCTCCTACAAGGAGTGCCATCTGAAAGAAGTAGGTCTTCATTTGCTACTACTGGCTGTACACTGTAAGGGAGCACTATACACAAAGTAATGGGAGGTGGGAATTCCAGCATGCAATTTTTATAGAGTGTATATATATTTTAATATGGTTGCACTGTTCTGCAGCAGTCTACAATGTTTGTTTATCTAGTCAGTTACTTGATATGAATCTTTTCTTATTTTAGTCAGGTTCCTACCTTTTTTTATGGATTGCAATAGTGTGAGCTGTGTGGCAAGTCTTTCTTCTACCATATTAGAATACATTTAATATGAACTAATAGTTCTGTTTGCAAGGTGCATTTTTCAACAGAATAGAAAATTTCTTCTCAGCTCATATTTACTGTGAGACTGCTGCTTTCCTCTTAGTTTGCCTCAAAAATCTGTCTTCAGTTACAGGAACTCTATCAAGTCTTAGTTGAGTTTGGGACCTGCTTTGTCCAGCTTCTCAGATAGACTCAAAAGAGAAGGAAACAGCTTCTATCTTTGAATTTAGAACTGCACAGGTGAACAGCATGTTTTCTATTATTCTTACTTCTTGCTGTTATTTTAAAAAGTCTTCCCCAGAAAATATGAGATATGGGAGAGATAATTCTTCCCCTCTAGTCAGCACTGGTGAGGTCACACCTGGAATACTGCAACAAATTCTGAGCTCATCAGTGCAAGAGAGACTTGGACATAGTGGAGAGAGTCCAGCTAAAGGTCATAAAGATGGTGAAGGGACTAGAGCATCTCTCCTCTGAACAAAGGGTGAGACAGCTGAGACTGTTTAGCCTAGAGAAAAGAATACTCAGGAAGGATATCAATGTATATAAATACTTGAAGTGAGGGTGCGTAGAGGGAAGAGCTCTTTTCAGTATTGTCCAGAGACAGGACCAAGGGCAATGGACATAAACTGAAACACAGGAGATGCCATGTGAACAGTAACAAAGAATCGACACAGCTGGCCCAGAGAGTTTTTGGAGTCTCTAGTGTTGGAGATATTCAAAAGACATCTGGACATGATCCTGAGCAGCCTGCTTTAGGTGGCCTTGCTTAAGCTGGGGGATTAATGAGATGATCTTCAGAGGTCCTTTCCAATCATAAGTAGTTTGTCATTCTGTGAGATACCACATCACAATCAAAACCAGCTGCATATTGGACACAGGAATACCTAGTCTTACTCTATGAGTTCTAGATGTGCAAATTGTTTCTCTATGACATGTTCAGTGATCCTGATATATACAAAATGCATGGGAATGCTGTGTGTTTGTGAATTACTTTCTCTCCATGCATGCTCTGTGAAGGGTAGAACTTGAGTTCAAGGCTTGGTATTGTGGAGACACACATTCTTCTGCACAAATTTGAGTTACCGTGTGACACATGGCCAACAGAGAATGAGTATGTATGAATGGCATGTATGCTTTAAGCTGAAGTTAATAGACAATTCTTTTTTCTTGTGGAGAAGGACTACAGTTTTTTAAAACAGATATGTCCATATGAGCATCTTTAGTGGTAGTTACATGCAGCTTGTGAAACACATTTTCAAATAGTAAAGTAAAACCTGTAAAATATGTTCTTCGTATGTGAATGTAAAACAATGAAAGCAAGGCCCTATGAACAATCCACAATCCAGAACTATTCATAAAACTTGGCGTTTTACATCAATCTATAGGTCAAAGCAAACATTAGTTAATCTTCACAACTCCTGACTGTGAAAAAGAAAATATTTTTAAAATTGGAGAAACTAAACCAGTTAAATATTCCATCTCCTGAGGCTACACATGGCATGAAATCTTGATATTTCTTTCTATTGATATTTATTCTATATTTATGTTAATCACATTAATTTACTAAAAGTTCTGAGTTCTGCACATCTGTAGTATTTCAGTTACAGCCACACACCCACTATAGAACTGTAGGAAAAAGGTAAACAAACTTGTTCTTTTTTTTTCTTAAAATGGTTGCATGAAGCAATAGTTGCGTACTACCTCTGTTCTTTCCTTTCTGGTTCCATATTATTAATTTGACAATGTAATAATGTTAGATATAAATCATATTTTGCTGGGTAAAAGTTCACTAGCATCAACCACTTGTTAACTACATTACGTGTAAAACTGTAGTGATGAGGAATATTTTATATCCTACAAGCTTATAGTACTGTTTCTTACTAGCCTGGCAAGCTTCTTGACCACCCATATTAGTATTTGACATTATTTTGCAGTTCAAGGAGTGGCAAGTCTACCCAATTCTTTTACATCCTTCACTGTCAAGATATGCCAACCTACACTTTCTTTTATAGTATTCTTGTCTACAGCTTTTGCTCCATATACTGTGAAAGTACAAAGGAATAAAATAAAAACTTATGATGGCTTGCTATCCCCCTTGCAGGGGGAGCTCAGGCCCAATAAGAAAGTGAGGTAGGACTTCAGACTGATGGGAAATGCTCTGATGACACAGATTAAGTGTTTTGTCATATGGAATGCAGAGCAGGCACAACTTGTATTTCCTTTATTCCTTGGTTGGAATATTGTAGGCTTGTAGGACATGGTAACTTTCTATTTCCACATGGACTCAATGGATGCAAGAAGTTGTGCTTTGTCCTGCTCTTGGGAGTAGTCCTCACGGACACACACTTTAGCATGGGAATGTGGGGGCCTACACACCAATTGGCAGAGCTGGCAAACTGAAGAGAAATCATTATTACCAGCCTTTGAAATTTTATCTTGATCTTGATATATTTGGTATTTTTTCTTAATCCCCTCCAAAGGAGTTGAATGATTATTGGTAAATTTCCACTGTTTTCAGAAAATAAAGTTTTCATGCTTGTGGAGGAAAGATTAAAGGCATGACCTTTGGATATCCAGAAGACAAATTAAAAATAGAGTTTCACAAAAACCCCAAACAAAACAAAAGACATTATTTTTTTCTGTGTTGATGATACAGATTACAACATTTTGGGAGAGCTATCATGTTAAATGGCTGCATTTTCCCATACTAGAAGACTGTAATGCTCTGGGGGGCTGTCCAAAATTGCACTGCCCCCAGCCCAGTGGTCACCATGTTTTGCTTATTGTGGTTTTTAATCTTGCACTCTGTTTATTGCACACAAAGTCTTTTCTTCCTACAAACTTGTAGTTTCAGAATCAAATGCATCTCATGTTTTGAGTCTCTTCCTGTAACATAGAACTTGCTGCACTCTGTATTAGAAAGAAAAGTCATCCACAGAAACATTACAAAACCTCATTTCAGTGAACTGTATCTAAAGATGTGGATTAACTTTAGTCAAAGCTTTTGCATTTACGTCTAACACCAGTCTGAGAAGTCATTTTAATCTGCTGCTCTTCTCATGCACAGAGTGATTGTGGTGAAGTGATTTAGAAGGGAATCGCTAGAAAGGTTTTAGCTTCGCTAACATAGACAGATGGACAAGGGTTTAACATTAATAATTGGAGGTGCATGTGTATGTATGTGGAAGAGGGAAATATGCTTCATTTTTATTAGAAATAAAGTCAGCAAAAACTAAGCACAGGAGTTTATATGTAATATTCCAGATACAGAAAATCAGCACTGAATTGTGCAGTGGTATAGCTCCAGCAGGAGCTTAAAATTTAAGTCAATCCCCTGGTTAGATATGTGATTGTTGCTTGTGCAATTAGCCTTGCAGTAGTACTAAAATGAGCTGAGAAGGATTTACTGACTGAGGCCAAGTCTTATCAGAGAAGCCTTTTCGGGTGTAGATTAATGTGGAAATGGCTTTTGCACGCCTCAGTAAGCTAGTGCATTAGGAGTAAAGACTTTGCTAAAATGCATTACAAAGGCCATTTTGCCCTGCACTAGAGAGAACAGTTTGCCCTTTCTGTGGCAGATGATGTTGAAGATTGCCCCTGCTGATTCCACTGGGATTTAAGAAGTTGAGGATTTAACAAAAATTTAACCTAAAAAGAATATTACTATTTTTATTTGATAAAAGACAATGGAGCCTTGAAAAAAATCAGTAAACAATGATTGATAACATAATCTAAAAAAAGAGTATAATAAACGCAATGCACAAAAGTTGAAAAAGTAGAGAAGATTCTTCAAAATGGAAGATTTGTCCCTTTAACAGCCAGAAAGTTACCATACACAATGACTGATGAAACAAGGACAGGCTAACAAATAAGAAAAGAAAGGTACAAATAAGTCATTAAGCAGGGATGGCTAGACACAGTCCAATGCTATGATAAATAGTAGAGCATAGTACATTTGGGGCTTTTTTTGGTACAGTATTTCAGAAAACACAGGTTGTGTTCATATTCCTATCCGATTTTCGATCAACTAAAAAGACTGTGAACAAGTTTTTGAAATTTCAAAGCAAGTGTTTTTAAAGGTTCTGAAGTAAATTATCTCAAAGTATGAAAAAAAATTAAAAATCTCTACTTCTGTACCTTTGTATTGAATAACCATCACATCAACCATGGTGCTTCAGGAAAATGCCTACTTTACTTGTCATATTCAAAAGAGAGACTTGAATTTCTGAGGTGGGCAGAATAACCTAAATAGTCCCTGTTTCTGTCATCTGCTTTCTAATTCACTTTGGAATACTAATATGTACATTAAACAACTTCTCAGACCGCATAAGTAGTAGAAAATAGATATATTACCTAGCAGAGAAAAGATCATGGGGAGGCACAATATTGATGTACTTCTGTGGCTGCAGACTGCTAACACTTTCAGCCACATATTTGTATAGGTTTAAGTGAAGAATCATGAAAAATAAGTTCTTTACACAATGAAACCATATGCAAGTTAGGAGGACTTACATGAAAGTGGCTACTAGACCCTGGGAAAAAGGTATTATATAACCTTTGCCTTGCTTCTATACTGTATCCGTGTATGGACTAGGGTCCATACACATGGCTCTCCTCATCATCTGTCATTAGCCAGGTGATACTAGTCAGCTCTGTATGGGATCTGTTAGAGGTATAGGAGGAAACATAAGTCTGATGTGCCAGATGCCCTCTGGGCATGCCATGTACATGTACTAAAAATGCAAAATGGAAAATTATCTTGAGGCTTTATGAAACATTTTAAATTGCATAAAATAAATGTTTGTTAAATATTTTGAAATTTAAAAAAAAAAGGGGGTTGGACTACTTCAGTTATTCACTGAAATTATTTTGTATTTCTTCCACTAAACATAGAAACAAAAAGTTAAGCTGCAACTGTGAAAAAGCCAGATACCTATTTGTCTCCAATCTCCATTGCAATGTGGAATCACTATGGAAAGGAAATAGTTGCTGAGCCTTTGCTGCAGAAATGAGGGTCTCCCTGGAGGCACTCAGCAAAGGTGGACAGACCCTTAGTGGGACCTGCAGTCTGTGATCACGGCTTCAGTTATGATATTCCCAGCAAACAGACCAGAGTGGAAGAGAAAGTATTGCTACATTGTTGTGATGCATGGAACTGCTGCAAACCTCAGAGCTGTGGCTAGGGGAAGAGAGCATGGGGGTCCCCATATGTGATGTGATGCAGGTACAAAAAACTAAGGTAATACAGCTTCTCTGGACAGTATTCTACAGAAGGCTTGTGACAGGTTTGAAGGATGAAGGTGGGATAAAGGATGGTGGAATTAGTGAAGATGTGTGACGAAAAAGAAAAACTTTGATATCTTGAAGTATTCAAAGGGTGAGGCATAGGAAAGACATTCCCATGAGTGTGGGTACTGGGATATCTTTATCAGATCTTTATCAGAAAAAGGTTTGTGGTATCCACATTCTACCACTGCAACCTCATGTATCTCCAGTTCTGATGAAATCACCTAAGGACAAAAAAATATTCTTATGTCAAGTATGATATTCACTTGTGCAAGGAAAAATGAAAAAAAGCATGGGAATTACAAAGTCGTTAACTATGCATTAAAAATGCTTGCCTGACAACTTCATTGTTGAAAAACCACTGGAAGTGAGCTGCCATGCAGTTGTTTGCTCAGACAATGGAATGAACTGTCTTGAGTCACATTTCAATAACCTTACTTCATTTATGGCCTGAATGGGAAAACAATGCTAGGGCTTTAACCATTTTTACTAGAGATATCACTGTTGCTATAGATTACTGAACTGGCTTGCAAGTTGAAGAATGAGGAGTTTTTCAGACAAGTGAAGACCATGTGCAGGTAATACCTCACTACAAGATCAGTATAACCAACATACAAATCAACTCCTATTCATATTTCCACATGAAAGCAGGTGGATAAACTGAATCTGACTTCCTGACTCCTATATAAGAGAAAATAAATTTTGTTGCCTGGCAATCTAACAGCAAAATACAGTGCTTAAATTGAACAAGAAGTCCCAGGTATTACCCAAGGTATCCATTGTAGTAGGCTGCATCATGATGTGGCAACATTATCATTTAATAGCATTCCCTGTTTCATACCCAGCAAACAGAGTGTGGGAATTGCGTGAGACTGTCCCATGGAGTCCAGAGCTGTCAGGACAGATCAGTAAAGACATTCAGTAAAAGAAAGCAGCATGAAAGGTCTTGATGTGTTGTGTTCTCCAGAACACATCCAGCCTCTTGATCATGTCCCTGGGAGCATGTTGCCTTTTCCTATAGACTGTACAGAAAATTCATGATTTAGGAAGTTAATATCTATAACAACAATCAAATAGAGCCAAATTAATCACTGTCTTCTCTCTCTCTGCATTTATTTAGAAGAAAGAGATGTCAGAAGGAACCAGTAAAAAGCATACTTATTGAATATTCATAGACCAAAGAGATACAGGACATTCATCTAGAACTGCAGTTTCACAGGCTCAAGGCAACACTATCAACGGAAGAAACTGCACAAGGAACTGTTTTCTCTTTTCACTATGACAAAACTGCTTGGGTCAGGAATTTCTGTCAGATGAAGGAAAAAGCCAAGGAGAAAAACCCAACATGTCTGAAGTTGCAGTTACATTCCCCAGCAGGGTCTGTAGCTCATTCAAGCTTGCTAAATCACATCCTGTCCCTCCTTTCCCCAATTTACTCCTGTAACACTGGGTCCTGGGTGGAAACCCTGCTGAAGCATAAAAAAATCCTAGCTCAAAGTTATAAACACTTTCTGATTCCCATGAACAGGGATTCTGACCCTCCCTCTTCCACTGAAGAACATGGGAGTCACTCTAGATTTCTGGTACAGAATCCGTTTAAACAAGATTCTATTTAATCCACTCATTTGTCTGTAAATTTGGTGCATGTATTTCTTCGGTTTATAAAAGCAAATTAAAAGCATCCAACTAGCTGAATTTGGTTACTTAACAGCACTAACATTTTGCTTCTAATCAATGGGAATGTAAAAAACAGCAAGACAAAGGAATCATTTCAAAGGGACCATTTCTGTGGTTAGCAAAGCTGTAAGCATAGATGAGTAAATATTTGTATTATAAACATTGGATTTCAAGTACTTAGAGACACTGGTTTTCAAGTACAATAGAAAATCAAAACACTCCCGGTATGTTAGGCAGTGTTTTGATTTTCTAGAGCATAATGATGGTGACGATAGGGTTGAGTGTTTATGGGTAAGAATCAGGGGAAAGGTCAAGAAGGCAGAACCTGATATAGACCGCTCAAGCAGCATGAAGAGGCAGGTGAAATATTCCATAAGCAGCTGGGAGAAGTCTCACAATTGCTAGCCCTTGTACTCATGGGAGATTTCACCTTACCAAGCATCTGCAGGGAGGAAACACTCCTGGAGTTTCCTGGAGTGAGTGGAAGAAAATTTCCTGTCACAGATCATGAGCCAACTAGGAAAGGCCTGTATGGGAAGAGATTGTACATTTTAGCCCATATGCTTAAATTTAAGAATGCCTGTAGACTCAAGGAGTTCAGTGAGATTATTCAAATGTTTAAGATATCTCATTAAATTGCAGTTTTGATACGGTTTTTGTGCTGTTAGTGGAATGTACTTACATATAATTTATGGTATTATGAATAAAGCTTAATGGGAGATGATTTATAAAAAGGAGTTAATGGACTTCTTTCCCACAGAATTAGAAATCCTACTGTGTTTCTGTTAACACCCCCTCCAAACTGAATACCCCCTCATTACAATTAGATTATAACTCTTCATAATGCACCTGGCTAACTAATATTTTCCAGCTTAATTCTAAAGAGAGAGTCCTCCTCCTTCAAATTTATCATCAGTTGGTTAATCATTAGTGGCTTGTACTAGAATCCTAATTTTATAGAAAATTACTCCATCCATCTCAAGTGGACTAAATCCCTTTATACATGAGTTTGTTTGCACAGTACATCTCTCAGAGGTTTCTATAAGGAAAGACTTAAAGACTAGTACATTGAACTGGTTTGCACATGAAACCTAATGATTCACCTAAGCTTTCCTTACATGTCTCTCATGGTTTCGCCCCAGCTGACCACCACACAGTAGGTCTCTCTAAGAGGGTGAGGGGGGTGCTGGGGGGAAGAGAGAAGGAAAAAGAAAACCAAAAAACACAAACTGCACAGGTTGGGATAAGGATAGCTTAGTGGGGCAGCAGAGAGAGAGATAACAATAATAGGGCTTTGTAGCAAAATATGCAAAACTGGTGATGCACAATGCATAACCGAACTGCACACCTCAGGCCATACAGCTCAGAGCTGCTTGGAAACCTACCCATCTCTAAACCACACTTCCTGGAGCCATTTGCTCCTCCCATCACCAGCCCTCCCTTTACACTGAGCTTGACATAATTGACATGGAATACCCTCTTTGGCCAGTTTGGGTAACCTGTCCCAGCTGTGTCCCCTCCCAGCTTCCTGGGCTCCACTGCAGCCTTCTTGTTAGCAGGGCAGTAGGAAGAACTGAAAATTCCTTGACTGCTTGGCAACAACTAGAACATCAGAGTGCTGTCAGCACTGCTCTCATTCCAAACATGGCATTACACCAGCTGCTAGAAGGAAAATTAACTATATCCAAGCTGAAACCAGGACACTAGCTCAATCAGACTACTTTTAAAACTTCAGCACATACACTACTACTGAGTGGTGAAAAAAAACCAGTAAAAGTATTATACAATATTAAATACTGCAATTAATAAAGCTGTAGTTCAAGCTAGAGTTCAGCTGTGATCAGAAATCTAATTTCAGTTGCAAGGGAAAACCTTTTAAGCCTGGTTTAAAACTAGTCAAAAGATTTGCATGAGCTTGGAAAACAACTTTGCCCTGTGAATGGAAAATCTTAAAATTTAGCTTGCATTTTGTTGCTGGCTTTCTTTACTAGAGAACGCTCTACACTTTGTAATGTGCTCAGGTTACAAAATATCTTTGTTGAACATGTCAGTATTTTAATAAAAGTCCTGTTTCCTAATTTTCATTATCAAATCATCCTTTTCCAAAATTAGTTCTATAATTCCATCCGAGAGAATATATTCTGAATCAAATACAGAACTATATACATACAACTTCAAATATACCAATTTATTGTTTAACTTTGTATAGATTCTGTGTGCTTGTTGGTTCAGAATGTAGACTGTAAATGAAGATAGGTCCATGGAAAACAGTTTGTCTTCCTATCAAAATGATAGCAACATAATCTTCAACCCATTTGTTTCTGATGTTCATATTAATTTTGGTCATTAAACCTTATTTTTCATTGTTCAACGTTATCTTCATTTTTTTTCTACTCTTGCACCCTACTTAAGTGATAATTCACCATCCATAAAACAAGCACTGAGATATGGAACACAAGGCAACTGCTGTATAAAATTGCCATCAAAACCATTTCCTAAGGCATATCATCAGTGATTTAGGGATCATTTTTTTGTTAGATTTAAAGAATAATTGTTGCTTTTTCATTAAACCACTCAGTTCCTACAAATGCATTTCCAAAATGCTAGTACCACACCTGTCATAAACCACCCATGTGTATGATGCAATGTTTCTGTCCAAAAATTTAATATCACTGGAAAATTTCTGGTGAACAACTCCAAATAAAGCTGTTCCAAAAATACTAAGTGATACTTGTACACTTATGCCAAGAAAACATGTTTAAGTATAATAAATATTCTACCTATGGCTCTATTTTCATACTTCTTATGATTCTGTTTCAAGAAAAATAATTAAATACATGGCACACCAAAAAATACTACAACAATATTTTGACCAATCCCTCTGTTCTCTACACAGCTGATCACTAATGCATGTTGCTCACGGTTAAATTGATTCACTATTTTAGTCAGATGAATCAGTGTTCAAATAAATTTTAAGTCGTCAACTTATTGAAAACATGGATTAAATCTAAAATTAATTCAGCATCTTGGTGGTATGGATTTAAATTCAATTTAGTATTTGAACAGGTTTTGTTTTTCCATTGGATCATATTTTATGCATCCACATTGAGGAAGATTTTAATGATTAATAAGGCATACAACCTTACAAATCAACCATGAAAACATCAGTCACATTAGAAATCACACTAGACTATTTTATTTTGTTTAAAAATATATGATTGCACTGTTTTGATCAGATTCTCCTTACAGGCATTTTACCTTGTTGGTTGTCAAGAAAAGCAGGTCATCTGCAGTTCTTAAACATTTCTCATATGTATCATGATCCTCCACATTGTGGAGGACTTGCAGCATCTACTCAGGTGCATGATAACTGATGAAAACTACAGAAATTGGATTTTAATAATATTATATTGTAGAATATATTGTAAAAGGGAACAAAAATAGCTAGTCAGATGCTAAATGAGTGGTTTTTTGCTATGTGCTCAGAGTCTCTCCTCATACCTCTGACATCAGAAGTAAATTAATTCATTTCACTGGAGCAGAATGAAGCCTATTTTACTTTATTTTGGTTAAAATGACATATAGCATTCATCCTAGGCATTTTCAGTCACTGAAGCCAATGTATAGTGTGAATACACAGTTCCTGGGCAGGTACAATCATTTGTGCATATTTAGGAAGAGCATTAGCTTTTGCTTTTTCTTTCCAGTGCCCAAAATGTGCTACTGCACCAGGTACCTGAAAATTTTCAACCATGTTGAGAAATCGAAGCATCTGTGGACTTTGATGAGAGCCAAAATCTCTCATGAATGAATTCATAAATATTAGGAAAAAAAAAAGCTTAGTGCCAGGATAGTGGATGTGTTAGAACTGACTCAACCTATTAATATAATTTATCACAGCATAGTGTTGGAATTTAGGAACATTTTAGAAAAGATGTATGAAATGTTATCTTGCAGAAATATTCAATAATAATCAATAAAGAAAGCCTTTAGGATCAATCTGGAAATTTACAACACTTGTAAGAAATTCTGAACGAACTTTTCAGACTGAAATATGTGTGCTTCCATGTTAGAAAGAATGTACTACAAATTTCAGTGGTATTTTAGGTTAATGACTCCAAGAAAGGGTAAAGTCCATTGAGCTATAAAGCTCCACAAGTGTACTGCACCTGGTAAAGTACCCTGAAATTTCTCTAGTCATACAAAACTATTTGATTTCTAGATTACCAGGTTTTGCATTTCAAAAATATCCTCCTAGAGTACTTGAAAATGTCATGGAACTGATGTTTAGACAGTACTTTTCCGTTTCTACCATGCCTTCATCCCTAATCTCTTCTCAAAAACACATATCCACATCCAAATCGCCAAAAATACAACACTTCAATGACTTTAAAACTTACTAATGGGTTCTTGCAAAATAATAACCCACATCTTTGATAGAAACACAGGAATATAGAATAGAACATATCCCATATTTAGTCTTCTGCTCAGAGAATGAGTTTAACTTTTCCAAAACTTATTTTATCATTCACTGTTAATCTCTAGACACTGTTCTTACAAATTAGATTAACAAGGTCTTAATGATATTTTGCTAAATTCCTGCCCTCACAGGCATCCTATTGCAGTCAATTCCATAGCCTAAAATCACACTCTCTGAAAAAGAGTATTTCCTTTCATTCTGACTTGCCATTTTTCAGTTTCACTGATTGCTTGTTCCTTTGTTAAAAAGAGAACTAGAGTTTCTCTCTTATCATCTCTTCACTAATTATCGTTTTTTATGCTTTTGTCATGAACCTTCTTACTCCTTACCTTTCTAAGGCAAGTAATCCCAATCCTTTAAGGCATCCTCTCAAACAGGAATTTTCCAAGGCTGATAATTGTTATTGCCAGTCACTGATCCTTTTTCACAGCTTCTATATATTTATTTGAGATAGAATGAAGGATACTCTACAGAATCTGAGTGAAAAGCAAACTTGTATAGTATGTTTTCTATAGATGACTAGACATATTTCTGTTGTGTTTTCTGACCTGAAACATTTTTATAAGCAAAGATTTTAATTTAAATACTTTAGCCTGAAAAAATTAGGTTATTTAGCACCTAGAAACTGTAAGTTCATATTTTTCCCTTGACTGTGCAATATTTTAAATTTTTCAATACTGAAAGTCATGTGGCATGAAGTTATTTTTTTCAGGCGACTCTCAAGTTCCTCACACTCTTTCTCAGAGTAAACTGTTATAAATCATACTTGGTTCATTCAGCAAAGCATTATGGATTTAGCAGAACTTAGGTGTTCCATTCTTCCCTTTAGCATATTTTGACAGTTCCTTTAACTCCTGGCAAGATGTGTTACTGTGGAATAGGTCAGGAAACAGCTGGATGCAATTTTTCTACAATTTATTTGAAGGTGTGAGCTGAAGCAGCTATAATGTATCAGGGGATTTGTTTAACAGACTTTACATTATATAAAATATTTTAACTAGTTAAACATAGCCTTATCTGGATTTTGTAACACCGAAGGTACAATGCCTTTTGGGAAAAGGTACTCATGACTGACTTATCCTAGACCTGCTTCTTTGAACTTTTCTGTTTTCCAGAAATGTATTACTTAACAAGTTGTGCTGCAGATTTCTATGAGTTGATGTCTCCACTGTTAATGGAATTGCTGAAAGAGGGAAATTAAATGGGGTGCTTACTTAAAGGAATTATTATCTGGCATTTTCAAACACATGAAATATCAATTCATTATCTTGACTATGCTATTTGTAGAGATGCATATTACTGTGCCTGGTTGAAAATCTTCATTTTCTTTGTAAGTTCTGTTCACATGCAGTGAATATCATAGAATTGTATAATCAAAGAATGGTTTGGGTTGGAATGGACGCTAAAGATTACCCAGTTCCAATTCCCTGCCATGGGCAGGGACAACCTCCACTAGCCCAGGTTGACCAAAGCCCAATCCAACCTGGCCTTGAACACTGCCAGGGAGGGGGCAGCCACAGCTTCTCTGGGCAACCTGTGCCAGCGTCTCACCACCCCTCACAGTGAAAAACTTTCTCCTAATGTCTAATCTAAATACGCCCTCTTTTAGTTTAAAGCCATTACCCATTTATCCCGGACAAAATGCCCCTCTCCAGGTTTTCTGTAGGCCCCTTCAGGCATTGAAAGGTCGCTATAAGGTCTCCCTGGAGCCTTCCCTTTTCCAGGCTGAAGAGCCCGGAAGTATCCACACTGGGAACTGTTTAGCCTTTGCTGATGGATTATTTATTTCATGACTCTGACCAGTATGTGTAATTAGTTCAATTGTGCTGAAGACTCGCTGTGCAATGCTGCTGGTGTGGCCCTCCTTGTAAGGCCCTGGGAGTGTACCCCTCAGTGACCTTAGCCTGATGCTCCATGCATAGCTGTGGGGTGGCTGCAGCCAGGGCCCATTCCTGTTCTAAGAAACTGCTTTCTGCAGCTATTTGGCCCTGCCTGGCCACAGCCTAATGTCCTGGTCCAGCCTTTACCCATCCCCAGAGTGGTGCTTAGTGCCTGGGTTCGGGGTTACCCCTGTTGCCCCCAGCTTGCCCTGGCTGCCAGATCCTGCCCACCCACCCCTGGGAGCCGCTGGCCTATGCAGTGCCTGGACACTATCACACAAGCATAAGCACTAGAAACTTACAACCAAGTCCAAAAGCTTGGATTTAATTACATAAGAGAAGGTGTTTTTTGGAAAAACAGTGGCAACTGCTGATCTAATGTAACACTGTGTGCAGCAGCTTGCAACCTCTGGCATCTGAAACACTGACACTTTGAAAAACACCCTGGGAAAAGAGTGGGAGCACTGTCAGCTGTGGCTGGCATCCCAGAAATAAATCTTCCTTGTAGGAATGTCACAGGAAATCCCCAGAGTTCCCCTGTATGACTATGGGTGATTTTGACCTGCAAGATGGATCCAGCAAATCTTTAAGATGGATCTTAAAATATTGTGAATTAGGGGTTTAGTGCCATCCCTCCCTTTTAATAATTCACTACAGTTGCACTTGCAGCACTGCTGATTTCACTGTTTTACAGTACCAACTAAATAGGAACACAGTTTAGGGTTTTGCTAGGAGTGATTGACAGGATGGGGGAAAGCGAACAACTTAAATTTTCTCTGCAACATTCCTTTTGAATAAGGAAAAAAATTCCTTTGATATCAACACAGCTGTAAAATATTTAACTAAAATTAAAACTTTGCTTAGGAAACATGTCACTTTTAAATTTTTTTTCATTTCTCTTGCCACTAATTCTATTGGAAACAAAACAAATCATTCAAGAAACTAGCTTCTGAGCAGTAATGGGGCACTGTCCAGTAGGAGGGGAAGTCTGGAGTGGATCTTTTCTTCAGGTGGATACTTCAGTGGATACTTTTTCTTCAAGTCTGCAAGGTAGTGACTGCAGCCCATGTTGTAAATCAGACAAGACTTTCAATTTGGGGTGGCTTTCAAAGACTTCAAAACTGCTGAGAAACTCCCACAGGGCCTGAGCCAAGTAATTTCTATTCACTTCTGGCATGCTCAGGAGTTGCATATTAACTTCACGTAGCCTACACACCTAAGTGACTGTCTTTGGGTCATGCACGCTTTTGCAGCTCTGAGGAGTTTTGCAGTAGTAATTTCACTTAAAATAAGATATATTAAAATTAATAATTCTTTGTCAAATTCTGTCAACTAATATCTGGGAAGAATAGTCAACATGTTCTAAAGTACTTTGTGTTTTCTGTGTGTATTGTAATACTGAGTCACTGGCTGGCTCTGGGTTACAGGATGATTACCTCTAGAGGAAGGATGAAATGCCAAAGTGGCATCTTCTTGCCATATTCTCACTTTTATTGTAAATTATTTCAGAGCAGCTGAAGTCCAGGTGACAATGACATCATGTATGAGTTCCAAGAAGTTTCCTCCTTCAGTTTTACATCTAAACCATTTGTTTGCCTTCTATGAAGCAATGTTTACTCCTTGGTAAGATCTTGCTCAATGCCTGTGCCCTCAGGGCAGTATTAGCCTTTAGTGGTCCTGTAAACCACACCTTGGGCTCCTCCTTACACGCCTGCCCAAATTCACAGTCTCAATTTAGAGGCTGTCTGGGGCAGCTGTTCATTTAATCCTGCTCAGGTACTGCATTTTTAAGGGTATTGCTTTCCCCACCATCTAGAGGAGGTGATGGGTTTGCTTGGCTTTTGGTTTATAGCCCTTTCTGTACAGCAGTCTTAGTGCTCCACAGTCTTCAGGATATAAATAATAGGTCATTTCCACTGCAGGACTCCTTCAAGAATAATGCTTAGGGCATGTGCCTGATAGTTAGAGTAATGCTGTGAGGAATGTTCTTCAAAAGTTGTCTTTCACCGCCAAGGCTACGTTTGTTACCAGAGCCTGTTTTGGGTCTGGTCAGATTGTATTTTGAAGAGTATATGGGAACTGAAGGAGATGAATGTGCTGCCAGGCTTGCTTAGAAAGGCTGTTTCCAGCCAGCCCGTGGGTTGCCTACATGGCAGTGGTCTGGAAAGGAAATGAAAGATGGGGGAGTCAAAGTACATCATAAAAACAGTTGTTCCAAGGGTGGATTTTTTTAGGCTATTGTTCACAGTCATTTTTTAGTCTAAAACAGTCTATGTTTACTAAGATATCTCATTGCAGCTCTGGAAGAAAGTTTAAATCAAAACCTACCAAATTTTAGTATAATGCTTATCAGCATGTGTGCATGCTGTGGAAACAAAATAACATTTCAATGTTGAAATGGCAATTTGCAAAATAACTGTTGGTCAGCTGCTATACAGCTTCACAATGACTGAAATAAATTTACTAATACTGGTAAAAATGTTTCCTGGGAAAATAGAGAAGAAACTTCCAACTTCTAGGTATTTGTCTTTTGAGAGTTTAAAACAGACGAGCCAGGGAAGAAAAATCAGACACTCATTTTAAAAGAGAATTTTCTGCACAAATAAAAGTCTTCCTGAATAGGATAAAAATATTTCAGTCCTTCAGCAAGAGATCAAACAGATTGAATATTAAATAAAAAAAAAATCTTCTCTGCTATGTTGTAATATAATCATGGCATATGATATGATAAAATAGGATTACGAGAAGACTTTTGACCTTTTGTGATTTAGTCAGTCTGATATTCTCAGACAATTCATTATGAAGAAAACAACATGAAGGAGGAAAGAAATAAACCTGGTAAAATATTCTATGGCAGCACAATAAATCTACTCAAATGTTTACTCTTGCCAGTGTATAGATTTTGGAGACAGCAAAATCATACTGAGTAGTCTTTACAGTTTTCTTGAAAATGCATTGGTTTATGATCAGCTATGTCAGTTTGTAGACTATGTGGCTACTCGGTATGTTTTAC